>NC_135567.1:17955305-18007805 GCF_964340395.1 Glandiceps talaboti | reverse complement strand
CATACATACATACATATATACATACATTATCCCTTTATCTTCTATCGATATTTTCAAATTTGACTTTCGTTAACTTATATATATATATATATATATATATATATATATATATATATATATATATATATATATATATATATATATATATATATATATATTTCATAAGCCATTATGTGTAGAATGGACATTTACATGGCTCAGGGGCTTTAAAGAGTTTGCCTGTTATTAGCATATTTGCATAGGATGTATGAGCATTATTTGTGAATAAAAAGGATTTGAGAAAAGATTAATGGCTAAGAACTGAACCTAATTAAATAAGCACTGTTCTATAACACTGGTAAGTTTGTCTGTTGGTTCATACCACGGATATAGGTTTTCAGGTGGATATGTCAATTAAAGTGAACATATGGATGGAGATTGAGTATTTATTTTAGATGTTTAATTTATAAAACAATTTAACATGTTTTCCTACTTGAAAAATTGATATGAAACAACATTGCCTAATTAAGTGTTTGTGTAACTCAATACATTGCAAAAAGCTTTAAAATGTGTAAAAAAAAAAGTTTGTTATTGTACGTACAACAACAAACATTTTTTTAAATTGCCTTTGCAATTTATTGAATTAAAAAAAGGACTTGGAATATGTTGTTTCACATTGACTTGATGAAATTGTTTCATAAATTGAAAAAACAAACTAAATACCCAATGTTCATGCAAATGACCACTGTAACAGTCTGGATGAATTCTTTCCAGTATTTTATAATTCATGAGTATGAAATTACAGCTATTTGAACGTAAAATGAATCGAAGCAAAATCTACAAAAAATCTATCTTCTTAATTCTTTCGATATTTTCTAATTTCATCATCGTAAATGTTACAGAACAAATAAATTCTAAACACTGACAATTACCTTATCAAGCAGATACCTGTCAATATTGCTTGTTTTGAGAAAAAAAATAATATATAAATAATGTTTAAATTAAAATTATAGTGAGGCAATTTGTAAATGAATTGTTTTAAATTTACTAAAAATAATTCAAGCCATGTATAGCGAACTGTATACTTTGTATTTAAAATGAAGTAATATAAACCATTCATAATGTCATACACTAAAGCCCAAACACGTCATTCTATACTTTCGAATGAAACATTCTATGCGCCCTCTCAGGCCAAATTATAATAATTTGCATTATGTAAATTCATTTGTTATCAACACAAATTTATTTGAATTAATATTTGGCCTTAACATTTACGTAGTGACATACGAGCCTGTGATAACTTTGACTGTTAGATACGTCCTGTGAGGGCGCCCTGTCATGGTATATCTTACAAACTAGTGATTACTATGGTCACTCCAACTACACTGATAAATCAATTGGTAGACACGGACTTGAGATTGGTCAATTCGGGTGAGATAAAGGAGATCGACAAGTGCTTTAGTGTATATTTTCAACTTTATTCACCGACGTTTGTTTATTCACCACCACTGCATACATCGGAAATTAGATAAACATTTCTTTACCCTGGAGGAGACATCCCGTGTGGGGGTCAAAACCTAACGAAGTTTTATATGTATACTTAAAGACCTGTCGACCAATGATGTACGATTAATAATTGAGTGTTGCAGGAATTATTACTGTATAGACTACAATTGATGTTACACATGTAGAAAAACGAAAGTAATCCAAATCTCTGCCTATAGAGCTAAATTCATTATTATACTTCACATTATCAACAAGTTGTCATTAATTTGAATAACGTCACGTCCAAGTTTGAATGGCCCAAATGTTTTCAAATCACCATTTCTCGCTATTTATCACCAGTAGCTATCTTGTATTACTTGATAAGTAGTAATGTAGACGATCTCTTGGAATGGAGAATATGTTGTTTATGGTTCCAATAATCAATAGGAGAGATTACAATATAGTTACTTTGGATAAATTGGAAAGGAATGTGATCTAATGTTGAAGTGTTCATTTAAAGTTTCGGTTTGTTCTCCCCCAGCTTGTCAATAGATCTGATAGTTAAATACTTCGTTAATAAACAATATATTGCTTTAAGGTATTTCCCAAATACTCTCAATTTATATTTTTCTCATTACAAAAAGTAATACGTACTAAGTAAATGTGTCCTGAATTGTGTGATTCGACAAATAAAGCTATATGGAATAACATGTTTTGTGTGATCAGCTTAATGCTACTCATTCATATATTCAGCTCTTCATTTACATATGCAAATTGTGTCATACGTTGCTCTATGAAAATCAATGAATCCTTCATTTTGTGATGAGATTACTTAATATACTACCATTTTAATATGTGTGTGTGCGTGTGTGGTATTGAATTAAACTTTCGATTCCAACACAAACATGGAAATTTTAACTGAAATTTTCGAATATATACACTTCAGTCTTTGTAAACAGATTGACCCATTACTCAGCACACGTGACCTTATGGACACATGAGCATAAGGAGGATGTCATAGGTACCTGGAAGTTTGTATCGCCCTTAATTCGTCGCACATTGAGTGATACACCAAATACTGCTTAATTAAAATTAATAACACATTGCTTTGTGTGACCATCTTATGTACTCATTTTATCAATTGATATCTTTATATGTACATTTAGAATAATAATTGTGTATAAATGAAATATTACAAGTTCATATGACTTATTATAAACACATCATTTATTATCTTCACCACTAGATAAGTATGGTACTAATTAAAATCCGCTCCTGGAAGGGCTTGAGCTGCAGCAACTTCTGGTGGCATTGAAGAAACCGATTTCTTTGGTTTTTGAAGAGCGTCGTCCCCTGTACTGAGAGCTACTTTTTCACCCATTCCGGATCCGATTGACGTATCTCCCTCTAACTCATCATACCCGTCTTTCAAACCCTTTGGTTTATCACAAACCTGTAACAAAAATAAAACATATCACTGACAGATAACCGCATATACAAATGGGAGATTTGGCTACCTTTTCAAATTGTTTCAAAATGTGATTTGCTTTTTAGAATGTCATATTTGGATGTTGAAGCTTTTGTAAAGTTTGTAACTTCACAAATATTTCAAAGTTTGACTTTTCGGAAACAGATGATGCGCAATCATATTTGGTCGACGGACTTCTTTGTAATTTTGCTCTTGGTAGACAGCTTACAAAAAACGATAGGTGGATAACGTATATAGGAATGCATAAATGAATAATAGAAACAAAGGCATAAAATAAACAAACGGTGAGGGCGCCCTGTATATCACGGTTAAGGCAGTTTCGTCATAATCTAATGAATATATTCAATTACTTTGGAGTGTAGTATGGCTGCTATAAGGACATTAAGTACACGACAAATATTCTAGTTTTTCAAAGATATGACATCATGAAAAGACCTACCCTTTGTACAATTACAAATACAATCATCACAGCTGCAGCTGCGAATGAAAAACTAGCGAATGTTTTCACAGCTCCGAAAATATCAACTAGAAGACCCCCTAGCATGTTACCAACTCCACAACCTAGACCCCAATAGACGCCATGGAGTATACCCTGTAACGTTGCAAATGAGTCACTTGGAACAGCTAGTGCCATGTATGACGTCAGAGCAGTCCAAACGGCGGCAAATGTAATACCTGTAAGAAAGAGACATGTCAAATACGAAGAGGTTAGAGTCAATAAATCAATGTATCATTATAAAGAGTTTATACTTTACACTACACATCTCAAAAGAGAACTTGCAATCCAGACTGAGCATGCTCAGACGCAAAGGACTATGGGATTATCTGTGGTTATCTTAATACCTAATCTGGAGCTACCGATTAAAAAACATCTCACAATGGTTAGGGTGACGATGAATTGATCATTCATGGTTGCATACCATGTAGCAGTATTGTTTACAATACCCAAATCCAAAGATAATCTCATTCCGATAAATTCCTTTAAAAATCTATAAAATATGGATATTTATATAATAGTATTTATGTAGACTCACTGGGAAATAAAATGTAATTATCACTCGTGTATAACAAGACTGCACGCCTCTGTCTATCTCTATCGAGCCTATGTATCTACACCTCCCCCCCCCCCCTTCCATTCAGGCACTAACAACTGCAAACATTTCAGACTACCCCTTCCTGTTTAATTGTGTACATTTAATCTGTCACCCACTGTGCCTTTCTTCAATTTGTTTTTCATTGCCTGGCTGCCTACCTGCAATTCTCATATCACTTCCCTTGTAATGGTGTCTTTAGAATTGGATTTACAACCCAACGTGATGAGATTACATGTTATTATTGATTTCACTTAGCTACATATTCTATTAATAATGACATCATTAAACTAAATAATACCTTGTAGAATTTCGGCAGGAATCACCCACCATGGATTGGTTATTTGTGAGTACACAAGAAATCGTATAGCATAGCATACTAATCCCAGGTGTAAAACACAGATGTGTCCAATCACAGATATTATCCGATAGGTTAGAAAGAACATAATGACCTCTGCCCCGTAAATGACGATGCTCGCTGTACCCATTAACAGCTGGGATGCTCCTGCATGCAAATCAATCAGATAATGGACATGTCAATCATTGTTAAGATAAATAACTGTATACTGCAAACGTCCATAGAGTCAATTTGTAACAGTAAACATAACATATTACATACAGAAACTAAACCAAGGGAAAAAACGTGATCAACCGAGGACTGAATCAACCGAGGACTGAAAAAGGAGGAAAATTCGTTATTGAGTTTCTGATAGCAACCAATCATAACCGTTTGAGAGCGAGCTAATGTATATAAGTTAAAATGACCTTCTGTCAAGGCATTTGGCAGAGATATCGTAGCCATAATGCAATAGGGAACTTGCAATCTAGACTGAGAATTCTCAGATGCAAAGGACTGTGTGATTATCTGTGGTGATCGTAACACCTAATCTGGAGCTACCAACAAAATAAACCTCCCACAAAGGTCAGGGTTACTATGAATTGATTATCCATGGTTACAAACAATGTAACGATATTGTTTACCATACTAATTTATTAGCATTTATTATCCCATTTCCCATGATGCAACATTCAACATGGCGGGTTTGCAAGTTCCCTATTGAATATATAAGATAGTTCATTCATTCCTTTGATGTGTGATTAGCGTAGGTGTTACATCAGAACACATATAGCATACTCACCTAAATTTTCTAAATGCCAGAATAGAAATCCATAGACTAAACCATTACAAATACCCATAAAGAATGACACGAGTAGAATTGATATAAAATGTACAGATGATAATAATTTCAGTAAATATTTCAGGTCGTGTTCTGATTGCTCGCCCTTGTCGTGATCCTTAGATTTGTTAAAAAAAAAAAAAAAAAAAGTGAACAAACAACAGAGAAACGATGGCAATATTATTCTTTGCTTTTGTTGGCATATACTGGTGTAATGCACAAATTTGTTGAGAACACACTGAATCCAAGTACACCCTAATTGGATTTCTCTTTACACCTATCGTTTTATATGAAGTAATGATCATATGTCTGTAGTGAGAATACAGATATTAATTTGAATATGCCGTAGCTCTTGACTGAAATCACACAAAAATCTATAATAGGTGATCAGGTAACACACACAAAGACACATTCATAGCATGCACAAAACACGCATCCAAATCTTGTAGACATATACCCACATACACACAAGTGTGCATGTACGCACACACAGACAGACAGACAGACAGACAGACAGACAGACACACACACACACACCACCACCACCACCACCACCACCACCACTATCATACCACACCACACCACACCACACCACAACACACCACAACACATACACAATCACATAGACAGTTGAATGCAGATGTTGAGTTTGGAACACTTACTTTGAATTTCAGTTGCGTGGCCACAATTAATGCACCGGCCATTAGACCAGCAAAGCAGTAGAATGCCACATGATAGTCACTAAACACCATTGAGATACCACACTTGACTTTTGTTTCTCTAGTTAAGTTAATTAAGGCACCTACTGCAAACGAACTGTGTGTGAGAACAAAAATAACTGGTCATTTTATCATTATTGTTGCCTATATACTCTGACGACAATGTCTCAGCTATACACAAATATTTCTCATTAAAACAAGTAAAAAAAGTGAAATATATTTTGACAAAGATTGCCTCTCCTTCATGATATTTTTACTTGATAGATATTTCCTCACATCACAATAAAAATTATACACTGTTTACATCAAAAGTTTGGGGTTTACTCATTTTGCATGAACAATATTTGGTAACGTTTTCTTGTTGAGCTAGATGTGATGAAGAAATATTTTGAGATTCGAAGCTAAAGATTGTCTCTAGACTAAATATTGGTCAATACCATAACTTCAATTTATTAAATGGTTAAATCTTTTCTTACCCTCTAGAATGAGGTTTATGATATTACAGGCACTAAGATTTAAGATTTATAACACAAAAAGGATTGAAGCTGAAATAGCTAATTCTCTTGACATGTACATTATCTAATTCTTGTGTTAATATAGTTACTAAGATTTATAACACAGAAACAATTGAAGCTGAAATAGTTAATTGTCTGGAAATTTGTACATTATCTAATTCTTGTGTGAATAATAGTTACTAAGATTTATAACACAGAAACAATTGAAGCTGAAATAGCTAATTGTCTTGACTTGTACATTATCTAATTCTTGTGTGAATATAGTCACCAAGATTTATAACACAGAACCAATTGAAGCTGAAATAGCTAATTGTCTTGACTTGTACATTATCTAATTCTTGTATGAATATAGTCACCAAGATTTATAACACAGAACCAATTGAAGCTGAAATAGCTAATTGTCTTGAGACTTGTACATTATCTAATTCTTGTATGAATATAGTCCTAAACATCATATGCAAATTTAGATTCTCAACCAAAACTCTCACCTTGCACCGAGTCCAACTGCACCCCAAACTCTTTGATTACCGTATTTATCATAATTCTCATCAAGATTATCGAGGGTAGAAGTGTCAGCTAAAGCCGTTGTTGGTGATTGTGTAATTTCACCAAAAATTATTAACGTCATTAGAATTAAGAACACTTTTTCCAAACTATCAGGATCGTACAACCAACTGCTATCTTCCTGGTTTCTCATCATGGCTACTGTAGACTCTATATTAGTTTCCTCATCTATCAATTCTCTTTTTGCAAGGTCAACACTTGTTCCTCCAACCTTTTCTATAACCTCATCCTCAAAATCCGGTTCAGCAACATTCGTTACTATATCCGGCAGTTCACAACGTCCACACGTCATATGTGTAACAATACCCATCGATCTACTTTTCCGATAGGGGGCGCTGGCCGAATATAGTGACCTGGCAGTTTTATTCTCTTTCTCCAAATATTGTTTAACAAGGGCTGGTGATACAGGGCATGGGCCTTGGTCAGCCGGGGGTATAAATCCTATTGCTAACAGCATTCCAATCCACCCACACAGAGACAACATAAGAAGCAGACGTCGCTTACGGTATTTATCTGCAATGGCACCCCATATTGGCCCACTTAGGAAACCAATAAAAGGACGAATGCCACTTAGTAGACCAATTCTTAGTGGATCAAGACCAAGCTGTTTGAAATAAATTGTTAAATATGGAAACAAAGCACCAATACCGCCAAAGAAAAAGAAATAAAACATCTTTGAAGGTAGAAGCCTCGTATTAATGCGCATACAATCTTTACACTTAGATTTATGTTCTGTTGTGGCGCCCTTTTCAGTGTCGTCTGCCGGTAATTCGTGTAATTCTTTGTCTTCTGTCATTGTCTTTGCTTCTGGATTGCCGTCCGCCATTTTAATTTAAGACTGTTGTCAAGTGCCTCACGATACTAAATCGCTATACCCTTCTATCACAGGAAGTCTAGAAATTCCATCTTTTGAATCTATAACATAAACAAATTTAAAGGAATTGTCATTATTTTTCTGTTAGATACAATATGAACTTACAAGGAAACTGTAAAAAGGGAATTTGTTTGTGTAATTCACCTCAACACAATGTATACCATGTACAAGCATAAATAGTTAGAGTTGATCAAGTTTACAATTTGTTATACAAATATTATAGTTCAACAGTTTCTAGAAATTATATTTTTAGAATCTTTTAAATAAACAAATGTAAAGAACTTGTCATTTTTGTTTATTTATATACTTTTAGCTTACCAGGAAAATGTTAAAAGGAATTTATTCTCATATAACAAAATAAATATATTCACCTCAAAATAATTTATACAATGTGCAAGCAAAATTAAAATTTATTAAAATTACAATTTTTCATAACGATATGTCTATGGCTTCACGTTTGTGATTTATACACTTTGGGGTCATTATAGGTCATATGATGCAGACTACAGATGCACTAATATTTCTAGTAATATTCATAAATACATTGTGGAACTTATGCAGAAACCTAATTTTCTGCATGCCTAGTATTATGCCACATTGTTCTACAATGATTCTTATCAAGTGTTGCCTAGGCAACAAAAAACACTTTCCTGCCAGAAGCAGATAACATTAATGAACAAAGCTCTTAATTTTGGTAAATTTTTGTGCAAATCAAGTTAATTTTGCACAGGAAAGAAAAATGTACCGTTCAATATCTCATGTAATATGTTAGATTTGATCATTCGTGACAAAATTTAAAAAGATATTGCAAAATTGGTCTAATATGTCGTTCACATATGTTGTATACAGAAAATGTCAAAGGTCAACTTGGCGTCAATATAAAGCAAGGAGTGAACCATAAGGTAACTCTGTACAAATTCTCGATTTAGGTATGTGTTTGTTGTGACACACCCACTACAGTAAACACATATGGAAATAGATGAATCGGCTACTTATATATTATAATATTAGTACAGATATTTGAGTACATTGGAACAATCTACATATGTTTATAGCATAAAAGTACATGACATAGTGTATCAAATTAATAATAACATACACAGACTTTCACATGACTAAATAATTTAGCTCAGATGTGTAATAATTATATGTTATTCCCCCTGTATTGTTTTAATTCAGCCGGAAAATACTCATGACCTAAGGGTTTTGTCACTACGAGTCGCTAGACGGCCGAATGAAGAAAAATATTGGAGAATGACATAATTATACTAGTTTCAGTAATATCGAAGAAAAATCGTGGATAGTAATGGCAATTTTGAACATTTTGACTCATATTTCGAACACAGCAGTACCAGTACACAAGCGTTGTTGTGACATAGACGCGCGTTGTCGTGATGTAGAACGACCAGAGTATATATTCCATATTTTTTGTTTGGCTTGAGCATGGTATAATTGTTAATATTTCAAATAGGGGTTTATATTATTGTCATTGTGATCTTCATTTTATTTCATATTTTGCTAAAAATCTGAATATTAGGGAGAATATTTTCAAGGTTTCCAAGACGACATATTTCTAATGACAGGAAATGTATATCATGCGTAAATTTCAACCAGTTCAATCTCATTTATAGTAACAGTGGTATACTCATGAATCGTGCGTTACTGTATATTACACATGTATTTATAATCATTCAATTCATAGTATTTGATATTCGTGCTATATCCATGATTCGACATATTATTGAATTGTTCTGTTATTACAAAGGGTGCAAGGCTCGTGATAAAGTATAAAAAATGGTTTTATTACAGTCCTTGAATAGCATTTTGTTGAAAGCACTTGATTTATTTGTTTAATTTAACAGATTTACTGCCAGTGATCGCAAAGACACTTTCTAGGCCGACATGTGTATACAATTGTAGATAAATTATATACATCCCCTATGACAACTAATTGAAATTAAAGACATGGGTGGTCACAAGGCGAGAAACAAAGGTTTAAAAAAATATTTTGAAGATGCAAAAAAATAGATGAAACAACTTTACCTGACATCAATCGACAGTGTTCATACTGCAAATGATGAAGCCAGGACTTTACATAACACCAGATGACACGTTCAATATTTAAATGACAAAACTGTAAAGCCAGTGATTTAAATCATAAAAATATTATACTTTAACCAGTAAACATACTGATCCAAATGAACTAATGATAAAGCCTACCGTATTAGTACATTCGTTTTCAAACTACCAACTGTCTTCCTCTTGTAGAAATAATTCAGCTATGAACAAAAAAGAAGTAATATTTGCGCAGGTGCAAAAATATTAACTGAAATAGCATTATATTCATATCTAAATTCACGTCACAAAAGTCACACAATGAAGCAGATTATTAGGGCGTGGTCTATGAATAATGTTTTTAAAATCTGGCAACATCTGAGAGAAAGCGACCCTGGATATAATGTATTACATCCTAGCAGAGATAGTTAATTTTATCACAAGATTAGTAATATCCTAGATTTAAAAGTTTAACATTAAGCTGTCAGAGCTAAACTCATTTCTAGGGTAGAAAACTGATAATTCACTGAGTTGCTAGGCAACGAGACCATATAGCCAAGAGGAGAACGTATATAGAAAAATATAAAAATAAATATGTCGCATAGGTAGGCCTATTACAATGATTATTCAATTTTATTTTTTATTAACATAATTTCCGCTCGTCGGTTCAATGCAAAAAGAAACAAAGAATATCACAAAGGGAAAAGGTTCCGAATGAAAAATATAATGTAGTGGAGAACGTTATATAGGCAATGTATATGTAGAATGTAAAATCTGTGCCTGTTTTAAATATTTACCCAGATTGCAAAGCTAACGTTTTTCGTGGATAATAATTTTAACATTACAATGATAGAATATTTTTCACTCTGCTGCTTTGAATAAAGGTGCATAGATTAATTAGTATATCAATCATACCTTTACCGAATCGACTACTGAATGCTATAGTTGTATTATTATATGTATGTATGTATGTATGTATGTATGTATGTATGTATTGTACATTACAATGATAGAATATTTTTCACTCTGCTGCTTTGAATAAAGGTGCATAGATTAATTAGTATATCAATCATACCTTTACCGAATCGACTACTGAATGCCATAGTTGTATTATTGTATGTGTGTATGTATGTATGTATGTATGTATGTATGTATGTATTGTATGTATGTATGTCTGTCTGTCTGTCTACCCAGGAAGTGATGACACCATATCTACAAAACATAAATTTCCAGTAATCTGTCCATACATCAACTTGACATTACATAAGTACGCAGGAAACTGTGACCTCATCAACCAAACATCAGCTTGATTTCCTGTAATCTGATGTGTTCTGTTGATTGTCTGACTTGATTAATAATGCAATCATTTCATGTGATTTCCCTTGATAAATTCATAATCAAGTCTTCAAACCTACTTTAATCAGACGTGACAACTGGGAATTATAAAGTAATCATATTTTATAAGTGGTCATATAAAGGGAGATTGGATATTTATTTTGTTAAATTTAAAAGAATTTCATCATGGCTTCCTACTTGAAAAAAATCAATGCGAAACAACATTGACAAAGTCTGTGTTTGAAACTCAATACATTGCAAAATGTTATGTGCACATATTCCCCTAATAGATGTCTCCCAAGATTATGCATTTTGCAAGGCTAGGGATATGCAAGCTATATAATAACGAACTGCGCATGCCCACCAAGAAAAGGACACCTGTCTTCTTAAAAGGTAATTAACATTCCTAGCCATACCTGTCAATCATCTAAACAATGACATAGTTTAATATCAAGGGATGACACCTTGGCGAGCTGTTATTAACCCACCTGTTCCTCTCTGTCACAATTTATGTATATTTGAAAAAACGATGCATCGTCTAGACTACTGATTATAAGTAATTCAATAGTATACTCAATATTTCTCTTCTCTTTCCAATATTTCATGTGTCTGTGTGTCTGTGATATCACCAAGCATAGTCATAATAATTAACTTGAGTCTCAACAATTTCGCCCTTTCCTGTATGTAACTGTGTGTGTGCGCGTTCGTATGTATGTGTCTGTCTCTGTCTGTCTGTCTGTCTGTCTGTCTGTCTGTCTGTCTGTCTGTATGTATGTATGTATGTATGTATGTATGTATGTATGTATGTATGTTTGTCTGTCTGTCTGTCTGTGTCTGTGTCTGTCTGTCTGTGAGTGAGTTTGGTGATAATAACTAACTTTACTCAACAACTTTCCGTCACTCTCTGTATGCCTGTGTGTATCTGTTTTATTTTCGCGCCTTTTCGTCCCTTCAACGTTTGTCTACCTTCTACAATCTCTGAGACCCCAATTTTTTGCCTTTTATTTTAGACTTTTAGCTGAGATAATTAAATTTGATATCGGAACGAATGAAAATCTAAACTTACGGTTGCCCGCCTTTGTTATTCGGTACACTGTGTCACATTTTGTCAAACATTTACTAATTTTGTCATAATTGTTTTATCAAGTTTGAACAAAGTCCAATTTATTGTAAAATGAGCCCAAAAAAGGAAATATTCGGTCTGTTTTTGTAAAAATTATACTTGTTAAAGTTTGGTAAATATTTGGCTAATTGTACGGTTTTTCATTATGAGCATATAAAGCAATCAATCCTTGCACCCCATTCACATCAAAATTATTCTAATGAAGGTGTGAAATGATAATTACTACTAATTTTCAGGATTTTAATTCAACCCACTCCAGTCCACTTCATTTGTTAAAATCAATATTTAAACTACCTTCTCATAGTTAAATATAATATACAGGGTATTTAACTAACTATAGCTATTTTTCTGAATATATTTACATTCAAACTACTCTACAATATGGATAACTTGTACTGGGTTAACATAGACATACGGTATGCGTATAAGGCAACATTAAAAAAATATTTGTTTCCTATAACATGACTTCAGAAAATATGGTAGGTAGGTCATAATTTTATATTATTTCACTTCAATATTTTTTTTTTGAATTATAAGATAAGATACTCATCCGTCATAATACGTCTATGAGAGTTTGAGAGGTGTAAAAGAAGTAAATGAAGAGAATTATAAGTTAAGTAGACGAACACCTTATGCAGACTGTACTGTTATAGTCTAAAAAGACCTGGTTTCTCTCTGTTATACGATATTTTATAATTAAAAAGTCACCACAGATGAGGCACAGGCATGAGGTGAACTGGGAACACAAGCAAAATTGTTGCCATTTTACCTTTTTCCTTGCAAAAAATGTTTAGGATTGGGGGCTTAAACTACGGTCGGTAGGGTTATCAGAAACACACTATTTTATTATTTGGCCTCATGAACAACTTTTTAGAATGCAAATATTTATCTGGACACACCAGAACAGTATTAACTAAATGTGTAAAATAAATGTGCTTTCCATGTTTTCCAAACAACAATGAGCGTTTTGTTAATAGTGTGTTTATTTGATCCCTGTAATGTTTGCATTAAATCCAATTGCCTATAACACAATGGACAAACTGTTCATTACATGTTATCACACGTTTAATATACAACATGTTCAGACAAGCCGTGGCTAAATCAATAATTGATACATTTACCATAGAAAAAAGCAAAATGATTCGAAAATTGAGAAATACAATTTATGAAAATGTCAGCCTTAAAAAAATGTATTTCATGATTAATCATGTTTGTGGTCAAAGTATTTCATTTCATCAATCATTGCAACATGATTCTTTCGGCCATCTTAGGCATATAGTTTGCTTATCACAAGCCTTGCTAAAACTACCCACAATTCCTTTGTTTAAAATAATAAAGTTTGCCTCATTAATCACTATTAAGACATAATGTTAACTAGATAAATCTTGCTATCACTACACACTGACACATTGGTTTGTTATATATCTCAGAACACCAGCCATGCCCTGAGCTTGCAATGTAACACAGAACACAAGCCATGTACTGAGTATGTCATATAACACAGAACACCAGAGTTTGTCATATAACACAGAACACCATGGTTTGTCATATAACACAGAACACCAGAGTTTGTCATATAACACAGAACACCAGAGTTTGTCAGATAACACAGAACACCAGAGTTTGTCATATAACACAGAACACCAGAGTTTCTCAGATAACACAGAACACCAGAGTTTGTCATATAACACAGAACACCAGAGTTTCTCAGATAACACAGAACACCAGAGTTTGTCAGATAACACAGAACACCAGAGTTTGTCAGATAACACAGAACACCAGAGTTTGTCATATAACACAGAACACCAGAGTTTGTCAGATAACACAGAACACCAGAATTTGTCATATAACACAGAACACCAGCTGTGCACTGGGTTTAGTACAGTATCAGTAACGTTGTTAGTTTTCTTTATGCATGGGTATATTTGCAATGTGTCTTGTAGACTAGCCGGTCTTGGTCTTATCCCAAATCTGCTTAAAAGTAAACACCGGGGAGCGAAATATAATATTTTGATCAATAGAGAAACGCATTGCTAGTAGGAAGTTTCAGCACAGCTTGAAACATTTAAACGTGGACGCTTGATCGATTTCAGCAGTATCACTATTTCACATTTACTAAAATTTAGAACCATATATTTATACATCAATTGAATTTCATCTATTTATGTGTGTTGAAAATACATTAGAATTTCTTTATAGTTCCATTAAGTTCTAAAACATTCGTTTCCATGATGATTAATTGTTACGTAATGTGTGAAGTGAACACCTGCGTTCTAAAAGCAGCCATTTTGGTCTGCATACACCTCCTAGGGGATCTTACAGGTGGCATGGCCGACACTCATCAGACACGTCAAAAAGTTAGTTGAGATTGTCACAATTATTTGTTTTTCTACTAAATTTTCTAAAGGTTCAGTAATTATTTGTTGAAATCTGAATGATGTCTCATACAACGTCAATGATTCAACGTCGTAAAACAACCATACTTCTTTGCGTCAATGGTAGCACACGTGACACAAATTTGTGAATGGAAAATATACTGTTTCGTGAGAACGATGAAACGACTTTGGACAAACATACCTGTTTGTATCAACAATAACACATTAACGCTACTTTTATTGATCTATATCGATAGAGTAGAAAGTATTCTCTTTCAGGAGATCTCAGTCTCTCTATCTGAATTGTTAATATTCATCAAAAATAACTACGCATATATTTGTGTAAACTTTAAGTATTCAAAAAATACATTGGTGTAGCAGATGTTGGCCTTAAGTGTGTATTGACCCTTGACCTCACATTGAAAGCTGATTGTATTTGTATTCAACACGTATTGGACTTTGTACAAGGACATAAATATATAGTCACAGTAATAGGTGGAATACTTAAATGTGTATGAAAACATATTTTCATACACATATTGACAATAAAGTTAATAGTATTAAATATATACACAGACAGACAGACAGACAGACAGACAGACAGACAGACACATACATACATACACAGACACAGGCAAACACACATTCTCGCTCCCCTCCCTCCCTCCTTCCCTCCCCTCCCACTCCCCTCTCTCCTCTCCCTCTACACTGTCTCTCTGTCTCTGTCTCTGTCTCTTTCTCTGTCTGTCTGTCTGTCTGTCTGTCTGTCTGTCTGTCTGTCTGTCTGTCTGTCCGTCTGTCTGTCTGTCTGTCTGTCTGACTCTCTCCCCTCCTCCCTCTCTCTCTCTCTCTCTCTCTCTCTCTCTCTCTCTCTCTCTCTCTCTCTCTCTCTCTCTCTCTCTCTCTCTCTCTCTCTCTCTCTCTCTCTCTCTCTCTCTCTCTCTCTCTCTCTCTCGTTGGATGATTGTTCCATTTATATATATCGATCCAATATTGCAATATACAGAATCAGTAAACGCTTGTAATCACACAGTGAATGAAAGAAATTGTTAAGCTGGTACCAATTATGAGTTTAAAAATTGTGTTTAAATTGACGACGTCATGCTACATACAGGTCAATCAAATGAATGACGAATTAAACATGTCGTGATGGTATATAGCTTAAAATGTGTGATCCAGGATAAATGGTATCTAACTTGCTAAGAGGAAATCGTCAGTAATGATGCATATATCGACAAAAACATACCCAGTTGTAAAATTTACCACACGGTGAGACATTTCTTTGCTTTTTAAACCATAAAATAATCTCGCTGCTGTGACTAATTCATGGTTACCCCTCAGGCTGTGAAACAGATTGAGGTTCTACTCTGTTCGCAATAAAATTTCGATGAATAATTATTCCTAGGTTTCGGCATAAAATGTACTATCATTGGTTACCATGGTAACTAGATTAATGGTTCAGGCACTGCAAAGAGGGATGCTATACATACAACAACAACACGACAAAGAGTAACGCAGCAGTCTAATCGTTTCCATAGCTACTAGCTAGGCAACAAACACTCAAATGTTCCCACCTAGAGCAAAATAGTTGTCTCTCTCTTTCGTTATATTGTCTACTCTCAAACTAAATGCAAATTTTCTTTATTTCACATCAAATGAGAAATTCATATTAAGAGAAAAACTTCCCTCCTGGGGAATGAAAGAACCCTACCCACTACTTTGTATATCTGCTGACAATGAGAATAATGCTCTTGGTAGTTTGCCTGCCAAAACATAACATATTTTCCCGCCAAAAACGACTGCCATAAATTTTGAATTTTGATTCATTATTTCAGTACATTTTTTATCATTTTGGTCTGGAAACCTAAAACCTATCTTACTTTTTACTTTGAAACCAAAATTAATGTCAAAGTTAGTTATTTTATTCAAGAAAACAGTAAAATATTAAAGTTTTAAACATATGTTTGGTTGAAGAGGTTAAAAAATGTCTTTAAGCCAAATTTTATAAAGCTTGTGTAGAATGTGTTTTGCAAATCAGCGCCATTTAATTGCAGCCTGGGTCGAGGTTGCCGGCTTTTGGAATGTGACATCTGTTAGTATAAAGTTATTCTAACCTCAGATTAATATAGAGATTTCATTTTATGCAAACGAGCTTTTTTCACTTTTAGACTAGATAAACATGTATTCAAAATTTGATTTTAAAAATTGCACCAAAACGGGGCTGCTTTTACACAAACTGCTTTAACTATAAGCTTTTTGTTTGTTTGTTTGTTTGTTTTTGTTTGTTTGTTTGTTTGTTTGTTTGTTTGTTTGTTTGCTCCACATATTTCTACGATGGAGACGTGAAAGAGCGAACATTGGTGAGGCTGGAAATTCAGTTCAACAAACTCTGCAAGGCACAACCTCTCTGATATAGAGATAAACGAACTGGCAAATGTGGCTTAGAAGAGCCCTACTGTACACAGGGACGAGGAATTTTGGGAAACAAACAAACAAACAAACAAACAAACAAACAAAACTAGTCTAGGAGCCTTGGCATGATTGAATCATCCTGTTACTACCGCTCATTGCTATATCGACGTTATTTCTGCGCTCAAAATGAATGTTTTATCTTCATATCTAGACTTACTGTTCGACTTAAAAGTTGCAATAATTATCTCAAAATGATTTATATCAATTGTGGTTTGAAATGATACAGTTATGAAATATTTTATCTGGATATAGAATTCATATTTTCTCTTAAAGAGGTTTTACTGAAATGGAACGTAACCATATGGAATACAAGTATTGAGTTAATTACCAGTTGATATGGTTTATATCACATGTAAAATATATATGCCAGTTTTCGTCTGCCACTTTTTAAAAAAAAAATTGAAATAATCTCATTTTTCTTCTTTAATTTTAGAACCATTGTATAAAGACAGACTATAAACATCATTATAATCTAAAATGAAGATATGATGTGAGAAGAATTTTAAAAAATTACAGATTTTGAGTTGGTAAATTCGAAGAGAGAGCGTGTTGTAACTATAAACGCCCGGATGTATTTTATTGTAGTGCAATCAATAAACATACGAAGTGAATTGCCTACCGTTACATTTAATAGAACAATCAGTAGGTTTATTATGTTGACAACAATAAGGTCACATTTGTGACGACTAAATAGGTTTCAAAGGAACGGTAATGTAATAAATTTGACAAACATTCCTGAAATATTGTAAGAGTTGAGACACTATATACATTACAGCACACACGTTTTGATGAAGTGTACGAAACTAACCGAACATACCAGCATTTTGTGCTGAATTGTAGGAGATTGACTTAAATTATGGATATCTGGAGCTAGAACATTGTCTGCATTATGTTGTATATGGAAAACAGCTGTTGCATTGACTGGCCAGTCCGTTTATTGTATGATTTATATATGCACCTTCACTGCATTATATTTCATCAGAAAAAATAATTACATTTTATATTGCGTTCCATATCCCTGTAAATTATCATTTTCATTCGATCGCTTACAACTGAAATTCTTATCCTCCAAAATATCAAACGTTGAGATATTTTAACTAAGATATTCATTTGAGTTTTGTCGAGAATTTCTTCTATCCTGGGAATAGACAAAAATTCCCAGACGGAATGAAAATTCTGAATTCAAGTTAAAATGTACCTGACATAGATACACATGTCAACGTTTGACGTCCCATCAATTTATCTACATCCTCATCAACTGTTTGGACCACCTTATGTTCGTACAAACATCATAAATTTTCATTTTCATCAAGGACACAGTCATTTTTTTTTATCTCCATGGACAATTTTCAGACTGTTGACTTGTTTGATTATTTTAATGTTTGTTAGGAAAGTTTTATCAAATTGATATTATTTTAAGATCAATTTTAGCACTTTTTATTCTTTGTGTGTATAGTATTTAGTTCATCTTTATATATATATGAGCTTGTAATCGAGACAACTTGTTGATTAATAAACAATAAAATGCATAAATCTAATCAAATTGAGGAAAGAAAAACCGACACGTGTAGGATTGGAACCCACGTCCCCTGAATACTAGCCAAAGTGCTCTAGCCAGCTGAGCTAATGCGTCAACTGGTAAATTCAGTTTAGATAATATAAAACTGTATTTTAATTGACTTTGATGCATTTTAACTTGAACAACAATTGACATAAATCTACGCATTGAATGATTTTTTGAGTACATACAATAATACAAAAGTCAGAATTAAAAAAAAATGTATAAATTTCTGAAAATAACCACAGACAGTGGCGGTTTCACTGTCTATGAAATAACACAGAAATAAAAAAAAAGGTCGCATTCAGAAACAGTGACAGCCGTCAATTTCCATCACTAACAATAACTATTATACTAAAGAGTAAACTAAATATGCTGGTCGTACAACAATTTCTGCTGTTGACATCAGAATTGAAAAACTTACCTCGAAATATTACTGAATCAAATCAACAACCAATAATTCTAGTACCATGAACAATTTCCTGTTAAAAATTGAGAATTCGTCATACAGTCGCTTGAGCTGACTCGACGTGGCGTGTTCAGTTGTTGACGACAATACACGACACTACTAAAAACACGACCCGGCACGAACTCAGTATTTAAGGTCACACTCTGTCAACTGAAAGTATCATGCGAATATACTAATTTGCATATGATAGCTTGTAATTTGCATACCTGCGCACACTATGCGCAGTGTGATGCTACTTTTATTACTAACATTAGCTCTTCAACAGATTGGTGGAATTGCTATTTTAAATGAAAAATTTATGGCGTCTTGATTTAAACACGACAGCAGATATGATTTCAATTTCTACATCTGATGTATTGAAACATTGTTCGTTAGAGATAAGGTCGTGATAAACAATTTAAAACGCATTTTAGGGAAAAAGCTTATCACTGGAATTATTACCATTGTGTTCGTATCTCTCTCTCTCTCTCTCTCTCTCTCTCTCTCTCTCTCTCTCTCTCTCTCTCTCTCTCTCTCTCTCTCTCTCTCTCTCTCTCTCTCTCTCTCTCTCTCTCTCTCTCTCTCTCTCATTTATTTGCTCCAAAACATCTGTGGTTAAAACCTATGAATATTTGGGGAGCTCCAAGTAGAACATTAAAACCAGATTAATTTTTAATGTCAAGAACTATTTCCGGGTTGTTCATAATGATAATTAGCAAGCTGTATGAGTGTACATTTCATCGAGTCCATCTATTACAATAGCACATTAAAATGAATAGTCTCGTCTATTATAACCCCTAAACTTAATTAACTTACTAATTACTTTTTTATTGTGGTAACCTAAGTTAAGGTCACCATGCCGGAAATTAGAATCATACACATTAGATATACAAATTAAAGTTTATGTTATCCGTTAATTTTTATGGGTAAATGGTAGACACCGTAAAACCATTGGCTATGCCAAATATAATTTTTGTTTATAGCTTATAGCTGACGTATACTCATCTGCATCATGTCTACATGTATATATGCCCCCCAGCTTCTGTCGCTCAACTCCCTGTCTGTCTGCCTGTTTCTCTCAACTCCCATCTGTCTGTCTGTCTGTATGTCTGTATGTATGTATGTATGTATGTATGTATGTATGTATGTATGTATGTATGTATGTATGTATGTATGTATGTATGTATGTATGTATGTATGTATGTATGTATGTATGTATGTATGTCTGTCTGTCTGTCTGTCTGTCTGTCTGTCTGTCTGTCTGTCTGTCTGTCTGTCTGTCTGTCTGTCTGTCTGTATGTATGTATGTATGTATGTCTGTCTGTCTGTCTGTCTGTCTGTTTGTCTTCCATCCTTGAGTAGATGTGACGTCATATCTATATTCTGCCGATGTTAATAATCTCTCATGCAATGATAAATTTGTCAATATCAACCCATAAAATCTTACCTTTTTTTCTTTCTTTCTTTTTTTGGGGTGTGAAATATTAAAACTACTGCCTCAAGATAAGACTAAGTTTAATCCAAACAAGTACTGTTTTATATAAAGTCAAAAGGTTAACCCTGCATGAATTAATGAGGTCAAAGGTCAGAGGTCAGAGGTCAGAAATATTCCACCATTATATTATTTCACTGTAAATGAATGCGTAGACATTTACTTAGTAGTTTTATCATACAATTCACCAAAACATAATTTGTGCAGTAAAGTTATGCATGCGTGTGTAGGATGTATATGTTTTTCAAACCATATCTAAATTTCTTATATCGCTTTACTGAACTTATGTAAGTAAATTAGGTATTCATTAAATGATATGATAAAGCCCTATCACAAATTATTTTCAAGTCGCTGTGTAAGCATTATCCATGATAAGGCCTATAGCGCCAACCAGCCCTTTTTACGCCAACAACTCTCAGGAAACATACAAACATTTGAAAGCACATAAAATATCAGTCTTCACATAGCAACAACTGTCCTACCTGGTCCACATTAATACAACTGGTTATGCCTGGGGATACTGATGACTCAAATATAACCGGAGAAATTTAGCCACTCGAAACAGTGACAGTGGCTCCTACCGCCAACATGCGATATTCAGAAGCAACAATTCAAACCATCCGATCAACATAACTCTTAACTTACTTTAGGAAGTGCCAAACATTTCAGCTTTAACACTTCAAAAGTGTTGAGAAAGACGTTTGGGATGGGGGTGGGGGTTGGGTGAAGATAGGGGTATATCACGAAATACTGTAGTATGTTTATTTTTCGACCCAAATGGTGAAAAAAGCTAATTATCATGTTGAACATACTCGTCATGGAGTTTTATATTTGAAATATTTAGTATAACTGTTGGCACGACTGCTAACGTGTGGCTTCTGTCTGTATGATATACGAGGTCATATTCTACCTTCCGGTACTGTACATCACCATATTTGCAAAACTTAAAAAAACTAGTGGACATATATGTACAGAACGTGACTGCTAGCACAATAACGTTTGTTTTAAGCACATTAGACCCAAAGAGTCGCCGTAATCCAATAGGACACATTTTCTAAAGAAGTGAATAGCGGTTCATTTAATGGCCTTGGGGTTGTCGGTGGCCGAGTGGTTAGCTAATGTATCTATTAACACTGCAACCTGCTTGCGAATTCGAACCTGTCCTGTGTCGGCTGCATTTGATTCAAAAGTTAGCTGGGTCTGTATGCAAGAAGGCTACCGCACAGCGAATGTTTTCCCTAGTACTCCCGGCCTGCACGATAATTGGTGACTGTGTTTGAATTTCCAATTTTGATTTTGGATAATAAAGGATATAGTATTACTCTTTCATTATCATATCAGTATTTTGGTTTTCCTCAATCATATCAGTATTTTGGTTTTGCTCATGTCAGTTTGGTAACTAGGCAACCATACATACCCCCGGGGAATATAAGGTAAATTAAGATATCAAAATTTGAATAGTACCAAAACCTAAAAGGCTAAAGAAATTTCAGAGGCGCTTCACTGTGCAAAATAAAGCAAAAACAAATAAACCTAAACCAGGAAATGACAGAAAATCAATGTTACCATAAAGACAAAATGCATGGCACAAAAGGTTTTAAAGAAGAAAGAACTGTTCAAAAGTGTTGCAAACAAATATAAAACGTCGATAGCGTTTAAAATCTCAACAGTTTCGAAATAACAACACTAATTCGAAAATGAACAAAAAAGGAGAAAAACAGGAAGCGAAGAGTATCATTCCATTTTAGCATTGACATTTTCAATTGCAAGCCATAATAACTGCTTGCATACATTAAATAAACATGATGTCTGACTGTAGGCATGTGAACATGTACATGTGTGAGTTCTGACTGTAGGGAAGCATAGTTCTGACTGTAGGCATACGCACATGGTAGCTATGACTTTGCCATGCGCACATAATGTAGTATTGTTGTACGGTAACAAGGTGATTTAATATTGTGTGTTTTACTTTTATTTATGATTGTGTAGAAATCGTGTTAAGATAGATGGGAAGAAATTAACTAAGACATTGTATTAATCTCACCTTGTCCTTGTTTAAGATAGTTTCCACTGCAATCTCACTGTTGCACTGTGGTTGGTGTCATCATCGTCGGTAACTGCAAACAAGGAAACCCATGTTACACTGAAGAATGCACCCATTCATTACATGTATACCTCGGCGAGCGTATGGAATTGGAACGCGTCATAATATTTCCACTGCGCGTTCCAAACTTACATATGGAAGAATTCGATTGTCTAGACTAGGCCTGTGCGCAGTTATACTGGCCGGCTACCAACCGAGTAACAGTTTTTAAAACCGAGCAACGTGGTCCTTTCTACTTTAAATATCTCCCTCCCCCCACCCCCCCCCCCCAAAAAAAAAGCGCGCACTGAAGTTCAACCAGATTGTTTTTCAAATCGTCGTCGGTAAACACGTGCATGAATTCAGTCTCCATGTTTAATTTCATTTATTTTCGATTTAACTTATAATTAGTTCAAATTGAAAACAAATGTAAAACTAAACTGCCGAGCCTCCCGTAAAGTAAGTTTACACATCATAGTGTCTGCCTTGTCTGTCTGTCTGTCTGTCTGTCTGTCTGTCTGTCTGTCTAGCTGTCTGTCTGTCTACTTTCTGTTTATCTGCTGTCTTTGTACAAACATTTCAAAATATCACTGCAGCAATTCTTAATCTTTCCAGCCTGTACATGCGCATGCGTCCCCATATCATAACATTAATGGACCTGACTGAATGACTTTGAAATGATAATTAAAGCCAGAAGGTAACTTTGATCTATTTGTTTCGTGAAAAGTTCTGAATTTCAGCAAATGACAGACACATACAATATCAGAGTTGTTCTTGGAAATGAGGAGTTCCTCCTGAAAGTGATAGAAGAATTTTTGAAAATATTGTAAATATTGAATTTAACAATAACACCAAACAATTTATATTACCTCCAAGTCTAAACAATAGGCTCTACGTTCGATGTTATAGCTTTTTAATTTCGGAGTGGCAGGTGTGTCGCGTTTGACTTGAACTCATTGATAACTCGAATGTACACAGCGCCCTCGTGCGCCGAACTTTTGCGTTACTCATAGTCATGCGGAAGTGACGTCATTTTCACGGCGCATACCTTATGCGCACATTAAAGGTAGTTCCTTGATCGGACATCGAATCTTCGCAGTAACCCTTCGCTAATACCTGTTTTTCTCACCGATTGCTGTGGTGAATTGCCTTCGTCACGCCACGTGGAGGGAATTTCTGATATATTTGATTATTTAAACATTTACAGTTAAGATGAATCGTCTATTTGGAAGAGGAAAACCCAAAGAACCGCCACCGAATTTAACTGACTGCATCGCAAACGTAAGTATGGTTTTGACGTATCGACAGTCACCGAGAATTCGATTCAAAATATCATTTCAAGTAAAATTAACTCGAAATAAAATGGATTTCGTTGAATTCTGGCTGAGGGAGGCGTTGATAGTGATATTATTGAAAGGGTGATTGCCAAACTGTTAGAATATTAGACCTGTAATCTGAATTCTAAATCGTTTGTTTACATCATGTATGGCTGACGCAGACGGGATGTCGTCATTCTCATTCAGAGAATACAATCCGGAACATTCGGAGAATTTAGATTATTCTCACACCCTAAATAGCTACATTATATTAACTAAATCTTGATAGCCTTGAATTACTGAATAATATTAAATCGTAAAGATGTACTCAAAACCAACTTGAAACCAAAGTGTGTACATCGTTATTACAGTTTCTGGGTTAGAATGTTGGAATGATATATTGATAATTAAGAGAATATGAGTCCAGCTCCAGAACAAATTGACGCTAAGAAGTTTATGATTCAGATAATATTGAAGTTGAGCACAGTATATAAATTAATTTCATAGTATGGCCAGTTTCATTCAGGCTGTAATGACTTGGCAGATGTTGGGACTCCCCCTACCGCATTGAGTCACTTTGTTGACATGAGCTCACATGATGTTTACTTTCATCACTGTAGTATGTGTCATCACGTACTTTAGGTATATGATACAGAATACGGAACTGAGGGAGTAGTGGCTGTGAATAATTTATACCAAACATCATGACCGGTTTTGTTTATTTTCAATTCACTTGAAGTGTCTTTCTTAGAATTAAATGGTTGTTGTTGGTGTTTTAAATCAGAAAGAATAAAATGCACTGACTTTGTGTAGAAAAGGTGATGCGCTATGATGACCCACTTCACAGCACATACATGTACATCTATAAGTTTGATCACAGACAGTGGAGTCCAAAAGGACATGCAACTGTGGCACTTCCTGTCAAGTAAAGCCTGTTGTAATTTCTTCTTCACTGTCTATGGTTTGATATGACATTCCTGCACTCATACAAAACATAGGCTTGTCGTTAGCTTTCTAATCTAGAGATATTATACCAATGAATGTCAAGAATTATGGTCTGTTAAGAACAGATATCAGTTTTGAATCAGAGATTATGACTAACTGCTGTGTTAAATCTAATTGGATTTTAAATATAATTGTAAGCATATGGCTTAATCACAGCCATGCATGACTTAAATTAGGAGGGTAGTCAGTTAACATAGTCTGTAAGGTATGCCGTGATAGGGCGCCCTCTCACATCGGTCAACCCCACAGGCTGGTGAGGACAGAACGACACGACATATCTTAAAATCTACAATTACAAGTGCCTGAGTCAATATAAGATCCACTGAACAAAAATTCCCACACGACTCTGGGCTATATGTATCTTTGACTAAAAAGAAGAAGAAATATTATTAACAGGGCTTGAATTTAACTTTCGGGCTTGGTAGCCAAATTTATCCAAGTGAACTGTTTCAGCTACAATTCTCCATTGATTTCCATTGGTCTAATATAGACTACCAAATAACAAAGTTGGTAGTCAAGATACAATGTTTGGTAGTCTATATGCCCTTGACTGCTGCCAATTTGGAAGTCAAACTGAGCTACTATGTTTGATAATCTATATACCCTGGACTACTGCTAATTTGGTAGTCAAGATACAATGTTTAGTAGTCTATATACCCTTGACTACTGCCAATTTGGTAGTCTAGATACAATGTTTGGTAGTCTATATACCCTTGACTACTGCCAATTTGGTAGTCTAGATACAATGTTTGGTAGTCTACACTACTGCCAATTTTGAGCCCTATTTTATAACTTTGTCAATGTTCTCTTTTATAGGTTGACAGTAGGTCAGATTCTATTGATAAAAAGATAGCCAAGTTAGATGGTGAATTAAAGAAATATAAAGATCAGATGAAGAAAATGAGAGATGGACCATCCAAGGTAAACATACTGCATGAATAATAATATTATTTTTCTGCAATCTGGCAAGGAAAAAAAGAGTGACCTAAGGGGCTTTGTCACTGTGAGTTGCTAGACAAGTACTGATAAAAAATTTAGGTCACGAGTATTTTCCGGCTGAGTGAATAAAAATATTTGAGGTTAATATAATTAAACCAGTGCCAGTAATGTCAAAGGGAAAGTATGGTAATTTTGAATGTTTTGACTCATATTTCGAACACAGCAGAACCAGTGACAGCAGAACCAGTGACATAGACATGCGCAGTGATGAGGCATTGTCGTGACATAGCCATGTGTTGCCATGACGTAGACCAGTCAGAGTATATATTCCATATTCTTGTTCAACATAGCTTGTGCACGATATAATGATAATTATATTCATTTATTCGTGGAAATGTGTAGTCTCACAACACAGAGGGCGCACTCATCTGACCTCGGGTCAAATGTTACTCAATATTCTTGCGTGGTTTTTGTTTATCAGCAAAGCAAAGTCCAAAGCGCTGACAGAGCATTGTTTTTAATTGACAAAGATTTTGACATGACAGAATCAACAAATAAGAATATGAAGGAGTGTGACCTGAGGTAAGAGGATTGTGCCCTCTATGTTGCACGATATAAATTTATAATGCTACATTGATCGAATTCTGGTTGAATTTCAGAACATGGTAAAACAGAAAGCTATGAGGGTACTCAAACAAAAACGCATGTAAGTATGATATGAATATATTAGTTCCAAAATAAATTATTATTGAGAAATTAATTGTTATTTTATGAAATAAAACCCTTGAAACCGTTGTGGAGAAACGCCAACAATCAGAATGTTATTTGATCAGTGGTGGTCACTCGGCTTTGAAGGTGACAAAAATTCTTCTTATAATAGTATCAAAGTAACAGACATGTATATTACATTGATATCAAAAAGAATAAGTGCTTCTGATGTAGGTTCAGGATGTGTTTTCAGTTTGTTTATGTCTGTGAAAGTCAGTTATATCGTCTATGACTAATTATGCTACACAGACACTTAAAGATAGTATAGCAAGAGTGGCTGTTTATTTATCACAGTTTTGACAACTTTGTGTGTTGGTTTTATAGGTATGAGAACCAGAGAGATAGTTTGATGCAGCAGTCTTTTAACATGGAGCAAGCTAACTATGCTACACAGACACTTAAAGACACCAAAGCTACAGTCGATGCTATGAAGATGGGTGTCAAGGAGATGAAGAAAGAATACAAGAAAGTAAACATTGAGCAAATAGAGGTAAGGATCTTAAAATTTACATTTTCTTGTTGCTTGATAAACATCTCATCAAAGTTGGTCAATTATTTATTTTTTATAAAATTGCTGAATTGAAAAATCCCTTGAAAATAAGTTTGAGGTGATGCTTCTCTGTAGATTAACCTTTTCACTACTCATTCCCACTGTATAGCAGGAACACCTAAGGCACCCACCATTCCACACATGCATGGTAGGGAATGGTAACTGTGTTGATATGTCCCTGTTTATTAAAATGAAGTCACAGATTGAAGCCAGTATTCAATAACGGGAACGCATATACATGTACAACAGTCACCATCCACTGAAGGCAATGCAAAACAGTTTGTACTAGGGAGTCTTATCAGAATTTGTATCCCTATCTTAACCCAGCTCCAACTCCCTAGTTTGAATACAAATGTATAGTTATTTTACAATCATATCTGTACACTGTCCTTCATTCTTTACCCATAATGCCATTTGTACGACTCTTAGCTGATGTTGAAAACTTATTTTAAAACATAATATTAAATTCAGTAATTTATTTGTTTAACTTAGGACTTACAAGATGATATGGAAGATATGTTAGAACAAGCTAATGAAGTCCAGGAAACATTAGGAAGAAGTTATGGAATGCCAGAATTAGACGAAGATGAACTTGAAGCAGGTAACTATGAGAAATTACAACTTTATTGTGAAATGTGTGGATAAGACTACAGGTGCCATGTATACTACATTCAACCCATGTTGTGCACATTAGAACAGAAATACAAGAATCTTTGCTAATTTTCGACTAATGTTAATGTCATACTTGACTTCAACTGTAAAAGTTACTATTTGATACATAACATTGAAGTCACAACATTTTCATGTACATACTGTACCCTGGTCAGTCATTGTCATAGCAACACTTTAAGTGCATGTATGTCATTGGTTCTGAGTATGAATCAAAGCACTCAGAATCACCATGATTTTTGCAATTTATTTTTTCATAAATTCAGCAAATGCAGGTACTATTATATTGTTCTCTAATGTTTTCCTTGAGTGAGCCAGAAAATACACATATGATAATTTATGAGTTTTGTTCATATATTTTTGAATTACTCAAGAATAATCAAAATTAATTTAGTCAGGTAGTTGCTATAAGGTCTAGTTGGTTGTTTTTAGCAAATATTAAGATTCCCTTTGATCAAAACTTTTTTGATTACTAAAGTTTTTATTCCTAGATAAAAATTGAAAATATCACAATTCTAATAATAGTAATAATGTCATTGTACTGTGCTGTGCGACAGAGTTCGATGCTGAAGTTAGAGTCCTAGCTAAGCTAAGCATTCACAATACCGCAACTCTAATAATATCATTTTTATACTGTGCTGTGTGACAGAGTTGGATGCTGAAGGGATAATCCTAGCTAAGCATTCACAATACCACAACTCTAATAATGTCATTATACTGTGCTGTGTGACAGAGTTGGATGCTGAAGGGATAATCCTAGCTAAGCATTCATAATACTACAACTCTAATACTGTCATTATACTGTGCTGTATAACAGAGTTGGATGCCCTTGGTGATGAGATTGGTTTAGATGAAGATTCCTCCTATCTAGATGATGCCATCAATACCCCAGCTGCACCAGATTCAGTACCAGGAGCCGATAGCGTAGCAACAAATAAGGTATATACTGCCCTCTATGGTTGAGGTTTTGTTCAGACGACAACATGCTGGGGCGCGTTCGATTTGCACAATCATGATCATGATTTATCAATTTTGCGTTTGATAAATACCAATCACAATCATGATTGGTGATCTTAGTAATCATGCCCCAAACCATGATTGCCGTGATTACAAGATGGTGGACAATGTCGTGATCATAGGGGGATCACACGCCCATGGCTGACGGCAAGTTAGAAATGACGGAAAACATTATGTAAATAAATTGTGTTCAGTCTGATTGGTAATTTGTTACCATTGTAATCATTTTGACGATGTAAAATCATTTAATTTATCAGAAATATGCGAAACTTTAAAAAAATGTTTACATGTAAGTAATCATGATCGTGATTGAGTGTTTTGTTTACAACCTCGTTTCGAGAAATGACATCAGATTAATCACAATCATGTTTGGGCAAATCGAATGTGCCCCTGGTCAACATCATGTTTCTCTTGCATCCATTTCTTGTTGTATTTAGACCAGATGGGACATTTCTAATTAATACTTGATCTTTAATGTGTGGTTATGGAAATAAATGTATTTATCCCCTTCTTGTATTCATGTTTTACCATCTCAACCAATCAAATTACTGATTTTTAATGTGAGGCTAAATAAATTTATTTATTCCCCTTTGTGTTGTTGTTAAAGTATTTCAACCAATAAAATTACTGATATTTAATGTGAGGTTAAATATATGCATTTATTCACCTCTGGTGTTGTTGTTATAGTATTTCAACCAATCAAATTACTGATATTTAATGTGAGGTTAAATATTTCTCTTTATTTTTCTCTAATGGACAGGATGGCGTTCTAGTGGATGAGTTTGGACTTCCTCAGATTCCAGCACAGGCACAGTGATGTTACTGACATGATTTTCATAAAAGAATTTTTGTAAATATTGTATTTTATAAGAAACTATTTCAGAGCTAGGAAGTTTTGTTATTTGTGATGAGAAGAAAGGAAATGAATACCACACTTTGAGAAATGTCAATTAAAGGAAAGAATTTCAAATTAAATACTAGACTGAGAGAAATTTCCCGTTAAGTCTTAGAAGATATCATTGTATACTACTTGTTCTGGTGGGAGATATTTAGTTGTTATGCCTCAATATTATTTTTCATTCAGCCGAGAAAAATGCATTTTATAAGGGGCCTTTGTCACTACAAGTTGTTAAGACGAGTAGTCGTGACAACCCTTAGGTCATGAGTATTTTCTGGCTGAATGAAGAAAATATTGGAGAATAACATATTTATAACAGTGCCAGCAATATAAAAGAAAAATTGAGGGAAATAATGGCAGTTTTGACTAGCATTTCAAACATGGGAAAACCAGTGACATAGACATGTGTTGTCGTGATGTAGAATGACCAGAGTATATATTCCATATTTTTGGCTTAAACATGTATAATATGTTGTTGGGAAATTAACTAACAGATCATACTTAGCCCAAGTTTAAATTATTTTGTCAGAAATAATTCTTACTTTCAAATTAATTTCATGCACACCTATATGTTGTTTTGTGGTAAATACAACTGTGTAACAACGAAAATAGATTTAAATTCAAAAATAATTCTTACTTTCAAATAAATTTTAGACACAGCTATATTCTATTTTGTCTTAAATAGCAGCTAAAAATCATTTTGCCCAGCGATAAAATTTATTGTAAACGATTAGAAGAAAAAAATAAATGTTTTAGTAGACTGCTCAAAGTATATGACATCGATCTATCCATACTCTTCCTTCAAAACAACAACAACAACAACAACAACAACAACAGCATACACAGAACAGTTTCATTAGTAAGTCTTCAAGAACTTCTAAGCAGCTAGATAAAGGAGGTTTAGCCTGTATGTCCTGGGGTGTAGTAACGTGAGCACGCGGGAAAATTGAAGTGTTGTAACGTGAGTCCACAAAAAGCATATCCACATGCGAGTGAGTTGAACAAGTGATTGCAGGACTTCTGTGTTTGTTAAACATGCAAATTCACTCTCAAGTATTATTGTCGATGAACTAGTATACATACTATAGATATAAAAGCTGTGCAGAACACACAGTGTTGTTAAGATACAACCCACAAAAACTGGGGTGAGACCAGGCTCATGCAAAGACATACCATGTAAATAGTACTGATAATTTATCATAGCATAAACGGTACTGGCGCCTGGATCCCATGACTCTGTTTACTGATGTGATGCATGACGAACTGTACATGTATAGGCACATCTGGCGTTTTGTAGAGTAATGGACAAGACAAGACAAGATAGAAGACTACATGTTATAACATTTAACTAATAAAACATCACCTGAACCTACATCAGAGGCACCCGTTGTTGTTTTTGTATCAGTTGTGTCGATTTTACCTAATTTTGTCTTTGCAATTGCGTAGAGTCTTTCCTTAGCTCACTCGGGCAAACACACTGTCTGGTGTTTCTTCACAAGTTGTGATAGACAATGTGACTGTATTCTATTAAAGTGAAAATAAGCCATAGGGGCAATAGTCTTGGTTACCCAGACTCTCACCAATTAGGTCTCTTCTATGGGACCACCCAGACGAGGCTTTGGGGAAACCACGTTTCAACTACCCCGCATGGGAGTCACACAGTACATTTCTTCCAAGTCATAAAAAATGGGCTTACGAGACTCGTTTGTTATGATTTAGACGTAGCAATCGCTTTAAAATTTATAACTTGTCACAAAAGTATCTAAATTGTTTAGCATACAATATTGGATGTGATGTATTCCCCAGCATGCACTGCTCTAAAAGCTACTTCTTGCATTGGCGAGTTGGAATCTTGTTTTCCCAGACTCTCGTTTGGGGAGGTCTTGTAGGCAGAGCCCCCAGTGGCGAGTGTCTGGGTAACCATGACCATAGGGGAACACTTCATCACTGTAAAAAGTCTGAATGAAAACGTGAGAAACTGAATACATAGAATAAACTTTGCTTTGACAATCCATACAGCTGATATTGAAGAATTTCTTTGTTTTAAGAGTGTTGTAATTTATACCACATAAACTTACGCACAAATAAAATAAACCTATGTGTAATTGTAAGTCTTTCTGTAGTTCTCTGCATAATAAACGCCTACTTTGCATATTAATAGGGGTCGTGGTGGATTGAGATGAGGCTGAATGTAACACTCTCAAAGAGCTCATAGATGTCTATGAAACAGTTGTTTTCAAGAGTATTTCAGATTTTTTATCTCCAAGTGTTTGATTTCAGTATTATGGATGTACAGGAAAGAAATCTGTCACTGTATTGTTAAAAATAGTTGCATTTTGAGGACTGTATTCATGAAAATGTTGGCTTGACGCCCGTTGGAAGTGTCGAGACTCTGACCTGGGATTGAAAACTAGTTCTTTAGTTTGTAACTATCATTGTCAAATAGCATTTAATATATTAGTAATGTATAAATACTGCATTCTTAATGATTTCATTAAAAAGTAGTCTTTTGATGAAAGATAATGTGTGTTGCTCTTTTATGGGATGAAAATTATATTACATCCATTTAAAGACATGTTAGCTTAAACTATAACCTGTTTTTTTTACAGCTAAACTGAACTGAGGTTCAGTAGTTCTATAGGAATTGTAAAACGTGTGTGTGTGTGTGTGTGTGTGTGTGTGTGTGTGTTTGCAAACAACTCAAACATGCTCGACTAACTGCTTTCATATTGGGTGGAGATATTATTTTAGGTGTCTAGGTGGAATATTGAGGTTCAGTAGTACTATAGGCATGATAAAGCATATGTTCTCCCCCCCCCCTTCTCTCTCTCTCCCCTCCCCCCCCCTCTCTCTCTCTCTCTCTCTCTCTCTCTCTCTCTCTCTCTCTCTCTCTCTCTCTCTCTCTCTCTCTCTCTCATGTAAACAATTCAGTCAAAAATCGCTGGACCAAATCAAACAAAACGAAAAATTGCATTTTGAGTAAATAATAATTTTATTAGTATTGAGTTAAAATATAGAGAAATAAATATATGACATGGCAGTATAGTACTCTAGGTTTTTAAGTTTTAATAAGAAAATTTACCTCCAAAAGAAATCTCCAATTTTATCCAATGAAGGCTGTTTTAAAATCTCAAAATCTCAATCTATATAAATGAGATGCATAGTACAATAATAATTACATGTAAGTCCTTGATCAAAATTCACCCTTTTTTTTTAAGTTTCAATTTTTTAGAGAAAATTTTATTGATGGTAAGGTTTGCTAACATAGTGGATTTAGAATGGATTTCCAAATATGGTATTGGGTGATGTTGCATGTGCACAATGAATAGCCAAATATGGTAGCAATTGATGTTGCAGATTAATAACTGATTTCCAAATATGGTAGTGGTTGATGTTGCAGATTAATAACTGATTTCCAAATATGGTAGTGGGTGATGTTGCAAACTAAAAATTGAATTTCCAAATATGGTAGTAAGTGATGTTGCAGACTAAGAATTGATTTCCAAATATGGTAGTAAGTGATGTTGCATATGCAGAATGAATATCCAAATATGGTAGCGAGTGATGTTCATGTTGTAGGTAAAGAATTGATTTCCAAATATGGTAGTGGGTGATTATGCTGACTCAGAATGGATTTCCATATATGGTAGCAGTGATGTGGAAGATTAAGATTTGATTTCCAAATATGGTAGTGGGTGATGTTACAGATTTGGAATGGCCACCCCAATATGGTAGTGGGTGATCCATATATGGATGTAGACTTTTAATTTATTCATGTTTTGAAAGCTTCCCCAGTAATCTATGTAAATGATAGGGAAATAGGAAGACATATTGTTAACTATTGGTTCAATGGTCTACATCGTCGTTATTCCTCCACAAAACTGATTCAAACATTATCTATAGTATTTTGTAGAATTTACATACATGGAAATTTATCCCCGGAAGTGAATTTCAAACGTGAAGACAGTACTTGAAGTTAGAATGGATATCAAATATATGTACTGGAACGTACATGACCATAATGCATGATGGCAGTCTTAAGTATTATCAGCAATTTATGGCAAGGAAGGTTAAGTTTAGACACCAATATCTTGATATTTACACTGTTAATATATACATTGCTTTAAAACTAAATAAACAGTTTAAAAAGTATTATTTTCGTCATGTTTGGTTTTCTGGAATTGTTCATAGTCCGAAACATACTTTGGTCACGATTTCTTGCTGTAACTTCAAATGAATGAATATACCTTGGCATTTTCATGGATACATCCAAGTAATAAGATTGTTTGGAAAATATTTTTTTTTTGAATCAAAATAATTCAATTTTGAAATCTCAGTGGGTTAGGTTATAGGAGCCAATAAAACAAATATCCAGGAAGTCACTGAAGGCACTGTTGATAAGTTATCAACTTTACGGCCATACAATAGACTGCATTTTCTGACCATAGAGGGCACTGTTCTTACATGCTTCCATATAAATACGAATACTAATCAGCCAATCAAAGCTGTTTGTGTAAGTATTTGCTTCTACCGTTTCTGGCCGTAGAGGGCGCTGTTTTACATGACTCCATTTTGAATATTGATCAGCCAATCAATATTCAATTTGTGTAACTCTGTTGCTATTTGAAAGCCTTACTTGCTACCTATAAGGCTGACAAGGGCCTATCTGATACTTGTTCATGATGTCCGCTACGAAGTCAAAACGAGTTGCTCGGTTTTCAAGTCTTTTTAGCGGATCTTGTAGGAACTGCATTGAGTAGGTAGTACTTCTATGTGGAATGTGTATGGCCCATACATCAGGAAGAACTGCTAACTCGTACCTGTAAAAACACATTTGAAATACAAATAAGTTGGAAATGGCTTGTCATCAGTCAATCAATCAATCAATCAATCAATCAATCAATCAATCAATCAATCAACCAATCTATTGACCCACTTCTGGTTCCAAGATACATCATGGGTCCCCAGTATTGCATGCAGACAGGGAGGTTTGCTTTGTTTCTCTGAAATCACAAGTAATTGTAGGTGATATAAAATCATGAAATGACTGTCCAGAACACAGTTTATGAAAATGTCTCTATTTCCTGCAGTGGTGTTCCCCTTCATCTAAATGTATAGTGTGTTGTATGTGAGGCTAATGGGTAATAAATTCATAGGTATATTTTTAACTTACCCTGCAGCAAGTAATTCCATAACATGAGTCACTTTATTCATACCATAACCTGTAAATCTTTCATCATAATAAGGCATTCTTTCTCTTTTTCTAAATAAACAACAATAGACAATAATAAACAATAATAAACAACAATAAACAATGAAAGTACATAACAAGTATGAATGTTAATGAACTCTGAATAGGCCGTTCCAAAATTGTCAAAGTGGCGCTCTACTTCCTGTCTGTGTATACCTTGGGGTATACATGGTATAGGTTATTCAGATAATCATAGAGCACTGCTGCTTTCCTCGATGTCTGAACAATACAAAAAACATCCCTGATTTACACTTCGACAGAATACAATGGACAAAGCTCTTCAGAAACGGTACTATGAGGTGATGATACTCCCAATCTGAGCAAGGGCGCTGTATTATCTATTTCCTGTTTGCATTCTTATACTTACTTGAGTACGATATAGGGTTCATATTTATCTTGGTACATTGTCACTGGGTACGAGTCCTTAGCTCCATACCATCTATTATAATCAGTAGCTCTGTGAGACTCAGGTGAATCTATGTAACGTACACAATAATTTGTTAAGGAAAATATTATTTATTATTATTATTATTATTATTAATTTATGGTTTATTTATATTGTACATGGCAGCCTACTGGTTGAATTGTGACAATATTACAATTGCAGATCATTTTAGAATTGATACATTAAAATATTAATAAAACTTACAATTGGCGACAACAACGTAAAAAAGTGTTCTACTATTAGCAGCAAACCTATATTAAATAAAGTCTAAAATAAACTATTATTTGCTGCTTAGTGAGATCTATATTATCTACATATCACACAAAATAAGTTTTCAAGGAATATCTTAGTTCACCTCAAGAACACAAGTCAATGTAATTATAATTTTAAATTGTAATTTGTAGTTCACTGACTTGAAAATTTGTTAGTTAAGGAAAATATTAGGTACTTCCACAGGGTAAAGGACAAATAATCAATCGATTTTCCGGATTTCTAATATTATTTTCTGTATATTTCAAATAAAGTTTTAAATACTGTTTCCTCTCACTGTTTTTTCTATTTCCTACCTGATATCAATGTCTTATCTGAGTTTATCAGCTTTGCATTAATTAGTAGCTTGCTAGAACAAACTCACTATTTGCCCAAATTAACGCATTATGCCTGTGAGTGTAAACATCTACTGATCCGACTAATGGTAAATCCGCAAAATCACGAGTACAAAATTAATTATTATGTCCTTTACCATGTGGTACTTCTTAAACCTGCAGTAGCTGAACTGAGATTATTTTTCTTCACGCTACCAAAGATATAAAATTGTTCAATTACTTATTAAAAGACACTGTAGTCAATTTTGTACATACTGTAGTAACAAACATGTTTAAATCTTGCGTGAAAACTTGCTTTTGAACCTGTTTTCCATGTGAGTTTGACTTGCCAGGAATGCTATATATGGTAGAGTAACTCAGCAGACACTAGCACTAAAAAGATAGGTATATTGTCATAGCACTGAGGGGAGTAACAGTGAAGTTACTGTAATATAACACTGTATTATAGGTACAGTTATACTCATGGGAAATTTGCACATGTATTTCATTGTTCAAAAGGATATGAAAAGGAAGTATTTTTGGTGAGGTTCCAAATAATTGTCCGTGTAATTCTTCTTTTGTTTCTGGCATTTGTGGCAAATCCTGAAAAGACATTGTAGAAAAAATACAAACAGAATCAACAATCATTCCGGTTTTCACCAATATCTTTTGAATGCTGTTGACTTGGAGAGGTTCCACCTCTGCATGTTTGAATCTTTCTTCTTTCATCTGACAGTTATGATGATTTGTGTTCACAGTCAGATAAAATATATCATTTTATAAGCTTGCATGCTATCGGTGTCTGTGTTTTGGTTTCTAATATTTAACACAAAACATTGCTGACTAATTGAAACTAAATAGTCACTCTGGTTTGGTAGTAACATTGTGCTGACTAATTGAAAATTTATAGTCACTCTGGATTGGTAGTAACATTGTGCTGCCTAATTGAAACTCTATAGTCACTCTGGTTTAGTAGTAACATTGTGCTGAGTAATTGAAACTCTATAGTCACTCTGGTTTAGTAGTTTCATTGTGCTGCCTAATTGAAACTCTATAGTCACTCTGGTTTGGTAGTACATTGTACTGCCTAATTGAAACTCTATAGTCACTCTGGTTTGGTAGTACATTGTGCTGCCTAATTGAAACTCTATAGTCACTCTGGTTTGGTAGTACATTGTACTGCCTAATACGGCGTATTCCGGTTATCGAACTTCCGGTTGTTTCGCAGGAAAGTATCGCGAGAGGGCGCACCATATCTGACAAAGTGAGGGCCAGAATTTTCGTCATGGCATCTAATAGTATGGCGATGTATGAAGCTGTCAACAAAATGGGCGTAAAAGAACTCCGTGCATTCATAAAAGAGTGGAAAATTACTACTTCTAAATCTACTAGATATCGCCAGAAATGCTGTCAACCTTGGTCTTGAAACACTAGAAAATGATAATTTTCTGAGAAAACGAAAGAGGAGACGAATAGTGGATGTCAAGCATCAAAAGATAGAACTAATCGACAGCGGAAACATTGAAAGTTGGACGGAGGACCTTCGAAATATACCCGATGTAGACATGATAAACATATTTCTTTACCTTACTGGTGTCTGTTGCTTGACAAAAGAACGATTAGAAAATTACAAATCTGACAACAGCTTCCAATCTGATTAAAATCCGATGTAGATGTTGGCTGATCGTTCATTGCTATTTTACCTTCGTTATTTTGCCTGAATTGACCTTCTTGGTACATGTTTACATTTTTTAGCTTGCCTGATCGCCTCCTCTACGATCAGGCTAAAAAATTTAAACATGTACCAAGAAAAATAATATCAGGCAAAATAACGAAGGTAAAATAGCAATGAACGATTAGCCGACATCTACATCGGATTTTAATCAGATTGAACAGCTTCCAGCTACAGTCATTGCAATATTGAGAGTTCGGTCGACAATTACCAAGCCACATGTTTATATTGTAACTGATGTCGCCGCATACTTAGGCCTTTCTTGTTTATTAGAACAGTGGTGTAGCACCACGGGTGAAATCATAAAACTTTGTCCGGAAAAAAAACATTTCATGTACTGGTTAGTATAAGTTGGCATAAACATATTTGTATTGATATACTCATCTTTACTATCACACTTTGGTTAGCTTGCTATTCTTCATTCAGGACCATCAGTGTATAAAAAACCTCATACCATGTCTTATACCGATCTGATTAAAATCCGATGTAGATGTCGGCTGATCGTTCATTGCTATTTTACCTTCGTTATTTTGCCTGAATTGACCTTCGTGGTACATGTTTACGTTTTTGTCCTGATCGGTAGATGAGGCGATCAAACATGTACCACGAAGGTCAATTCAGGCACAATAACGAAAGTAAAATAGCAATGAACGATTAGCCGACATCTACATCGGATTTTAATCAGATTGGTTTTATACAAGCTGCAATAACTGTAGCGTATATTGTGATTTTGAGGATTCTTTCCTCTGTTTTTGTACCTTTTTCCGTTCCGATGTTTGACTGGAAGCAATTGCTACAATTTCTTCAACGGTAACGCAAATGGACGAGGTCACACTGAAAACGTGAGTGAGATGTCAGTGTACTACCCGTTTCAAAATGTTGCTACTTTTGGGTTTTCCTCACGGTCGAATTGCAGAGCCAAACTTACGCGAAATATTAGGAGAACAAGAGGTTAATTTGCTATTTCGTTATTTGATGGGCGATAATGCAATATTATAGCGTAAAGTTACGGGGAATGACAGAAAATCTTTAGTCAGTGGTTACGATGCCTATAGACTCTATGCTTTGCAATAATGCTCTACAATTCTGGCCCTCACTTCCGGTTCTAAAACAGCGCCCCTAGTGGCCAAACTATCATATCTTTTATCTTTTCGGGGCTTCTTCGATAACCGGAATACGGCGTATTGAAACTCTATAGTCACTCTGGTTTGGTAGTAACATTGTGCTGCCGAATAGAAACTCTATAGTCACTCTGGTTTGGTAGTAACATTGTGCTGCCGAATAGAAACTCTATAGTCACTCTGGTTTGGTAGTAACATTGTGCTGACTAATTGAAAATTTATAGTCACTCTGGTTTAGTAGTAACATTGTGCTGCCTAATTGGAACTCTATAGTCACTCTGGTTTGGTAGTACCATTGTGCTGCCGAATATAAACTCTATAGTCAATCTGGTTTAGTAGTAACATTGTGCTGCCTAATTGGAACTCTATAGTCACTCTGGTTTAGTAGTAACATTGTGCTGCCTAATTGGAACTCTATAGTCACTCTGGTTTGGTAGTAACATCATGCCAGCTAAATCAAACTCTATAGTCACTCTGGTTTGGTAGTACATTGTACTGCCTAATTGAAACTCTATAGTCACTCTGGTTTGGTAGTACATTGTGCTGCCTAATTGAAACTCTATAGTCACTCTGGTTTGGTAGTACATTGTACTGCCTAATTGAAACTCTATAGTCACTCTGGTTTAGTAGTAACATTGTGCTGCCTAATTGAAACTCTATAGTCACTCTGGTTTGGTAGTACATTGTACTGCCTAATTGAAACTCTATAGTCACTCTGGTTTAGTAGTAACATTGTGCTGAGTAATTGAAACTCTATAGTCACTCTGGTTTGGTAGTAGAAGACATCATGCTGACTTATTGAAACTCTATAGTCACTCTGGTTTGGTGGAAATTTGTTCACAGTATGTAATACAGAAAAGGACCAAAGTTGCTTTATCATTCTAACAAACATCACAAATATTGCTCACCTCTAAACCTTCTGTGAATTCAAATACTGGCACAACTAATGCTATATGGTTCAAAGTATTCATTCCAATGCCTTCTGTTAGATGTGATTTGAACTTCTCTCTAAATCCAGGTGATGGTATAAAGTCAGCGTCTAACAGCAGCATATAAGTGGTCTGGCATTGTCTGAAACGTAACAACATACATACTTCAGTGTTCATACACTGGAAATCAGGAATAAATTACATCTCTTTTCTAAGATCTCCATGGGCAGTTTGAACGGACTTGCGAGGATATTCTAGGAGTCATGAATTTAAATATGTACCATATTGGGTTGTGTTACCGCCCTCACAAGGGCAAGGGCTAGGTGCTTTTGTTTAGCAAAATGTGATTTTTTTTGTAAAGATTCTGTTTAATGTCCAGCCTCTCCCTCCCCGTTATGTATCTACCAACAAAGGTAGTATGTGATAAGAGAAGATACCAGCTATTCAAACTAACGACCTAAGCAGAACATTTTAAAACAGAATTTAAGGTATTTGTGGTAAGTATATGTCAGAAACAGGACACATCATATGTATGGATGTATGGTGAAATGATAAAATTTTCAAATTTACCAGTACTTACTTAATAGCTAGATTTCTAAGATAATTAACTGGGTACTCATCATTGACCTGAAAAAAAATAAACGATGAACGAGAATTATCGATACAAACATAACAAATAATAATTACTTAATGATAATAATAATGTTAGTTTTTATATATCGCCCTTTCCCACTCTGTGCTTAAAGCGCTTTACAATTATTATCCCTGGCACAGATCTATAGTGGCACAATGGCCCTTTATACTTCTTCAACTCCCTGGGAAGCATACAATCCATTGCAGCCTGTATAAGTGCATAGGATTAAAGCATTCACATTGCAACCTCTATCATATCACAGATCCCAATTATACAGCTGGGTTGACTTGGGTACACATAGGATTAAAGCATTCACATTGCAACCTCTATCCTACCAGGTCCCTAATTATACTACTGGGTTGACTAGGGTACACATAGGATTAAAGCATTCACATTGCAACCTCTATCCTACCAGGTCCCCAATTATACAGCTGGGTTGACTGAGACACAATCGTGGTTCGAATCTTACCCAAGGACTTCAACCATTCAGAAAAAATGGCAGCGACAAGACTTGATGGTAGTTCCTACAAAATAATACTATAAAAGGTTTGACTTACTGTGTTTGCATAGACTGCTGTAACAATTGTCTGAGTTGTAAATTTTGGATTGTTTAGTTTCTTGTTGATATAATACCTGAAAAATATGACAGTAAATTCCATTCATCACAACTTATTAATATTATACACTAGCAATGATAACATAATTGACATTATCATTTATTAATATTTTTTCAATTATGTATTTCATTTCCATTGATAAATCAACCATCTTATAGTTATCATTAACAATGTATAATGCCAAGGGTCAGGGGTCAGGGGTCAGGCTAGACTAGCTGTAAGCTATTTCTTGACTCCCCATTTACCCTTCTCTCTATTTTTGTAACCATTCCTTCTGTTTTGACATGGCTAGTAATCATTTCTATTTAGGTAAATAAACCATATGGGTGAGGATAAGGTATTTAATTTGGATTTTGGATTTGAAAAACAATTTTATCATGTCTCCTACTTGAAAAATCAATAAGAAACAACATACGTCAAGTCCTTGATTGTAACTCAATAAATTGCAAAAGACTGATAAGTGTGTAAAATATTTGTTATTGTACGTACAAATAACAAATATTTTACACATTTTTTAGACTTTTGCAAACTAATGAGTGACAAATATAGACTTGGTATATGTTGTTTCACATTGATTTTTCAAGTAGGAAGCCACGATAAAATTGTTTTGTAAATTAAAAATCCAAAATAAATACACAATTCTCATCCATATGGCCACTTTAAATTTCAATGCACTGTACTTCTAGTGGCCAAACTACACAATCTTTTGTTTTTCTGATAAACAGACTTTTCCAACACCTTTCCTTACCTTTTCCATTCATGATCTGTATCTTTTGTTTCAGACTTGGTTGGTACAAACAAAACGATAGACATCGGTCCATTCCAGTATTCCAAACTTTTCTCCAAAACATCAATTCTATCCATGGAAACCTGTGTTACCAAGGTGATATCATCTGCGTCCTGAGAACACGAGTTAAGAATTAGTGACAATTCTATCAAAAACATCAATTCTATCCATGGAAACCTGTGTTACCAAGGTGATATCATCTGCGTCCTGAGAACATGAGTTAAGAATTAGTGACAATTCTATTAAAACATCAATTCTATCCATGGAAACACGTGTTACCAAGGTAATATCATCTGCGTCGTGAGGACACAAGTTAAGAATTAGTGACAATTCTATTCTGAGGCTGATTTCGGTCCAACTCTTGAAACCTTAACCTTGTTCAAACAATGATACTGCAAACAGAGATGCACATAGCATTGTTTAATTCTACATCATGGTTGCCATTGAACTGTTATTGGTCTAATCACAGGGAGAAGCGAGCATGTAACTGATCGATTGATCAATTTATTGATTGATTGAATGATTGATTATTTGATTGAATGACTGATTGACTGAATGATTAATTTTTGTGGTGAAATAAAACTTATTTTGTGTGTGATTTACGAGTTCTAATCAGTTACATGCGCTCTGCTCCCTGTGGTCTAACAGTTGTAAAGCACTCTGAGCAAAGTGTAGGAAAGTGCTATATGAAGAATAACAATTGTTTTAATTATCAATAAATTCATAATTATTATCATTATCAGTACTAACCTGTTTTGTATCAGACTCTATAATCTTTTCAGTGACAAACTGAGTGTTGACATGGTTACCAGGAATACTAGGTTTGGGGCAAAGTGGTACAAAATCACTTCTTTTTATTTCTTTATTTTTAATTTCATCTGTAGGGAGGAACAGAAATAATCTCATACAGTTAAAGAAAAATACGTCTCAGGGACTATTTTGTTTTGAAAATGAGTGGCCCAAAATTTGAAAAGATAACTTTACAGAAATTGGTTTTTCACCATCTTGTTTGCAAGGATACCGTCAATTTATTATTCAACACAGTTTTTTGGTGGTTTTATTTTTTATTTTATTTTTTATTTTATTTTTTTTTGGGGGGGGGGGGACAGTACTACTGAAGAAAATGTGAAAAAAACCTAAATGAATAAAATATTTATACACATATATGATATATCCAGATTGCATTTAAGGTCAACCTAGCTCCTGATAGACTCTCTCACAGTCTACGAAGCTTTGCATAAATAGCTAAAACTTGGGTTGTTTTGTATGTACCGATATCTACTGCATAATTGTACTTGTATACTAGTATCCCAGTTACCCTGTACTGTCCACCCTCATCGATCACTAAGTGCTAACCTTTTGTTGACAAGTTAGGTGGAGTCCCGTACAATTATGCAGTAGATACATACAAAACAACCCAAGTTTTAGCCATTTATGCTAAGCTTCGAGACTGTGAGAGAGTCTAATCTCCTGAGTAACACATGTACATTTCTACTTAAAGGTCACGATCAAAACTTACCAGACAAAATTGGTCTGACAGTGACAGCAAGGAACTTAACGATACCAGTGTAACCATAGCAACCAAGCATAACTGTAATACTGGTGAGTTGTTTACCATATGGAATTTTCTAAAAAAAAAAATATCAAAATTAAAAAATTATTGTTCGGAAATATGAGAAATATTTATGACATTATTAGTGTTTGTGTAATTACCAATGACCCTTCCCATACGTTAGTTCAGTATTTTGAGATGCTTCCCTCAGATTGCAAGTATAGAATTTGAGAGCATGTCGTGCCCAGCTCAGTTATGTACCCTCTGCTGTCAGAATACTTAACCAGAGAAAATGTAGGAAGTATAGGAAGTGTGTGTCTGTTGTTACGTAGTCTTTTACTCAGTTTTCAATGCCTTTGTACTTCTGTTTAACGTTGTTCTTGGTATTTTAATGTATAAGATTATATGATTCTGTGTTGTTGCACGACAAATTTTTAAAAAAATTAAATGTAATAAGTAAATAAAGTAATATAATAAGAATAATAATAATAATATGATAACAATCTCATCAAAACTTCTCCGAGTTGAATTTTGACTGTTCATGTGAAGTTTCCGTTCACCAGCTCTGTTTGATACAACTACGCTGAAAGCAATAACAAACTGCACACGCCACACTTAAGATAGCAAAGCCACAATTTCTTGCTACATTTTGTCTAAATAAAATAAACCATTTAGACGTATCGCAACTAGATGCAGACATGCGGGCACCAATGTTTTGACTTCTGCATTTGATGTCTGCATGGTGGTACTTTAGTTTATTTCATTTAGACAATATGTTGCAAGAAACTGTATTCATTCAATCTTGCTATCTTAAAATGTAGCATGTCCAGTTTCATATTGGTTTCTGTATGGTTGTATCAAACAGAGGCAGTGAATGGTAACATGAAATGTGCTGTATTTATCACTTGCAGTTGTAGTGATAATTTCATTTCTGTTTTTGATATTCAAAGAAAATTTCCTTCTTTTCACAGCAGGAGGCAATATATTATTATATTAACTTACAAATTCATAATCTGCTTCTAAATAGGTGTGAGTTCCAGCAGGAAAGTCTAACCTATAAAAAAAACAAAGACAGGCAGAAACAATATTTATAATTTATGAAACAGCAATGATAGCAACAGAATTGTAGATTTGAAGTAATTCAGATCTGAGATGGAATACAATCATGTGTTAGCAAGAGTGAGGATCATATGTGAACACTACACTAGTCCAGTGTTAACACCGAGATGGCACCAAAAATCCTATGCTCGCACCCAATAATTGTTCTTAAACTGCACTAACACTAGGTAGGTTAGGCCTCACCAGTATGTGTTAGCAACTGGAAGGGTTAATGTCTACACCAGTCCTATGTTAACACCAGGCTAGCTCAGTACTAACACTAGGCTGACACTAACACCTCACCAGTATGTGTTAGCAACTGGAAGGGTTAATACCTACACCAGTCCTATGTTAATACCAGACTAGCTCAGTGCTAACACTAGGCTGGTACTAACACCTCACCAGTATGTGTTAGCAACTGGAAGGGTTAATGTCTGTACCAGTCCTATGTTAACACCAGACTAGCTCAGTGCTAACACTAGGCTGGTACTAACACCTCACCAGTATGTGTTAGCAACTGGAAGGGTTAATGCCTATACCAGTCCTATGTTAACACCAGACTAGCTCAGTGCTAACACTAGGCTGACACTAACACCTCTCCAGTATGCGTTAGCAACTGGAAGGGTTAATGTCTACACCAGTCCTATGTTAACACCAGGCTATCCCAGTGCTAACACTAGGCTGACACTAACACCTCACCAGTATGTGTTAGCAACTGGAAGGGTTAATGTCTGTACCAGTCCTATGTTAACACCAGACTAGCTCAGAGCTAACACTAGGCTGACACTAACACCTCACCAGTATGTGTTAGCAACTAGAAGGGTTAATGTCTACACCAGTCCTATGTTAACATCAGACTAGCTGGCACTAACACCTCACCAGTATGTGTTAGCAACTGGAAGGGTTAATGTCTACACCAGTCCTATGTTAATACCAGACTAGCTCAGTGCTAACACTAGGCTGGCACTAACACCTCACCAGTATGTGTTAGCAACTGGAAGGGTTAATGCCTACACCAGTCCTATGTTAACACCAGACTAGTTCAGTGCTAACACTAGGCTGACACTAACACCTCACCAGTATGTGTTAGCAACTGAAAGGGTTACTTCCTGCACCAGTCCAATATTATTACTGTGTCATCATGAAGAGTTATAACCTACAGCAGACAGAAATATCTGGCTAGCAAATTAATAAAAAGTGTGGTGAGTGAATTTTTTGGGATAAGTGATCACATAACTTACTTTAATAATTCCTGTTTCCCATCTGTAAATTTGACTAAAGCTATTGCATCATAAGTTGCTGAATTCTCCTGTTAAAAGTAAACAGAGATAAACAAAAAAAAATAGATAAAACATAAGAGAAAAAATACATTAGTCTAGTTCCTATACGATGTGTTACATTTATTACAATCATCTCCACTCACATATAAGGAAAGTCGTTATTCTAGCAAAGAAATCTGTGCTACTTCCGCTGGGCGATGGGTTAACAACGCATGTCAGTAGTAATCCATCACAAATTGACAGGCAGTTGTAATTGGTTAGTTCCTTTAGACAGTTGCTCATTAACCAAACTCCACCTCTCCAGTCTGAAACTAAAACCATGTGGGGGTGCGATAACATCATCACATTTATATGAGTGCAGTCGGGGGTAGCACAGATCAGCATCCAAGAGCAGGTAAAAAGTGTTAGCTTCATATTGCAAATAAACATATGATTTTGCTTCCGGCCTTCAGCCAGAAGGAAATACCCTTATGGAGTCAGAACCATTCCCCCACGGCCACGCAAGCGCAGTCACCATGTCACCCTTTCCATTTGTTTTCCTTCTCCTAAAGTTGCTCAGTCTCAAAAAAAAAAAAATGCCCTCAGATACTAGGCTATCCATAATAGAATATTTCATAAAATTTTATAACTAAGTTAGGGGGACCTACCATTCCTTCAAACACTTTCATCTCAACAGATCCACTCTTCACAGAAAAATATAATTTTTGAATTGGAAGTTCTGTCTGGATCTGTAATTAAAATAATTAAGATTACTTCAATACATAATTTAATTTGAGATCACACAGACATAATAAAGTTTGTTTGTTTGTTTGTGTCACAGTGTGACGCAAACTATAAAATGTTGTGATATTATGTGACCAAATTACTACCTAGTTTGTTCCAGCTTGGGATTGTTCTTGGAAAAAATGAGTTCCTGTAAATTTCTGTATTTATATTTGAGTGCTGTGTTTGAATGAAGCTGGAGTTACACACTGTAATTGTCATGTATTTTTCCACAGGGTTGCTATCAGTGTACCCTCTAATGATAGCTACATTTTGTTATGAGTCAAAATGATAAAAAACTGTCATTTCTTGAGAGTCACCACATAGTAAGAGATAGGGGAACACCAAATTTTGGTGTGTCACTAGAATTTGTGAGCGTCAGTGGCACGTCAAATTGGCTTAGAGGGTACACTCATCACATAGTAAGAGATAGGAGAACACAAAATTTTGGTGTGACACTAGAATTTGTGAGCGTCAGTGACACGTCAAATTGGCTTAGAGGGTACACTGCAACCAGGTATACCATATAACAATGATAATAATACCACAGTGCCCGTGAGAACTGATCAATATGGCCAAATTTTGGTGCATCCTAGAAATTGTGTGTCAGTTGTGCATCAAATTGGCTTAGAGGACACACTGGTTGCTATGTTGGTAGTCAGCAAAGATCCTGGCTTTAATTGTCTGCTTTGGTATTAGTGATGTGAGGTATGTGTTATGATGTATAGCTGGTATTAGGCCTCTAGCAATACTTACTGGAATGTATTGATAGATAGCTCTGACACTGTCTGGTTTACAGTTGACACTTAGTACCTACAAAAAATAACAAACAACTTATCAACAAATTTGCAAAGCCATAAAATTTTAGGATTCTTGAAAATAACTTTTCCGTGTTTTTCCTGAGAATAAGAAATAATATCAGCCTCCCTTCGTTCCCTTTTATGGATAAATGAAAAGAAAAAGTTCTTGGTTTTGTAACAAAAATGACATTTACCTTTCTACAAACGCCAAACTGTCCGACATCACAGTCAATGTCTTGCACCCACCGTACATGAGGCATCCACCAACCAGCTATCCCGATCTGTGATGTATCCGAGATGTAATCTAACACTAAATTTAATTCGTCCTCACTGTTGTCATCAAAATAATCATCATCTCTGATATCTACTTGGTCAATTAGTCTGTAAAAACAACCAATCAAATAGTATGTAAGAACAATTAGTCTACAAGAGTAACCAATCAAATACTCTGTATGAACAACCAATCAAATCAGTCTAGGTAAACAACCAATCATATTGTCTGTAAGAATGACCACAGACCCTCCACTGGAATAACCAATCAGTCTGTAAGAACACCTGATCATTGGCAAATATTCCGTATGAACAACCAATCAAATAGTCCATAAGAACTAACAGAGAAAGAAATGATAGTAAATTCTAAAATTTCTGTCAGTCAATTTTTTTGGGGAAACAATGCTAACAATTCATACAGCGAAAAATTATTTGACTCTGAGTAGAATTTTGGTTTGATATATATTGTTAATGAAATGAAGAAAAAAAGCGAAGGCATAATTACATGTATCATGTAATGCAGCGGTGGTGGTGGTGGTGGGGGTTAAATCATGCCATTGGTAATTGATTTTAGCAATCAGTGGATTATTTTCCCTACTTCCAAAATTGTCGGGGGGGGGGGGGGGGGTACCAGTCCCCGCCTAATATTGTATTGTAATAAAACCGTAAGGTGTAACTCCTGAACTTATGCAACTGTGTGTGTACATTCTATCTACTATTCTATATTCTGGCCATTATCAGAATCATGGCGGTTGAAAGAACGAGTCCCTGGATTTATAGACCAACAGGAAAGATATACAGGCTGTTACAGACTATGACTACACTATTGTTCGGCATCGTTTCTGTTGTGGCTGAATGCCCCGGATTTCCCGTGCCTACTAACGAAACCGTATGGTATACTTACTCCTCATTTGTAAACATCCATGTCTTGTCAGCGGCTCTGAAATACATCAATATGACAGAAACGAGTGAAAATAGGAATATAACTGACAATAAACACGTTAAATCTAACTTACAAACTCGACGACAAAGCCAAGACACTATGTGCCTGGGCGCAGCCATCTTGATTAGCTGCTGACATGTCGACGACTGTGATTGGCTGAGAGGGTTCGAAAAAGACAACAATAACAAATCAAGTGTGACCGACCTTCACCTCAGCCGACGGTGACCTCGACGTTAACGTTCGGAAAGCAAATAAAAGTCACCAGATCACCTTCTTTTCTTTTCTTTTCTAGAAAGCACAGTGCGGCAGACAAGAGATTTTTACCCTTGATATATTTACTACGTTTATATACTCGAAGCTTCTATCCGCACGTAACCCTTGCTACAATGCTGGATGTGTTTTGCTGTTAGACTTTCTCGTATCGCATTTTTAAAAAAAATGAACAGATACCAAAAAAATGACAAAATATCTACATGTAATAAATTAAAGTTATTATGAAGTTGTTACGTGACCTTTTCCGTAGGGTCAAGATGAAAAGAACGTGTGACGCCATGGCAACAGAACACCCAACCAGTGATTATGCGCGCCTATGACGCGCAGTAGACTAAATACATTGTTTTTATGATGTCACAAACACAATGAAACTGTAAAAATATCACTACATTCCGAGACAGCAGTGAATCATATAAACCACAGAACTCTAGCAAAAGTTTGAAAGTCAGGGAATCAAACTGAGTGAGGTTCACACTTTTTGAGTTTCTCTCCAGGAAACGGGGTCATCGGAGACCACGGGTCGCCATGGACTACATTGCTGATAAGGCTAAAAGTACGGCTAAGAAAGCCGGAAAGCGGGCTGGCGAGAAGGTAAGTATATTGAAAACACTTGGATACTTATATATTCAATGAAACGCAGGAACTAAAACTTTAAAATGAAGTTGCGTTCGTAAAAAGTGCGTCTTTTCCAGAAATGAATGCGGGGGTTGCTTATCTGTATTTATGAATGAAGCCTGGAAATGTGGCTACATTTTTGTGTTTGGAAGCCTGCGAAGACTACTCTCCCCGCGTATTACGACCTATGTAGTTACCACCCTTGTACCTGTTAGTTGTAACTCAGTTGAAGCGCGCTTCATTTACATATATTTAGCTTGGCCGTTCTTCTAGATCTTTTCCTGACTACATGCTCTTGGGAGCTACACTGGTCTGTATAAAAGCAAAACTTTTGTTCTTAACTTCTAGAATATTATATATAAGTATACATTTTTTTCATGTACGTTCGAAAAAGACAACAACAACAACAACAACAACAAAGCAAATAAACAAATACAGTCTACATAACTCGACACAAAATTGTCATGAGTGAAACTCTACGTAGGCGCTAGGCATTGTCAAAGCCACGCCTTGGTAGAGAGAAAGATCGAGAAATGACTATTTTTTCTTTTTTTTGAAAATATAACTAATTTGATACCTATTTGTTTTTTTCACCAGTTGATTCGTAAGATTGGAGGAGACCAGACTAGAGATCAACAATTTGATGATTTACAATTCTCATTCGATAAACAAGTCGCACAGTCTGAAAAATTCAAGAAAGATCTACAACGATATGAAACGATACTGAAAGGTAAACTACGCATGCGTACAATTAATATTTTCAATTCTTACAAAAATATGATTTAAACATGTATTTTTACAGGATTCCTTGTTATATTTAGCAAATTAATCTTTAATATCACCACGACATGACGAGAAATTACACTTTCCCCTGACGAGAAATTTCACTTTCCCTTAAAATTAGAAAAAATATTTTCTTAAATTGAAAAGCCTATTTCATTGTTTAATTCTCATACTCAATTTTCTGTATATATTCTATGTGACGTCATCATTTTCTTGTAGAGGTTAGAAAAGCTGCGAAAGGTCTGAATGATATTGTTGCTGACTTCTTTGAAGAATTCTGGCCTGGTACAAAGGAATTCCAAATGTGCTTGCAGGTAGATACCGTATTAATGTTGCTGAACGACCCTCTTACCAAAATGATATGGTCAATCAGACAGTCTTACATTACCTAACGATCGAGGGAATCTATAATTATACATATTGTTGAAAACATGGACGCTAACCGTATAAAGTTCAACTGATGACTTTCACTCTTTTGTTTTCAAGTTCAAATTGAGTGACACCGCGACAGAATGAATAAATTATGATAATACAAAATTGAATTTGCATGTACATCACCTAATAGGGAACTTGCAAACCCGCCATGTTGAAAGTTGCATCATGGGAAATGTGATAATAAATACTAATTAATAGGTATTGTAAACAATAATGTTACATTGTTTTTAACCACAAATAATCAATTCATAGTCACCCTGACCATTGCGAGAGGTTTTTTTTCATCGGTAGCTCCAGATAAGGTATTACGATAAGCACATATAATCCCATAGTCCTTGGCGTCTGAACATGCCCAGTCTGCAATCCAAGTTCCCTATTATTCGTCTATCTCTTCCACAGGATCAAGAAACTTTATGGAATGATCTATTGCGTCTAGTACATAAAGTGAACGACCCCCTACGAAGATACCAACTACAATTCGTAGACATCAAGGTACTCAAACTCACATATACAATTTCAACATTTCAAGTCTCGGTTACCCAGAATGCGATGGGGTGGTCTCGTAGACAACACCCCAGCGGCTAGAGTCTGGGTAACTGCGACTACATTGCAAAAAGTTGTGTTCCTTACTTTGCCGCGTCAGTACACATACATATCTTGGTTCAAATACACCTTTTGCCAAACAGAATGTTGTTATAGTCTATATATATTAAATGCCTTTCTGGTTCGTCTCTAAAATGAATGTGATAAAATAGTAAACAATTCACTGATGTATCTATTGATTCAATATTTTTAGTTTTGTGTTCAATTAGAATACGTTAGACGACGTCCCACAAAACAGAAGCAAAATGTAAGAGTGCACATGTGCTGTTTGACTTATTTTGTTACTATTTTCTCTATTATAGGAACGGATTCAAAAACGAGAAAATAAACTGATGGACTATGATATCTGTAAACGTTCATTAGAGGTAAGACAAATCTCTATGATCTGGTTCTACTGTCAGCTCTGTGCCAACTTATAGTCATGAGGTTCCTGTGTACTACAGTCTCTATATAGTTACAATGGTGTCTTCCTTAAAATCCTAATACAAGGGTTGGTTTTTCCCTCAGTTTATCTAGATGACTTTCAAACATCCGTAGAGTTGATGATGATACCACATTGGCTGGCAACTTGTTCAATATCTCAACTGATCTATATCACGCGATTTGAAACGAGGGGATAATTTTGGCCCAGAGCTTTTGTAAATATTAGACGTGTGTTTTTTAACATTGAAGTTAATGTGTTAACGTTCTCCTTTCATTGTCCTTACAGAAAGCCTACAACTCGGATAAATCATCTGGAAACAAAATCCAGAAGGTAATTATGTTTTGTATTGCTTTTTGGTGGTGGTGGTGGTGGTGGTGGTGCTGGTGGTGGTGCTGGTGGTGGTTGTGATGGTGGTGGTGGTGGTGGTGGTGGTGGTGGTGGTGGTGGTGGTGGTGGTAGTGGTGGTGGCGGTGGCTATTGTGTATACTTGAAGATCAAATTTTTATTAAAAATTACGAATACATAAAAAGGTGTTCTTCCACTTCAAGTAAAAATTTTAAAATGT
>NC_135567.1:17910305-17952805 GCF_964340395.1 Glandiceps talaboti | reverse complement strand
CACTATCTACCACTCATCACTTGCGGTGACACATTATTTTCAGAGTATCAAGTCAGAGAACCAGTGAAGAATGTAGCAATCTTTTCTGATATCAAAATTATCTATACATTTGAATTTATTTATTTATTTAGGCCTAATAAAAAAATGTGTGGTTTCGATTACGCTCAATTTTAGAATAGGTGGGGGTAGGTTGATTCTTTATTTTATTTTATTTCTGTGTGAGTGTCAAGTGCAGGTTTTCCATTGTTTTCTAAATGGTCTCTGTGTTGTTTATTTCTTCCAATCAGATGTACAGCCATTACAGATTCGAAGAACGGTTTTATATTGTGAGACTTCACAATTTTTGCGATTTTATTATTATTTTCCTTGAATACGTAAAAAAAAGGTTAGGGTCGGCAGTGAAAAGCTAGGTGGGATCGAGTAACCGGAACCAAACAATTATTTTTAAGGCCTTATTTATTTATTTTTCATTTTTTTATTTATTCATTGATCTATTTTTAACAAAAATATACTGATACGAGAAAAGGCCTACAAGGTTTTTTTTATAGTTAACTTTCCTTATTCACTTTTTAAGAATCTCGTATGAAAAAAAAACACTTCAGAGAATCATTCACGGAAAGAATCACATTACCTTAAAGTCACCATATTGATGAGGATTTAGGCAACCTATACCAAGTCCTTATTTGTAACTTAATAAATGGCAAAAGATTTAAAAATGTATAAAATGTTTGTTATTGTACGTACTATAACAAACTTATTACACTTGTTTAGCTTTTTGGTTTGTATTGAGTTACAAACAGACTTGATCTATGCTGTCTCCCATTGATTTTTCAGGTAGGAGGCCATGTAAAATAGATTTATAAATTAAAAATCCAAAATAAATACTAAACCCTCACCCATATGGCCAGTTTGATGCACTTCATTGCACTGTGGACTTTAAGCGATGTGTATTTTCATTTCTTTATCGATGCTGGGGGTCATTGTGATTAGATTTGATCAAGGCGATCGAGAAGGCTGTATTTGCTGACGATCACGAGTAAAAAAGACTATACGGTAAATAAAACTAATCAAAAAACCTCCTCCTTAATCAGATTTTAATCAGTACAGATTAAAATGTCGTGATTGGAAGGACAGAATATTCTAATTAAAGTAAAGTTCAAGGAATAATTTGTGGTTTTAAGGTTAATTTGCTTGTCAAACATATTTTAGGGTTTAGTTACTGTCTATGTCACTTTCAATAGAACAGCAGCAATCTCACATCCTATATACAACGGTATATGCACACACATAGACTCACGAACATGTATAAATTAAAGAGATCATTGACACCAGAGCTAGCTCATGGAGGGAGGGAGGAAGAGAGAGAGAGAGAGAGAGAGAGAGAGAGAGAGAGAGAGAGAGAGAGAGAGAGAGAGAGAGAGAGAGAGAGAGAGAGAGAGAGAGAGAGAGAGAGAGAGAGAGAGAGAGAGAGAGAGAGAGAGAGAGAGAGAGAGAGAGAGAGAGAGAGAGGGGACAGACAGGCAGACAAACTGACGGACAGACGAGGACAGGACGAGAGGAGTGCAGACAAGAATAGATAGCCTTATATAATTACATGTGAACAGTGTACTACATTTCCCTCTTTATATCTTGTAATTACTGACAAACACAGTGACAGCAAATCTATATGGAGAGAGAGAAAGGTGGAAACAGGCAAAAACACACACCGACAGAGACAGGGAGAAAGAGAGATACAAAGCGGGAAAGGCTGTACAAATGTGCAGCAGTGCAAAGCAGACTTTTCTCACTCTCTCGTTACACGACCAATTCACTTTTATCTTGTTGTTGACATACAAACATGCCACACCCAACTGCAATCCGATGGTATTATCATGCAATCAGTGCATTAAGAAGATTCCGTACCCACAATGCACCAGTCACATACGTATGCGCATGCGTATTCAGAAAGGGACTTCCAACATGGCGGAAGGTAGCAAAAGACAAAGTTTTCTGGGCAAACAATTTGCAAAAACAACGACAAGGGCGAAGGAGCGTGTAAGTATAATTCATGCAAAATAATTTATATATCCGAAATAATGTAATTATGCCATGAATTGTATCGATATGACCTGGTTATGTTTAATTTACGCGTAATACGAGATTATTTTCAGTAGCCGTTCCCACACCTGCAGAAATTGAATCTGAGTTGTTATTGCTCACGAAGTACCATCAAAACGGTGTGTATTGCTTGTCAGGCGCATATCAAGATCTCCGTACAAACAAAGACTGTTCCTGAACCTCCGTTTCTTTGTCCTTTTTAGTTAATCTTTGTCAAAGTAGATGAATTCTTGGAAATACTCCCATATTCGTAGTGGTACACTCGGTTCCCCGTTCTATCTCTGGCATGTCAAAGTTCACCATCATTGATTGAATCTCGCCTAAAATTTGTAACTTTAAAGACGTTACGTAGATTTCAAAACCTCAATAATATAAAGGGTGAACGAAACATGTTAAAATCTGAACGTTTGCTGAAAGGTTCCGTTCTAATTATGCAGGGGAACCCCCAGATAGTTTTACACAAACAATACTTGCCACCCTGGGCTTATCAATAACAGTAGTCACAAATTCCTGATGTGATAAGACACTGTTTGTGCTTGGTGGTTATAATACATTGGAGGTGTGTCCAATAATCTTACTTCCTTGATTATTGTTGATTGTGTGTACCCCAAAATCCAAAATAATCTCATCAATAACAACAATAAAAAAAATAGCAGTGACAAATTACACAGGCCAAAGCTGAGTTTATACATATTTTGGTGATTTTTTTTCTACAAGGTACTCACAGTATTCTACTTTCTGAAGCACACTTAACTATTACTTGCAATTGCCTGAACTCAAACCTGGTATTAAGATATAACTTATAAACGATCTGATAATGTAATTTATGATGTGTATCAAAAAATGTACAGGAAATCCCTAGCACTGTTCTAACCATGCCAGGGACAACTCAGGGGTGAATAAATCCACTAGTCCTGGGTCCGGGACTAATGATTTTTTTTGGGTGGACCACACAAATTTTACCTTGTCTGGTCCGTCGGACCAGTACCTTACTGTTAATAACTATGTTAAAAAGTCATCTGAATATACAGATTCATAGGCAAGATTTAATGTTTCACATTAGCAGGACTTGGGATCGGACCACTAGTTCTTTCAGCAGGCCCACTGGATTTTTTTAAGACACTGGTCCAGTGACCACCAGTTCACAAAATGATTTGTTCACCCCTGCAACTGTAATGTGATAGAAGACATGCATTGACATTAACATTATACTAGTATAGTCAGTGTTTTTGCTAAGGTTTGGGAACCCCGGTAACAGAAAGGGGGAAAGAGGTAAAACTGGTAGTGCTTCCCATGCAATGTATCATAGTTTAGGTGGGGAACCCCGGTAAAATGATGTGGGAACCCCGGTAGATTTTACCTACTTACCGCCCTTAAATAAAACACTGATAGTTTAATCAAAGTTTTACATGTTTGTAAGTATTTTTCAATTGAGTGCAAAAATGAAGTTTGTGCCACTTTGAATGACTTTGTAGGGTTTCAAAGTGCTATTTAGATACATAGTGGTTCTTGTATGCAATGATTAATATTCATGTGTTTTGTAATTAATACATGTACTTGTGTAGTTTCAATTTAAGAACACTTTGTTGTATCTTAACTAGAAAACTGTACTGCATATTTGATGTGCTGTATAATTTTGATCCAGCATGTCTTATAAATATAAGTTATAAGCCTGAAAGGGCTGGGTGAAAAATGCTTCTTTTTATGTATTGATATTGTAAAATGTCAGAAGTTACTATAATAAACTACTGTATCAACATTTCAACTAAGACATACATGTAAAAAAAAACTTTTATTGTTTATAGTGATTTTTTTGCCTCATCAATAATTTACCAATGCTGTCTCTAAAAGTGAAATTTTCCCAAATGTTCTCCATTTTCATGGTTCATTTATATTTCATATATTCATAATTTGGACATGGAAAATGAATATTTTCATATATTCATAATTTGGACACAGAAAATAAATATTTGCCTAAAACAAAGTGTGTAAAGTTATAAGCACATAAATTTAGTCAGTAGGGTGCCGAGTTATCTTGTAAATTGCACAGACAGACACAAAGTAAATATTTTTTTAAAAATTGCTAAAAGTAATAGCTACTGTTGATTTATGTGGAGTTAAGTACAGTAACAGATGTTCCGTCAATGTTTATATTTGCACAATCCATTTTGGTTGTCATGGTAATTGTTGACATTTGATGTCATACAAATATAGTGAAATAGTTCGAAAGTACAAATGTATATTTCCATAGAATTTTGTTCACAAGAGCCTAGGACTCGGAGACTTAATATGTTCACTACTGATCTACATTGTACATTTGAAATAGCCTAGAATCCTGGTCTTTTTTGAGAGGGGGATTCCTAGAAACAAAATTTGAAATCCTCATCTCGGGGATTCTAGGCTACATTTGGAAGATCTCAGCTATTTTGAGAAGTGAAGGCAGAGGTAAACTTATAGTTGGTATAGGGAAATATTTAGATGTTATTCCCCAATATTTTTCTTCGTTCAGCCTAGGAAAATACGAGTGACCTAAGGGGGCCTTTGTCATTATGAGTCACTAGACGAGTAGTGACAACCCTTTGGTCATGATTATTTTACCAGTAGTAGTAATATCAAAGAAAAATTGGGGAAAGTAATGGTAATTTTGAACGTTTTATCTCATATTACGAACACAGCAGAACCAGTGACGTAGACACGCTTTGTGGTGGCATATATAACGACATATAACAACGAGTATATATTCCATATTTTTTGTTTAATTTGGTTTGTGCATGGTGTAAGAGTGGTTACTTACCCTCAACATTTATTTAATTTGTTGTTTAAACATTTGTTCTTTACATTTGGTTGTTAGCAATCCATAGTGGCACAAAAATGTACATACTTGTACATGTATGCTCAATAAATTATGTCTAGTCAATCCACCAACCAGTCAAGTGTAGGAATTAAGAGCTCAGCTCTAATTAATGATTTTACGTTGATTAGATTTATCCAACCAAATTTTGAATTATTAGGTCTGACCAGTGCATTCTTATGTGCTGCACCCAATCGGTGGAATGCACTGCCATTGGAAATACGACAAAAATCAACAGGTAACACCTTCAAAAAAAACCTAAAGACATATCTATTCTCCAGAGCATTCTAACTGTACAACGCCTCTGAACTCTACATCATAGTGGAAACTGGCGCTTTATAAATTAATTGATTGATTGATTGATTGACTGACTGACTGATTGATTGACTGACTGACTGACTGATTGATTGACTGACTGACTGACTGACTGACTGACTGACTGACTGACTGACTGACTGATTGATTGATTGATTGACTGACTGATAAAACCAATGTCCATTCATTGATATTTTGCTGTGGCAATTCGTTCAGTTGTTGGGGTCCGTTTTCTATGCTGTATAGAAATACAATGTACCTACAATGTATGTGATTATGTTAAGTTATACAAATTTGTGTTTAGTTCTTTGTATCCATTATTGTAAGTGAAATAACAAATGTCAATTGTTTTGTTCTTTTGCATTCCATTCCTAGCGACTCTGTATGAATGGGGGATGCATGTACATGCAACTTACAAATATTCTATTATACAGCAGGGGTGAACAAATCCACTGGTCCTGGGTCCCAGACTAGCGATTTTTTTGGGCGAACCACACAAATTTGACCTTGTCTGATCCGTTAGACCAGTACCTTACTGTTAATAACTATGTTAAAAAGTCGTCTGAATATACAGATTCTTAGGCAAGATTTAATGTTTCACATTTGCGGGACCTGGGACCACTAATTCTTTCAGCAGGACCACTGGATTTTTTAAGGCACTGGTCCGGTGACCACCAGTTCACAAAATGATTTGTTCACCCCTGTACAGGGTACATGTAATGATGTATACATGTATGTAGTATAAACTATCATGGCTTGATGTTTGTCGTAGTCTGGGGTACATACATTGTACTTCAAGTTACATGTAGACTCTAAACATTATATACAAAATGCATGTAGTACATTGTACATTGTACTCTGTACCATAGTCTCAATACCAATGTAGTTTCTAACTAAACCACGTCTGGTCAAAGTCCTGCAATCAGCACAAAAAGTTGCATGAGATGAAATTTAAAAATCATCCACAGCCACCCACAGTCATAAACATTATGTCTTTGTTAATTAATCACAAAATTCTAACCAATAAGACAGTCCCTCATAAGGTTAGTGTTTGTTAGGGCAGTTATGTAATGTCCAAATATGGTTATATTTGTCAGCTCAGGATGCTACTTATACACTGTTTATGTCACTATAGCAGTTGGGGTTCAGTGATTGGATGAACAACTTTCTGTGCTGATTGAGGGGACTTTGACCAGACTGTGGTTAGAAATCACAGTTAGCATCCAGACTGAGATGCATCATAAAAATAACGAAAATTCAATTTCCAGGGGCTCCAAATTCAAGTATTTTCTGAGTTGAAATTCAATGAAAAGTTTAATTGTTCCGTGATCACTGAAAAGAGAGATATTGTAATATTATATAATTCATTTATAATCCTCCTTTAGTAACCCTATGATATAGGCTATGGCAGTGATTTGAAATACATATTATATGAAACATGTCTACACTTGTTAGTATTTTACGATACCAGACATGTATTATAAAAGACCCCTATATTGATATCGTTGATGTACAGGTACATACCACAGATTATAGCTCCCCCCCCCCCCCTCCTATTTCATTTACAATATACAGACAACAGATTACATTTGTATACATTGTACATGTATGCCCTCCTCTTTGATGTTAATATCAACGATTAAAGCCCCCCCCCCTCCCCTCCATATATAAACAACAGATTACAGTCTATTCCTGTTGATTCATACCACAGATTATAACTTATATGCCCTTCCCTTTGATATTCATACCACATACTACAGACCCCCCTTTCATAAACAACAGACTACAGCCCCTTCTCATTGAATTGATGCACATACCATAGATTACAGTCACCTCCCTCCCCCCACCATCACCTTACCACATACAAAAAATGTACATGCATATGTACATTCTCGCAAACCAGAGCTGTTATTTCTTCTGCGACACTGTGAAATAGCGAGATTGGTGGCATGTTTCGGACAGTGTCGTAAAAGTAGCATGGTTTATGACAATGGTGAGATAGATATTATAAATTCAAATAAAACTGTCGCAGTAAAGAACATTTATTATAATAGTATTTCACCTTGTTACATAAAAGGGATCAAATGTGAGCATTGCTTATGCAACTACTGACATCGAAGTATTGATGAATAAAATCTGTTACAAACAGGGAAAGTAAACAAGTGAATTGGATTAATAACACTTGGCACAGCTTGTTGGAAGTACAGAGACTTGTATTACATTCCATCATTTAATAAGAACACTTGTGTACAATCTGATTATAAATCTGGTCGCCGGCATCACCCAGAACAAAACAAATGATACAAAATGATAGAAATAGAGGTGAAGGAAGCCTGAAGGCATCTAGCCGCTTTCAGCACCTCAGATTTCAATCAGATTGAGTTGTGTATGGCCTCTTTACATAGTAGTTTACATTCACAAACAAATTTGAAGTTATCCTGGCATTTCATGTACAGATAAAATGGTCATAAAACTGTTATCATCAAACCATTATTAGACCAATGCTTCAATGTCAGCAGTTGTACTTGTGAAGCCACAGTTCTTCAAAATTACTTTTTTTTTAATTCATTTTTTTTGCTTCAGTTCATTTTGATTTATCTGTAAATATTCTCTGTGATTTTAATCAAAATAACAGTCTGTTAAAGATATCAACTCTTCCAAAACACTCCTCAACAAATAAACTTATAAGAACTGCAACTAGAACACATCAAATATTGTAAACTGATCACATCACTTCATTACCACACCTGACTGTACGTGATAACCACAAAGTGTTTTGTACAGTATCAAGTAAATTCATCACATCACTTCAGTACGACATCTGACTGTATGTGATAACCACAAAGTGTTTTGTACAGTATCAAGTCAACTCATCACATCACTTCAGTACCACACCTGACTGTATGTGATAACCACAAAGTGTTTTGTACAGTATCGAGTAAACTGATCACATCACTTCAGTACCACATCTGACTGTCTGTGATAACCACAAGGTGTTTTGTACAGTATCAAGTCAACTCATCACATCACTTCCGTACCACATCTAACTGTGTGAGATAACCACAAGGTGTTTTGCACAGTAGCAGAAGAGAAGGGCTTTTTATTTTAGATTTATCAAATAATCTGTTAATGTGCTATTTTCTCTCCTTTTTCAGATGCTTCGCTCTTTGGGGAAAGCTGATGAAACGAAAGATAAAATATTTGATGAATATGTCCAGCATTTTAACAAACAACAAGCTGCAGCTAGTAAACTACAGAAAGAAATTAATAAATATATCCAGTGTGTTAAAGGTATGTTGGAAACAAATGCAATGTTTTGAATCATCTACTGTGGCTCTTGATCATGTAATGATAATCATTGCATGCCAAGGAAAATAAGTGACAAAATAAAGGGGTCTTTATCACTACAAGTCACCAGACGAGTACTGACAACCCTTAGGAAAATACTAAGGGTTTTGTCACTAAAGGTTTTGTCACTATTAGGCCACGAGTATTTTCCGGCAGAATGAAGAAAAATATTGGAGAATAACATAATTATTCCCAGCGCCAGTAATATCAAAGTAATATCGGGATAAGTAATGGCAAGTTTCAACGTTTCGACTCATATTTTGAACACAGCAGAACCAGTGATGTAAACACGTGTTGTTGTGACATAGATGCACATTGTCGTGACATATAGTACAACCAGAGTATATATTCCATATTTTTTGTTCCAACTTAGATCGTGCATGGTATAATTGGCTATAACTGTAGCTAGTAGAAGTTTGTATAGAACATTATTCTACCACCCATATTGTTTATTTACTATGATTCATGTTTTGCCATTTTTCCAGCTATGAGTGCAGCTAGTAGGAGTTTGTATGGTTTTCTCAGGGAAGTCTACGAAGAAGAGTGGGAGGGTTATAATGAACTAAATGACCTGGCAGAGGTAATGTAATAATATTTATTGACCTAGCAGATAGAGGTAATGTAATAATATGTATTGACCTAGCAGAGGTAATGTAATAATAACATTTATCGACCTAGCAGAGGTGATGTTGTAATTTTATTGACCTAGCAGAGGTAATGTAATAATAATATTTATTGACCTAACAGAGGTAATGTAATAATAACATTTATTGACCAAGCAGAGGTAATGTAATAATAACATTTATTGACCTAGCAGAGGTAATGTAATAATACCATTTATTGACCAAGCAGAGGTACTGTAATAATAACATTTATTGACCTAGCAGAGGTAATGTAATAATACCATTTATTGACCTAGCAGAGGTAATGTAATAATAACATTTATTGACCTAGCAGAGGTAATGTAATAACAACATTTATTGACCTAGCAGAGGTAATGTAATAACAACATTTATTGACCTAGCAGAGGTAATGTAATAACAACATTTATTGACCTAGCAGAGGTAATGTTGTAATTTTATTGACCTAGCAGAGGTAATGTAATAACAACATTTATTGACCTAGCAGAGGTGATGTTGTAATTTTATTGACCTAGCAGAGGTAATGTAATAATAACATTTATTGACCTAGCAGAGGTACTGTAATAATAACATTTATTGACCTAACAGAGGTAATGTAATAACAACATTTATTGACCTAGCAGAGGTAATGTAATAATAACATTTATTGACCTAGCAGAGGTAATGTAATAATAACATTTATTGACCTAGCAGAGGTAATGTAATAATAACATTTATTGACCGAGCAGATTATGCTAATTACATTGTATGTTTTTGCATGAAACTTGTGTCATTGTTACTTACCACTAGCAAGAAAATGTACCGTTTTAATTTTGTGGGTTGTAAGTGTTAATATTTCTATTTTACAGACTGGTGAATTACTTTGGGATGACTACCAACAGAGACTTTCAGAACAAGTTTACAATCCAATTAATACCTATCAAAATTCATTTACTGAAGTCAAGGTAAGGGTGTATGTCTGTATGTATGTATGTATGTATGTATGTATGTATGTATGTATGTATGTATGTATGTATGTATGTATGTATGTATGTATGTATGTATGTATGTATGTACGTATGTGTGTGTGTGTGTGTGTGTGTGTGTATGTGTGTGTGTGTGTGTATGTATGTATGTATGTATGTATGTATGTATGTATGTAGAATAGAAATTGATATTTGACTCCCTTTTATCATCTGGAACAAAACAAACGACACAAAACAGTGAAAATAGAGGTTAATAAAGACATCTAGCCACTTTCACCACACCAGATTTTAATCAGATTGAGTAGTAATAGTAGAGTTACGTTATTGGAATCTAGTTCTGAAGCAACTGCGTAGCTTGTATCAGAATCACTCATATGTCATCAGCGTAATGATGTGATGCCATTTGGTGATGCGTGGATGATTCGGATGAAAGCTACGTAGTCGCTTCAAAAACTAGATTCCAATAACGTAACTTCAGTATTACTACTGTCTGTATATGTTTGGTGTTTCCTCTGAATAGTACAATGACCAAACATGTTCATCAGTGTGGTACATCAAATGATTACCAAAGCTCTAATAATGTGCAAGCAGTTCAAAGTTTATAGCATTGAGCTTTCGATCTGTCTTGGTTAACGAACCTCGTTGTAATGACAAATTCCATAGTTACAGCTGACCACTAGGTGGCAGTATTCCCATCAGAATGACAAATTCCATAGTTTCAGAAACAGCAGAACCAATGACATTGACACTCGTTGTTGTGACGTAGTTTAACAATGGTATAAATTCCATAGTTTTTGTTCAACTTGGCTCGTTCATGGTATTATCAATTATTCTATGTATGGAAACATCCATGTTTTTAAAAAAGCTATTTCTTTAGTGATCTTAATCTTGGTTACACAAAATTAATGAAAGTAATTTTTATGAAAAATATCCTGGAATAATATAAATGCCATTTCCAATGTTTCTACGTTACAGAGCAGAATATCCAAACGTGGTAGAAAACTAGTTGATTATGACAGTGCAAGACATAATTTAGAAGCAGTGCAGAGTAATCCCAAGAAAAAAGATGAAGCGAAAACAGCAAAGGTATGATTAAAGTGACACAGACTGAGTTTATACCGATTTTGGTGTGATTTATGTGGCGTATTTTAAAAGTCACTCATAGTATTCTTGTTACTGTCGCAAACATGATTATCACTTCCAGGTGAATGAACTTAAACCTGGTATTAACATAATATCATAACTAGGCAAAGCCCATAAGCTCGTGCAGGGTAGATTCATTTGTGACCGGATAGTCCCATGCCCACAGACTACCAATTCTTGTCATGGGGCTACCATAGTCCCATGCCCACCAACTACCAATTCTTGTCATGGGGCTACCATAGTCCCATGCCCACAGACTACCAATTCTTGTCATGGGTCTACCATAGTCTCATGCCCCACAGACTACCAATTCTTGTCATGGGCCTACCATAGTCCCATGCCCACAGACTACCAATTCATGTCATGGGGCTACCATAGTCCCATGTCCACAGACTACCAATTCTTGTCATGGGGCTACCATAGTCCCATGTCCACAGACTACCAATTCATGTCATGGGGCTACCATAGTCCCATGCCCACAGACTACCAATTCTTGTCATGGGGCTACCATAGTCCCATGCCCATAGACTACCAATTCTTGTCATGGGGCTACCATAGTCCCATGCCCATAGACTACCAATTCTTGTCATGGGGCCACCATAGTTTGCAGCTGGTAGCCCACTCAGGCTACCACTGATTATGTGATGAAGATGGAAGATTTATGGACATGAAAGTATTTTGATAACATGCATATTTCCAATAGAGGAACTCTGTTTTCAGTTCAGGAATATGGGACTACAGGTCACAATACTTGGGCTACAAATTTCTAACTTCTGAAATTGGTTGCCCACAGGGACTACCGAAGAGAAAAGTTAATTTCAAGCCCTGGTAATCAAATCACTGAACAATTAAAATAATACTAAAGATTAACTTTGTAGGGCATTCATATTTTAATAATGCCTTGATTGAAATTTTTCAGAGATAATAAATGTAATTTGGAATTACAGGTTTCTCATTGGCATAAATTAATCAGTTTCTTTGTTTTTATTTTTAACAAGGTGCAAGACGCTTACGTGGACGCAAAGAGATTGTATGATGAATTAAATAATGAACTTCTAGAGGAATTACCATCACTTTATGATAGGTATGTGACTGAGATTTGAAAATTACAACTACTGACATCGGAGCATTGAATACACAACTGCCGACATCAGACCGTGGACGAACAGAAACTGTTACAAACAAGGAAATTAAACAAATGAATTGGATTAATAACACTCGGCACAGCGTGCTGGAAGTACAGATAGACTGGTATTACATTTCATCATTTGTAAAAACAGGTTTTACTTAAAAGTTCACATTCACAACGAAATTTCCAGTCCCCCTGGCATTTTGTGTCAACATAAAGGAGCCATAAAAACTGTTCCTATCAAACCATGGTGTGTAATACAAGTCTCTGCTGTTCCAACATGAGGAGCAAAGTGTTATTAATCCAATTCAGTCCCCCTGGCATTTTATGTACACATAAAGAGGCCATAAAACTGTCTTATCAAACCATGGTGCATGTATAATATAAGTCTCTGCTGTTCCAACATGCTGAGCAAAGTGTTAATAATCCAATTCATTTGTTAGCTTTCCCTGTTTGTAACAATTTCTGTTCATCCAGGTCTGATGTCGGCAGTTGTATATATTATGTTGGAAAGTACAATATAGTATGGTTTTTTATTCTGTACATCCAAGGCCATCAGCCCAAAATACAAATATAGTTACTTAATAATTGAAGATAGCTATGAATAAATTAAGTAAATGGAAACAATGTTACAAATGAAATTATCATAAATTTACATAACAATGGTCCATACTAGACAGATCGAAATGTTACATTCATTTCCAATTTACCTTTCAAATGAAATTACGACAGTACAATATACTATTAGAAACAATGAATTGGAAACAAATACAATATTTTGATCTTTCTACAGTGGACCATAATTTATTTCAAATTTACTGTTCCAAAGTATATTGAATTGAAATGAATTGAATTTGAAATGAATTGAAATTTATTCCACCAGAGAAGAAAAATATATAGGCAAACTTTGAAAGCAACAGAAAGAACATTTCTGGTTGAGGGCCATGGAAATATTATTTGATACTTATAGATTTTAGGCCTAACAAAGAATTGTTTCTTTCCAATTACCCGAACCAACTTAGTTTTTCATGCCAACCCTAAACTGTTTTTTACGTATTCAAGAAGAAAAAAATTGCGAAAATTGAGAAGTCTCGCAAGTAATAGTGGATGCAGAAACTGACATCAGACAATATAAAAGTGTTCTTCCAATCTGTAATGGCTGTACATCTGATGACCAGAATCCAATAACACTGAGACCATTTGGAAAAAAATGGAAAAACTGAACTAGACATTCACACATAATAAAAAAAATAAAAAATCTACCTACCCCACCTATTCTAGAATTGAGTGTAATTGGAACCACACCATTTTTTGTTAGGCCTAATGTGTTTACGTACCTAATTTTACAAAGTGTTATTTGTCTGTTTATTCATTGATTCTCATTTTTCCTTTTTTGTACAGACGGATACCCCTTTATGCGAATACATTCCAAATAACGTTTGCAGCGGAATCTACATTTCATGGAGAACTATCTAAAGTGAAAAACCAACTTAACGACATAATGGATAAGTTGGCCCAAGCAGCAGCAGATGGAACATACAATATTGCCAGACAATCCACTAGGTGTGTGTTTATTAGCTATATAGGCCCACCTAGTATACTGTACATTATCTTTAGGACCACCTAGTATATTGTACATGAATGTGTCTGTGAACATTGTAGTGTTCCTCTGTTCTTAGCTGTGTTTGTATGATTTTTTTTGAGTGAATGAAGCTGATATTTTTCCAGCTATAGTGTTTCAGGAGACTGGTTGATACTTTGATTTGATTGGGTGTGATTGCGCTTGGTGGGGGGCAAAGGTTAAAGGTTAAAGGTTAAATGTGAGTGTGCATTAGAATGCTAAATGTTCACAGCATGCAGTGTGTCACCAAAAAATGTATGTTGTGGGTAACGTAGAGACTTACCCATGATTGGCTTTCATTTTCAATGCCAAGAGTAATGCCTTATTCTTGCACAAATTTGAATTACCACCAAGATTCAATTACACTTGCATACATTTCCATACCTACACCAGTGTTTTGGTGTGGAACCTGATAGCAGAGGGGAAAATCTGGTAAACCTCACATATGTTTCAGTACCTTTGCACCATAGTTTAGTGAGGACCCCAGGTAACAGAGGGGAAAATCTGGTAAACCTCACATAGATTACAATACGTTTGCACCATAATTTAGTGAGGACCCCAGGTAACAGAGGGGAAAATCTGGTGAAACACACAGATTTCAGTACCTTTGCACCATAATTTTAATGGGGAAGCTCTGTAACAGAGGGAGAAATCTGGTAAAACCTGCATAGATTACATTCATATTAATCACCTTAATTTGCATATATTGTTGTTTTATATCACAATTTGCATACACATTCACTTTCATTGTTATTGGTATTTCATGGATTGCGATGCAGTGTGGTGCACATATATGTAACTATTTTGTTCTGTTATATCGGTAATTATGTAAAGTAGATAACGTTCTTCATGTCATGAAGTTATGTCACATAAACGTTTTGTTAAATAGCAGTTTGGTGAAGGCACAAGTCTTAAGGCTTGTTCATAGAATAATTCCATATGGGTTTATAATTCCACATGGGTTTATCATTTTGCCAATGGTACACAGCATGTGGTGTCAAGATGCATGCAATTTGGTATTTTCACAAAGTTAAATCAAAGTAAAAGACAAGTTTAAGTCTAATCGTTGGAAATATAACTGGAAAAATTCAGTTCAACATAATAGATTGTAATCTCCCAGGAAAGTGTAATTTCTATAAAGGGCCGTAGTGTTTCTATAGATCCATGCCAGGGGTACTAATTGTGAATTGTTTGGGGCACGGGACCTTGTAGTCTTCAGTTCCAAAATTGGTCCACTAGGGACTATAACAGGAAAGCAGGAAGTATTGGAAAGCTCTATCTAAAAACTAACATTTTTATCATTATTATCGGTAATGAAAATATTAATACATGCTTGAAGATTTTACTTAAAATAGCAATATGGATGAGGATTGGGTATTTATTTTGGATTTTTAATTTACAAAACAAGTTTATCATTGTGACATACTTGAAAAATCAACGTGACACAACATATACCAAGTCCTTGTTTGTAGTTCAATGACTTGCAAAAACATAATAAATGTGTATAATGTTTGTTATTGTATGTACAACTACTTTTACATAATTTTTGGCTTTTTGCAATGTATTGAGTTACAAACACAGACTTATACAATGTCATTTCACATTGATTTTTCAAGTAGGAAGCCATGATAAAATTGTTTTGTAAATTAAAAATCCAAAATAAATGACCAATAATAATATGGCCACTTTCTTAATTAAGTTGGGCTGTTTCATATAATTTCTTAATACTTTTACTAATATGGTCGTTAGTTTTACACAAAATTAATGAGAAGCTAGTACATGTCCAAATATGGCATCAGAGCTCATTTTGTTGTTAAACATACAACTGACAGCGCCTGGGACCCTATTTTGCATATGACTGACTGTATATTTGGAGGTGGAGAACTTGTGATGACTCACTGGCAAGTAATCACCAAAATATAAACATTCCCTATATTTGGGGTTTTCATATGCAAATCCCACATATTTGAATAATCCTGAATGACACACAATCTAGGCAGCTGTTTGCAGGGGAATTTGTCTCATTTGGAAAGTTTTTTTCATTCTATGAAACAAACAGACTGATTTTCAACTAATTTGTGTATCAAGTTACCATCCTACGAGATTCACAAACAATTTGTACATGATACATGACCTGTGTGTTTCTCGGAGCACAGAAAAAATGCTGAAAACAAGACCCAGAAACTAGTGCTCTGTACAGCAGTTTGAATTTCCCGCATTTGCATAGATTAGCCATAATCCTCTTTATATATGGCAGTTCTGTGTTTAATCCTTTCATGACTAGAGACGATATTGGAATAAATAGAAACTTGATTGTAAGAACATTTTCTAAAATTTAAGAATATTACTTCATTGGGAAGTAATATGTCTTGAATTCTGGTCTAAAATAAAGTTGATCTGTTTCCAAAAATTACAGAGAGACAAGAATTTTTGTTCAAAAATTTTGGCGGGAAAGTTTCTAGTCCTGAAAGGGTTAAGCCAGGCGCAGACTAGAGCAATCCGCTCTTGTTTAAAATAAAAATGTTTTTATGTTTTATCTTCAGGGATTCAGACAGTTACGATTCCCAGCCCTCCCCCCAACTACCTTCCACCCCCGAACAAAGAAGTAGTCTTGCCAAACATTACAATGTTGCCTTACCCAATGACAGTAAAGAGAATGAGGTCAAACAAAATGAGGTCATCTCGGCGCCGTCGGCAACGCCAGAGGATGATACAGAGTACAGTGTTCCAAGGTCATCAATGGAGAATGGGGCTGACTATGTGGTCGAAGGTGCTGAAGGAGGGGTTTCATCATCGGTGTATGAAGAGGTACACATTGGAGCGCAGGTAAAAAACTTCAAATATTGGCAATGACAAAATCATCAATTTTGACAGGGACAATCCTAGTGTATCAGATATGTCTATTTCAGGAATTTGTAAGGTTTCCGGTGATAAGGATCGTTTGAGGTTGAAGGAGGAGGAAATCATTTTCCATCTCGGAACGCTGGAATCCCATGGAATTAATAGATTACTTGCATCATTAAATAATCCGGGAAAATACCACTAGTATCCACACACACACACACCAGTGCAAGTAATCTCTGGTACATATGTAATGATACCACAAGTATGCACACACACACACCAGTGCAAGTAATCTCTAGTACTTATGTAATAATACCAGTAGTATGGACACACACACACCAGTGCAAGTAATCTCTGGTACGTATGTAGTATTGCCACTAGTATGCACACACACCATCTCTGGTACATATGTATTGCCCTGCAGTGCAAATACCACTAGTATGGACACACACACACACACCAGTGCAAGTAAGCTCTTATGTCAACTTTAAATTACTTATGTTATATCGCATCATGTCATATCATATTATATACTGTAACATTTTGTTTGGGAAAGCCTGTAAAATGGTGTGGTGTATTAAGGTTGATTTCATCTTCCTTTCATTGCCATTCATGATTAAAATCTGACTAGACTTCATGTAAATTTTATCCATTTTGACTAACAAATCCATTTTACTAACTTTTATCTTGTCCTTTCTTTACGTCTTCTCTCCTGTTCCCGTTATGACATCCCAGGAAATTCAGGTATATACAGAATAATGAATTTTTTACAAACTTTTTAGTGTTTTTTGCATTTTCTTGAGTTACAAACACCAGGGGTTTCATTAAGTTTTAAAGTAGGGGGAGAAATGATAATAGTAGGTGGAGAAGTGTATACATACCGTGCACCCTGTCTGCTATGCTGGCGCGGGGGATGCGTTTGGTTTTGGGTGGGTTTCCCATGGTGAAAAATTTTTCAAAAACAGAAACCTTTCAGAGGCCATTTAGAGCATCTTTCAGAAGTACGGACACCATTAATTATACATTGTCATTTACTGGTTAAATATTTAATTTAGAAAAAAAGACACAGATGTCAGGTTTCCTCTGAAGAAAATTTGTGTTACGTGATTTATTGGTAGGTTTTGAAAATTTGTAAAACTGTCGGTGTAATTCCATGAACTTGGTAAGATCACTAAATTAGTAATTGTTTCGACTTACAATTTCACTCATTTCGTGTTCAAAATGGTGGATTTTCGAGTACATGTATACATTACATTTACAACTCATAGCTACGGTAATAATTATGATAAACATGAACACATTACCTTTATATTGGCCCTTTGATTGTTCAATGAAGCCTGTATCAAACAAAGACCTCTGGTTCAAAATTAACTTTTTTAGTTGGTAGTCACTTTGACTACCATGCACTTTTTAAAACTGGTAGTCAACAGGGAAGATTTGGTAGTCATTCTTTTTTTCCGCATTTAATTTATGCATAAACAAAACATTAAGTAATAAACATGATAACACCTGAGTTTTTTTCATGAAATTAGTGACATTCATATTATGCAAACACTTGACCTGTCCTAAAATACTACATATAATATCATACTAGTTTCATAGTAAGTAAATATCATATAAATGATTATTGTGTGTACCAAGCTCTTATTTTGCAATGTCCGCTTGGAAACCTCAAACTGACACAAATTTTGGCATAAACACATACATAATAAATATACACATATTTTACATTCATTCAGTCACACACACATGTTTACATGTACAAACACACCCCCCCCCCCACACACACACACACACACACACACAAACACAAGGTTTTGTAGTCTGAAAATTATTATGACCGTTACAAAACTGTCTTTGACTAAATTTCACGTCATTTCTGTCATCTTCTTGAAAAATGTAGCCGGAGAAATGACAAGAGTAGGCGGGTACTTTCTCCGGCGTCCGGCTTATAATGAAACCCTTGCTGAAACACTGGCCTGTTTCATGTTTTTTTTTCAAATTTTTTTCTTCAAGTTGATGAACAAAATAAAGTTTATATTTAATAATTAAAGTGGCCACATTGATGAGGATTGGGTATTTATTTTTGATTTTTGATTTATAAAATTTTTTATCATGGCGACCTACTTGAAAAATCAATGTGAAACAACATAGACCAAGTTTGTTTGTAACTCAATTAATTGGAAAGGACTGATATGTGTGTGAAAAGATTTGTTATTGTACGTACAATAACAAATGTTTCACACATTTTTAGATTCAATGCTTTAGTCCTATGTGCTTATAAAGGCTGCAATGGATTGTATGCTCCACATGGAGTTGAGGAAGTATAAAGGGCCGTTCTGTCGCTATAGATCAGAGGCAGGGTTAATCATTCTAAATCCAGTCCACCCAGCTGTATAATTAGGTACCTGGTAGGATAGAGTTTGTAATGCAAATGCTTTAGTCCTATGTGTACCCCAGACAACCCAGCTGTATAATTAGGTACCTGGTAGGATAGAGTTTGCAATGCAAATGCTTTAGTCCTATGTGTACCCCAGACAACCCAGCTGTATAATTAGGTACCTGGTAGGATAGAGTTTGCAATGCAAATGCTTTAGTCCTATGTGTACCCCAGACAACCCAGCTGTATAATTAGGTACCTGGTAGGATAGAGTTTGCAATGCAAATGCTTTAGTCCTATGTGTACCCCAGTCAACCCAGGTGGTATAATTAGGTACCTGGTAGGATAGAGTTTGCAATGCAAATGCTTTAGTCCTATGTGCTTATAAAGGCTGCAAGGGATTGTATGCTCCCCAGGGAGTTGAGGAAGTATAAAGGGCTGTTGCGCTGCTATATATTGTGCGAGGGGTGATAATTGTTGGAGCTCATCAGGAGCACAAGACATTATTGCGTTATGAATACATATTATTATTACTTCAAAGTTAAATTCCGTTTTTCATCAATGTTACCAGTTTATCATACTTCTAATTTTTACTTCAATTTTCAGCTTCCGACAGATACAAGTCAAGACACATCTTCTAATGCACAAGCAGTGCCACCAGATGATAGTCAACCAGGAGCTGTTGCCATGGCAATACCAGCACCCTCACAGCCAGAAGAACAGCTTCCTCCAGGTGTTCTTTACAAGGTATGGTCCTCAGTGTTGTCTTGACAACACCAGTAGTATTGAGTAGCAGACTTATGAAGTTGTTTGACCTGGACATAGGTCAGATATGGACATAGGTCAGACATGGACATAGGTCAGACATGGACATAGGTCAGACACCGACATAGGTCAGATATGGATATAGGTCAGATATGGACAGGTCAGATATGGACATAGGTCAGATATGGGTATAGGTCAGATATGGACATAGGTCAGATATGGACATAGGTCAGACATGGACATATATCAGATATGGACATAGGTCAGATACATTGGCATCCATCTAAGTGGTCTAACACATGTTTCTTTTGCAGGTGAGAGCGACACATAAATATGAGAAGATGGACACAGATGAATTAAGTTTTGAGAAAGGAGAAGTAATTTTTGTGGTTCCATATGATGATCCTGAGGACCAGGTATGAATTTCTTAAATATCCTTACAAACTACACTCCTGTAGAATCTCTTATAATTGACTTTGTATCTTGTTAGATTTTCCAGTCACATCAATAAGTATTGCGGTGGAATATATCTTAAGAACCAGTTTCCGTGAAGTGAAAGGTCCCACTAAACTTTTGCATATATTATGAAAGCCAATTCCTTGTCTTGCAAGCACGAGTGCAGATACTCCCACAGACACTCACGTAGCAAGGGGTTCTGTTATTATTACATCTGTTTATCCGAAACATCAAATTTCCATTAATAAAAAGTTTGTATGATTGTGTGCTTTCATGTACAACAAACGATTGTGTCTTATTTGCATATCATTTGCATGTAGGTATGCCATAATGTTTTCGGTATTGCACTGCATTGCATGTATTATTAGTATATGCGCACACCAGTAATTTCTGGTTTATGTTAATAATTCACAATGTTTGCATATTAAAGTGGCCATATGAATGAGGATTGGGTATTTATTTTAGATTTTTAATTTATGAAATAGATTTATCATGACTTCCTACTTGAAAAATAAGCAAGAAACAACATATGCCAAGTCCTTGTTTGTAACTCCATAAAGTGGATAAGATATGTTCGGTATTGTACATACAGTAACAAACATTTTACATGTTTTTTAGCTTTCTGCAATGTATTAAGTTCAAAACACAGTCTTGGTCTATGTTATTTCACATTACTTTTTCAAGTAGGAAGCCATGATAAAATTGTTGTATAAATTAAAAATCCAAATAAATACCCAATCCTCTTCCATATGGCCACTGTTTCAGTTATAATTTGTCCTTCAACTTTTGGTTTCTTACTTTTTTCCTAGGATGATGGTTGGTTGACTGGAATGCGGGAATCAGACAGAGCAAAAGGTGTCTTTCCAGAAAACTTTACAAGAAAGATGTAAAAAGAGAAAAGTAGGAACACCTGGAATTAGGGCTCATATATTCCGGAAGAGTCCTTGAATATCCGGGAAAAGAATTTCTTGTAAAATACCCCTTGGGGAAATAACTTGTACAATTGAAAACAATACAAATCAATTAGCATACAATAGTTGTATTGTTATGCAAATTACCTTTGATTGTATCATTATTTTATTAAATTTGAGTGACTCGAAAGCGTATGAACCCTGTAGTGTGTACATTGTGCAGTACGGGAATTACTGTCCCACTTTGCTAGCATCAGGCAAGCTTTGGACTAGTTCAGTGCTAACACTAGGCTGGCACTAACACCTCACCAGTATGTGTTAACAACTGGAAGGGTTAATGTCTACACCAGTCCTATGTTATCACCAGACTAGCTCAGTGCTAATACTAGGCTGGCACTAACACTTCACCAGTACGTTTTAGCAACTGGAAGGGTTAATGTCTACACCAGTCCTATGTTAATACCAGACTACATTGTATCTCAGTGCTAACACTAGGCTGGCACTAACACCTCGCCAGTACGTTTTAGCAACTGGAAGGGTTAATGCCTGCACCAGTCATATTTCACACAGTATTAACATTAGGCTAGTACAGGGCTAGCAATTTGGAAAGATATTATGTAACTGTACTTTATGTTGTACACTGAACTGTACAGTGTATTGTAATCCAGGCATTTAGTCAACTGTACACTTGACCCAAATCGTAATAACATGGGTTCCGAGACGTGTATAGTAGCGAATATTTCTCTAGTATACTATAATAGCTAATAGATATTGAAACTACTATGATAGCTAATATTAGATGGTACTGGACATTTGTACAGATCTTTTACGTTGACGTTTTCCTTATTTTTTGTATAAAAGATGATAATGTATGTATTTCTGGTAATAAAGTCATAAGAATTGTGGCTGTTTTTAGGGTTAGGAATTTTGAAGTGTGTGACTTTCATCTACGAGATTGAAAGTTTAAATTCAGTTATGCACTAAGTGTATTTGAATAAAATCTGCCATGTATATTTGCTAATTATGCAATTCGTTGATTTATCAAATGTATTTTAGGTCTACTATATCTTATTTATCTCAGACTTTTAAGGAGAGGTTTTCGTTTTGTGTGTCACGTAGTAATGTAGCGATTTGATTAAAATGATTAAAATTTCAAAAGTGTATACTATCATATACCATTTCTAGAGCTTGTGGGGAGGGAGTTGCTGGTGCAGCCAGGGGTACTGTTATTCTATAGGTATCCACATTTTAAAATATGCACTATCATACCATTCTAGAGCTGGAGGGGTGTGTGTGGGGGGGGGGGGGTCATAAGAGGGTGGAGTATCTCTGTTCTATAATGTATCCACATTTTAAAATATGCACTATCATACCATTCTAGAGCTGGAGGGGTGGGGGGAGGGTGTCATAAGAGGGTGGAATATCTCTCTGTTCTATAATGTATCCACATTTTAAAATATGCACTATCATACCATTCTAGAGCTGGAGGGGTAGTGGGGGGGGGGTGTCATAAGAGGGTGGAGTATCTCTGTTCTATAATGTATCCACATTTTAAAGTATGCACTATCATATTCCATTCTAGAGCGGGGGTGGGAGCAGGTTCACTGGACGGGAGGCTGGGTTACCACGCACTTTCTGTTCTATATGTTTCCATGTTTTATGGTATACATAAGGACATGACTAAGTTTCACACATCCAATTGTAAAAGTATACCTATACCATATGCTATTTCCAAAACTGGGAGAGGGTGGTACCTTTTTCTGTATGTATCCAAATTTTAACCCTTTCATTCCTAGAGACGACATTGGAATAAATAGAAACTTGATTGTAAGAACATTTTCTAAAATTTAAGAATATTACTTTATTGGGAAGTAATATTTCTTGAATTCTGGTCTAAAATAAAGTTGATCTTTTTCCAAAAATTACAGAGAATTTTTGTTCAAAAATTTTGGCGGGAAAGTTTCTAGTCCTGAAAGGGTTAAAGTGTTCGCCATCATATACCAAGCTCACAATTTGATATTTTATCAACTTTAAACTTACCTTTAACTTATTTTGATAATTATGTAATTTTTCTAACTATTATTTCTAAATTACATTTATTATAATTTAGTGGCATATATATATCACACTTTGTATATCATATCCTATCACAGCACTTCATAACTTAAAGTGACCACATGGATGAGGATTGGGTGTTTATTTTGGATTTTAAATTTTTATATAAAACAATTTTATCATGGCTTCCTATTTGAGAAGTATATGCGAAACAACATTGTCTAATCCTTGTTTGTAACTCAATGAATTGCAAAAGATTAATAAATGTGTAAAGTCTTTGTTATTGTATGTACAATAACAAACTTTTAAAGATACTTGTTATGTTTTTGCAATGTACGATTTTAAATGTAAGTTACGAATTTAAACTTTTTCAATGTTGTTTCACATTAACTTCTTAATTAGGAAGCGATGATAAAATTGTTTTATAGATTAAAAATCTAAAATAAGTACCCAATCCTCATCCATATGGCCACTTTAATACAAGGGCGTAATCACAGAGAATTATGTTTAAGTGATTATGTAAATTAGTGTGTCCTCATGTTATTAGCACTTACGCTACAGTGCAATAACCAAACCAGTGTGCCCTCTAAGCCAATTTCTATTGAAGCACCAAAATTTGGTGTTCCCCTATCTCTTACTATGTGGTGACTAACAAGAAATCCCAGTTTTTCTCATTTTGACTCACAACAACAAAATTTTGCTATCGTTGAAGGCCACACTGAACCAAACCATTTCTTAATATATGTGAAGGAAAGCATTCATTGATATACATGTAAAAAACATGATATGAATACATCTGTTACATTTCATAGAAATTTGATATTTCGGATAGATTTATGTTAGAATAATATCAGAAACCAATGACGTGTGATTGCCTGAGTGGGTACTTGAAATATTTATGAGTTCACATGGGGTATTTTTTGCTGCACTTTTACTCACTTTTCTTGCAAAATGACAGGAACATCACTCATGCAAAATACTGAGCATACTTCACACTTATTCATCATAGGGTTTGTCATATTCTTACATGTATCATGACAATGTTGAATGTAAATTACAAATTACTCAAAAAAAAAATCAAAATGGATACAAGTCTGCATTTTGGTTGAATCTACCTTTCACAAAAAATAAGTACAAGTTGAACAAAACCTGCTTCATTTTCTACAATCTTTGTAAAAATGAAAACTAGAATCTAATAAATGATGATGAATAAGTAAAAACTTTAATAAGTATTTATTTTTTATTATAATGATTTTCATATCCTTATCTTTGCATATCAAAATATTAAACAAATGTTCATTTCTACTTGTATAAATTAGAAATAAAACACAAACACCCAATTTTCATACATATGGCCACTTTTCAAAATGGGCATAACGATCCGTTGTGAATTTTGTTCAGTAACTTTTTGCAAGCTGCCAGTAAACAGACGTATGTTGATATTCTTTAGTCCTAGCACACATATGCAATGCAAAGAAAGCAAAGAGTCCAATGAATTGGTTTTCTTAAATATTTATAACTCATTTGCATGTTTTAGTAGAAATTTTATGTCATTTATTTGAAGTTAGGGTGTTTTTATAATGTTGATATCAAAGGATACAGCCCTCCTTTCAATGTTTTACATAGTAACTGATAACTGTCCATAACTACCAATAACTTCATTTAGCAACCAGTATCTCAACATAGCAACCAGAAACTTTTATAATGTTGATATCAAAGGATACAGTGCTCTTTTCAATTTTTTACATAGTAACTGATAATTGTCCATAGCTACCAATAACTTGACTTAGCAACCAATATCTCAACATAGCAACCAATAGCTTTCATGTATGTTCGAAAAATTGAATTTTTAATTAAGTAGGCTATGAAATCTTTTGTGTGATGTTTTTTTGAGAGAAATGTAACTTTTATTCATATAGTGCAAAACTGTAGGCTGTGTAGTATTTATGATAATGTTGTGTCATATTCAAATTTGATTATTATCACTAATTGTAAACCTGAACATTTTTTCTGAAGACTTACTATTGCTGATTTCGTTAGAAAACAAAAATATGAAAATAAATAGTGACTAAAATGCCTTCTTGTACATTCAAATAATGTGCTAGTTCTGGAAATTAGTGTCTAAGAACTAGCTGAAGACTGTAAAATCACTAAATTTTCTAGTAGCAAAAATATCTGGGTTTACAATATTACTTTTAATTTTTCATCAAGTTGAACTTTGATTTTAAACTGTATATTCCTGTAAAAGTATGTTTTGGGATGATTTATCGATACTGCAAGTTTACCTAATATGCTTATTTTGCCATGTACATATTTATAAGGTCCTTGCTTTATTAAATTTCTTAGCCAATAGTCCTCTGATATATGCACATAGCAACCAATAACCTGACATAGCAACAAGAGCATTACATAGCAACTGGTAGCTTTACATAGCAACTGGTAAATACACACAACAAAAGTATTAAATAAAAACAATCACCTTATATTTTCCAATCAAATTCTAAATAGAAACCAGTGACAAAGTAATAAAATGTCAAAATGAAAACTATACATAGCAACCAAAATCTTACATAGCAACAAAAAGTATTACATAGAAACCAATGATAAGGCAACAAAAAACATCAATTAGAAATGGAAACCTTTTATGTACATTGTACACAACTGAAGCTTTTCATCACAACCAATAGCATTATGTAGCAACTGAAAATGTTTCATAGCAACCAACAATATTACATAGCAACTGATGATGCTGCATACCAACCATAACATTTGCAAACAATTTCATGATTGTTGGTAGTTCAACCAGTGATTCAAGTAGAATGGTTGACTTCTGTTGTAGGTTTTAAACCAGAATTTTTCACATACATCAGTAAAATTATGAAAATGTTAAAAATATACTCACTCTAGAAGACTGATATCTTGGCAAAATGACTGAAGTTAGTGAAATGTAATTTGAAATGGAAAGACGTAATTTTTTTGGAATAATATTTCAAAAAAATACTTAGTACAATACCAATAGGCAATAAGAATGACTAAGTCATACAGTTTTACACGCTCATGAAAACATGAAAAATTACATTTGTTGTAATTCCCGCTCTTATCACTGGAGAAGTTGCAAACACAAAAACAAAAATACTTCATATACACACCTAAATACTTATTATAGGCTTGTGTAAATATTGTGCCATGCAAGAAAAGATAATACCACATCAGGGCTCAAAATTAGCAGTAGTGCAGGACAACTATATACTGTGTTGTATTTTGACTACCAAATTTGTAAGGTGGTAGTCTGTTAGACCAACAGAAATCAATAGAGAACTGTTGCTGAAATAGCTTACTTGGCAATATCTGACTCGTAAGCATTGAAATCAGATTCGAGCCCTGCACATTAAGAAAAAGTGTGCTTAGCTTAAGTAATGACTATGCCATTCATATTGCCTTAGTATAAAATTTTACAGTTGTCTGTAATGTTTAAGTGTAAGGGGAGTAATGATTTATCTTTAACTTCTTGAGTTGTCAGTAAGTCACAAAATGTCATTGTCCCAGGTTCACCAGTAAGCAACTACTGTATACTGGGGTAGGGAATTCTGGGTATGGTGCCCAATTACTTATGCTGATGTCACCAAGAGCATCACTGTTTGCATCTATTTGTTTCTACCTTACAGATCGATAAGTTAACCATTAAGCAACTACTGTATACTGGGGTAAGGAATTCTGGGTATGGTGCCCAATTACTTATGCTGATGTCACCAAGAGCATCACTGTTTGCATCTATTTGTTTCTACCTTACATGTCGATTAGGTAAAAACAATAGACTGATAGGTAGGGACACGGATGATATCAGCATATGTAATTAGGCACCAATCCCATAATTACCTACCGTATTGTACAGAAAGTTGGTTCATAGTAATTTGAATAATTTTATAGAAGTGTTGTGATGTACACACATATAGCGGTGAGAGTGACATTTTGTAACTCACTGGACATCAGTTAACAGGACAAAATCAGCTTCACATTTGTTCCACTTTTACGATTAATAATCAATAAATTAGCATATTTAAGGTGAATATTTAGACCCCTTCAGCCATTTTCATTGGGTAGGGAACGATTTATATGAATATTCAATAGCTGTGCATATTAATGAGTCAAAATATATTCATGATTGCATATTAATGAACCTGTCAGCCATTTTCATTGGGTAGGGAACGATTTCTATGAATATTCAATAGCTGTGCATATTAATGAGTCAAAATATATTCATGATTGCATATTAATGAACCCATCATCCATTTTCATTGGGTAGGGAACGATTTCTATGAATATTCAAAAACTATGCCTGTTAATGAGTATTCAAGATATATTAGTGATTGCATTAATTACCCCCTCAGTCATTTTCATTGGGTAGGGAATAATTTATATGAATATTCAACAACTGCGCATATTAATGAGTATTCAAAATATATTCATGATTGCATATTAATTACCCCCTCAGTCATTTTCAATGTAAATTTAGAATACAATGTCTGTAAAGTCTTCAATTATTTGAGGAACATTCAAAAAGTGTAATGATATACAGACACGCACATGTAATGCATTTGTGTAGAGGTCTGGAATCTAATATTGTTCTATCACAGGTTTCTGTATGAGTGGTATGCTGACATTTTATACATATTGATACTGGAAGCGTGTATAGAAATTCAATAAAATTTGAAATCTAGTAATATGTAGTCTTATTTGTAAACTAGCATCCCGACCCGCAACCCCCCCCCCCCCCCCCCCCGCGCCCAACACCCCTGCCCTTTACCCTTATATCCTACCTAAGCCTTTCAGTGGTTTATCTTTACTAAGTCCTTTGAACTATCTCACGAAAATGAATTTGACTTTATTTAGAAATAGCAAAGGTATGCTGAGGCAAATTTGTGTACACTAATTTTTTCTTCATACTTGCCACATATATTGTGACATTGAAATTCAAAACGTAAATAAGGTTATTTACATAAATGGTAATTATTCTAATTAGCATGCATGCATGGGAATAAGAAATAAGTGACTCACCAACATACGTACGTGTATGTACATATGTACATACATATGTCCATACATACATACATACATACAATACATACATACATACATACGTCCATCCATGCATTCCTACATACATACATACATACATACATACATACACACACACACACACATACATACACACACATACATACATACAATACATACATACACACACACACATACATACATACATATAATACATACATACATACATACATACATACATACAATACAATACATACCTACATACATACATACACACATACATACACACACACCCACATACATCAATAACAAATTCATTTGGTTTGTTTTGTTCGTGAAGAGGTAGGTTTAATGAGGTAAACTGTTGACAGCTCATCTTTTATTAATAGGATGCAGTCTGTAACATATGTTGTCTTTTGATTGACCAACCAAACCTATACACAGAGAATGCAACGTGTTCAGAAAAGCTGGCTGGGTTGTGACGACACTACCAGTTTAAGTGCTCTTTGGTCGGCCATTTCAGAACGCCACAATGTGCATAATTTTATAATAGTGAGAGATAGTGAAAACAAAATTGTTACAAATAGGATTATTTTTGCCATCATTTTTATGATAAACCTGTGTTTTACCAGAGTGTCCTTTTTCATTTTAACTATTTTCACCATATCTGTTCGAGGTTACTTCTAAATCATTTTTTGTTGAAATTTTGTACCATAAACATTGGCTACAGTCATAGAATGTGCCAATTTGTAGAATTATAGATGTTCCTCCACGTTTGTCTCTTCATTTGGCATGGAATAAGATGTTAGGGGGAATTCACTTGAATATTTAGTAGTTTACATGTAGGCACTCTGCAGTATGTAATCATTCTTCACACATAATTTTTTCAGATTTCCATATCAGTAAATATAATTACACTTTACTATAATTCTAAGCAGTAGAAGGAGTCTTCTTGAGGAACCCATTCTGGAAGAAAGCAAAAACGAATGTTAAATTCAATTTTAACTTTAATTTAAGAAAATAAATATTCACTATCATACATGTTTATATTAGACTTAATCATATACACAGTATCGATTCGACTGACCCCATACCAACGAAAGTACCCGGATGTCACAAACTTGACTAACTTAGGGCGTCACGAAAATGGCCAATTCAATAAATGGAGAGCACGCGGATCGAACCCGGGCAATACTTTTCCAAATCACATCCTGGCACACTTTGCCCAAATATGGCACGTGGTACGCTCATCGAAAATCTCTATACAAGTTGAAAATCCCCGACCAGACGATTATATCGGAATTAAGCACCGCTAAAACAAGAACATTACAATTATTTCTTGTATGGTCAACAAAATTATACATTAGTTTTCGTTTTTAAGCGTCAGGATTTGTAATTGTTGTGTCTAGATTCAGATTTGATGCTGATCTTACATGTCGCCAAACACCTAGTTAGATAGATGAATATCTCTTTATTGCAATAGTTCATATTACATGGGTTCAAGACAAAAGATAGTATACTAAAATCATAATGTCTGATACTAACCAAACGGTGAAAATAAACTGGCATTTGAAAATGTCGACCGTTCTCATCCTCCCCGTCGAGTGTTGTACAATTGGCTCCACCTACAGCAAGTGAACTGGCGCAGAGCATGAATGTCAAAACCAGTGACGTCAGTATATGTGTGATCAGTGATTGGATGGTAGCTGTGACCATTTGTGGATAGAGTGTCCACAGTCCTCTCCAAAACTGTATTACGGCTATGATTTGTATCACATTCCAGGAATCTTCTAAGAGCAGTCTTGTGGTGAGACAGTTAAGATGTTTTGATAGCAAGCTAGCAGGTACACTGAACACAAAACACACCACGATAAGGGTGCCAGATATCGTTAGTGAACAGAGGGCAGACGACACAGGAATGCGCGGGAATGCAACATTGTCTGTAATCCTCCAAATACAAAACCAGGAAAGCGCAGACATCATTTCAATGCAAATTGAACAAACAATTTCGGCACCACGTAACATACACGACCCATTATCCTTATGGAAGCGAGTAACTACGAAATAATAACTATCCGCTGTATCTACACTTACTGTAAGAGGGGGGTTTACTGGATAACTAGTAATCCGTAGAACTGTAAATATCAGGAAATTGAGCCCAACTAGAATTAGGTATATATGTAGTGAATAGACGATATAATGTCCGGCGAAACCCCAAGTCCCTCTCCAAATGTTTAGTACCCCGAGAGAAAAAATATATGTGTATATCCGTGGAAACAAATACCAGGCCGGTGAACGCCCTTTGATGTTATTTACCATGTAGTTTTGAAGGGAAATACACAGAAAGAAAGTCATGGAACCAGCGAGTAGTGAAGCCAAGCTACTGTATCTGTCATCATTGGGTAGTAGGAAAGTATCAATGATAGTCCAGGTACTCGCCCACCATATTACAACCAGAGTTCCGATCACACAAATTGTAAAGATTGTGTCGAGAAACGAGACTAGGGTTGACAGCAAACAACTACTGTCTTCTACACAGCTGTTACTATTCGTCCGGTTTTCGATGAGTTGTTCAGTTTCCATCGAAATGCACAGTGTCAGTAGACACACTGGTCGTCACTTAAAGGGTGTAACCACTTGTACTCTCCAAACATACACTCAGAGATATGAATTTTCCGAGATTCGACATTCGATACCAGTACAATTAACATGCATCGCTATATATAGGCTGACAGCGGTATTGTCAGTCATGACCCAACGACCTGGTGATGTACAGAGTGTCACTCAGTGAGAATGAAATTCTAAAAACAGAATAAATGAATAAATGTGAACATATGGCCTGTGGAAATTAACATATGAATAACAATTAATGAATGACACTCATTACAGGGAAATTGCAGTTAAGCGCATGTCTAAGTGTTTGTGTTTAGGTTTATTATGTACCCAGTATCTCTTCCTATGTAATTGAATGGAGAGAGAGAGAGAGAGAGAGAGAGAGAGAGAGAGAGAGAGAGAGAGAGAGAGAGAGAGAGAGAGAGAGAGAGAGAGAGAGAGAGAGAGAGAGAGAGAGAGAGAGAGAGAGAGAGAGAGAGAGAGAGAGATGTGACCTGGGTTGATCTAGCTTTATCTGTGTAAATAAGAGGTAGAGATGTAATTGTATACTCTATATCGTCATCACAGGCAAATGCGCCTTGTTTTATATCGTTTACTTTACTAACATTTCAGTATGTATAGTGCGGGGGCATATGGCAGATTTTTTGGTTTCGTGTGAAATTCATGTTAATTTTTGCCAACATATCTCTTTCTGTTCCCCATCATCTGAGCAATTAAAAAATATATGTTGGCAATTTTTATTCCAATATTAAGGGTAATTTTTGCAGCAGTTTCATAAATGGTGTAAAGTCATGGTTTTTCTGTATATGTATGGCAAATTAAAATATGTGAACTGTACGATTGCTTTATATCTGTATAAATGTACTTATGGGCATCCTGTAGACTATAACCTTGTAGACTGTTGTATCATTTTGCATTTTAATCACAATATTATAAATTCTGGCTTCTTTATTTGCACATCATTTGCATATTATGTATAATACTCCGGTTTATTCGATTTCCTGTATTGTTTGGTGTTGCTGATTGCTATTATTTCAAAAATGTACGCCAACCATGAATTATTTCAGTTACTCTGAATACTCTGGTTGGTTTTTATCTTTTAAAGCACTAGTAAGTCCAAACCTTGACTATGTTTCCCCAGTGTCTTCCCTACATATATACGAGTAGGGATATTGCATTTTTGGAAAAAGTGCAGCATCGGTTCACCAGGATGATTCCGCAGCTTGGTGGCTTGAATTATGAGGACAGTTACGCATATTGAAACTGACAACTTTAGAAACTAGATGAATTGGAGCTGATTTTCTGGAAGTGTATAAACCTTTCCATTTACATATTCTCCTTGATCCAGTTGTATTTTCCAAAGTATCTACTTCGACAACAAGGGGATATAGATTAAAATGGTTTAAGGACAGATCCAGACTGGATATACCAAAATATTTGTTCAGTCAACATGTTGTAAACATTTGGAACAGTTTACCAGAAAGGATTATTGTTATTACTACACCAATTAAATCATTGTAATTACTTGGTAATTATTTTAATCCAGATTGGATATACGTAAATATTTTTCCAGTCAATATGTCGTAGACATTTGGAACAGTTTACCAAAAAGGGTTATTGTGACTATATCAATTAATCATTTTAAAGTGTGTATTGATAACACCTCAGAACAGTAAGGGGTCTATAAAAGCCCCAAATGCTTCCTTCCCCATGTACATTCATGGGTGCATGCATGGTAAAAAAATAAAGTCATTCATTTATTACATAGAACGACCCTTGCCAAATTATATGTCCTTTTGACAATTTCGGCGTATTGGTGTGGCATCTGGTTTTAATACGTATCTACACAGGTGGTATTGAATCCTGGACAGGTACATTCTACACAGGATATAGAGTCCAAGTTTAGGTCTACACAAAAATTTGAAATTTTACCTCTCAGTATTAGCATACAAGTTACATAAATTGGACCTCTTGCAAATATTAGATAGAAAAGAAACATCACTCAGTAAAACACCTTTAGAAACCTCAGAATGTTTTACCCCCACGTTTGACCAATTGAGATACATTCTAGAGCAATGGAAAAAGTTAATATGGCAGCTACTTTAGAACGTTTTTGTTATTTGTTCTGTATGCAGTTCCCCCTCTATGTTCTGTAGAAATATCATGTTAAAAAGTAAATGAATCGTTGTTAAAGGCTTATTAATTTCCCACTTTGCAGTGGTGTCAAAATGAGATAGACTTAGTCATCAAGTTGGCATGTGACTACTTATTCCCAGCAATGAAGGTTATTTGTGTATGAGAATTACCAAAAGATGTATAAGGGTACATTTCATGTTGTTTACGTGGAGGATGTGAATGTCAGATTTTCTTTGAGTACTAAAACACGTGGAATGATAGCTAACAATGCAATAAAAGTTTATTTAAGATACTATTTTCTGGTGGGTTGGTGGTTGGGGTTGGGTGGTACATTAGAATGTGTCTCTGCTGTTACTTTCAACCTTTATTCACGACTGACCATGAGGAAGTTCGTTGCGTAATCGAATGTAAGAGTGCCTTCACGCTGAATAACTAAACTAAATATTTATATTCATATTGTTCCTTTGAAATATTATAAAAGATATTCTTCAGATACTGAATTTATCATCTTTATTTTATACTACATTGTCCTTTATTGTGGTTTATTTTAGAATTTCGATGAAATAACGTAATCAAATGTAACAGCGGAGAACACGTCTATTCATGTTGTTCCCTTGAATTGACATGTAACGCCAACCAAATAGCTATACTAGTAGAAATGTAGACAATGCATGCGACATAATGGCGTGAGTGAGAGACTATACAGTAGTTTTGAATACAAATAATTGGGTCTATTCACTCGAATGCATAACTTCGTATAGTAACGATTCAATTGATGCTATGCTATTGATCAAAATATGTTTATATCAGATGTAAACTGAATGCCTTCAGTAAAGGCAAAATTTTAGATTGCTGCTCCTTCACGCCTTGTCGAAAGAAAAATTCTGCGCCACCAGACATGACATTGCATTTCCATTAGTTACTACATCAATAAATAAAACGTAATTTTGGAACTTATTGTTCATATCCTCTTCTGTAAAAGTTGAGTTTGCTGTATTTTCAACCCGCTGTAACTTTCACTAGAGTTTAGTTCACTACACGAAAAGTCATATTTGACCATGTCTTTCCACCGGGGTAAATCTTCAGCAGAGGATGTGTAAATGTGGTGAGGATGAGACGAAGTGACACCTTTGACTTAATTCACTTCCGGTGACCTCTCCCCTGGGGGCCGTGAAGTCAAAAGTATCACTTTGTCTCGTACTACCCCTTGACAGAGATGGTAGTTAGGTTAGGTGTTTCACAGGTAGGGTAAAGGCTGGGTAAAGGTGGGTAAATTTGACTTTTCGTATAGTTAACCTCAAATGAATCTCTTCTTTCGTGACAGTAAAATCAATATAATACAAGGCAATAATTTTGAAAAAAATATTAATCAGGTCTACCACTCAAGTAGTTGTTTTGTCAACTGTTTTTGTCCTTGTTACTACGTCTACTCAAATAAAACCTACCTAAGAGTACCCATTCATTCTCATTCAGGCTACCAGCCTACCATCCACAGACACCACACGATCTAGGTTAGTGTAATCTGTTCACCTTATGAGATTCGACAAGTTTTATTACAAAAGGGCGATGGATATATTCACTTGTTTCAAAGATGGTAAATGTAATTTGCTAGTTAAATTTCAGTAATTGTATGTATATTAATGTCGTACAGCTTGGTGTAGTTTTAGTGGAGATTCGACTAACCCTGTGCTTCGCATCACTGTTTATAGCTGACCCCCCCCCCCCACGGGCTACTTGTTCCGAATATATGCATGAACCGTTTACTGTTTCGATACTGAGAGGTATGACATGCAAAAATATGCATGTACTAGTATACAATAATATTTTCTCTATTTTATCGATTAAGTAATATATCTATTGCGATCAGAAGTGCATATTTTTAATCAGCTCACAAATCCATATAACACCAGAGGATGAGTGCATCCTTAAGTATGCAATTTTAACATTGTCCACTTTTGTATGTGTATCCACATATGGCCCTTAATTCTATGTTTGTCATTGTAAAATCTTTAAAATGATTGGTCTGTGAGTCTGTTAAAAATTAAAATAAAAAGATTTAAATATAGTAAGTTTATGAGTACTTGTTGGTAATACTTTCAATTCATAATCATATTTTAACATTCTGAATGACTTAGAAATGGCAAGTAAAGTCAGAAGGAACATTTGAACTGTTTGTTTTATTGAATTTGCCCAAATTCCAGCGATAAACAATATTTTTCATTCAGATACGCACTCATGGGTTTCCTAACCCTGCCATAGAGAGTGTCAATTTAATTTTTTCCATCTAATTGAAGACATTTAGGGTCGTTTGGGTCATGAGAAACAGAATTAAGGCTGCCCTTACATATACCTACCAATTGCTGTTGCTATCTTTACAATATACATAATGTTCTGACTGTTGCTATGGACATGGTCTTGTTGAAAGGCATATTTGCATACATGTTTTGATATTTTTTTTGCCTGACTAACCAAAAATGTTGTTATCTTTGCAAATTATACTGGCATTGTTGGCTGTTGCTAAGGCCATATCAATGGAAGTTGACTATAATCATGGATTCATGGGTTTTCATTGCATAACCAATGGTTAAGAATAAAGTCTTGGGGACAAATTTTATTTTAGCCCCCTTAGACTAATTTTGAAGATAAAAATTGCCAACATGTATTTTTTTTATATGTGGTCCTTTAATGAACGTAACCATATATGTTTCATAAAATTAACATGAATTTCACACAAAAACCCATATGCCCCTGCACTAGTATGTATGTATGTATGTATGTATGTATGTATGTATGTATGTATGTATGTACGTATGTATGTATGTATGTATGTATGTATGTATGTATGTATGTATGTATGTATGTATAAGTGCTGCGAAATCCTGTGTCAACAAAGACACTGATGTGTTATTAATTACCAAGTGAATCCTCTGTGTGTGAAACATTGAAGTAATAGCATCTCGCTACTTACAGATAAAATGGTACTGGCTTCACTCGTGTGACATGACATTTAATACACACCCTCAGACAACCTCTAATACAAAAGAAACAATTATATAGGTACATGCACAGTTGCAAGTTGAAATGTTGATTATAATTTAGAAAATAAACAATTGCAGCCATAAAATCATCAACTCCATGTGTAATGTTTTCTATAGAAGCCTGTTTTACATAACTGTGAAAGAATAGCAATGCGTATCAGTGTCAAGTGTGATTGGGCAAAGGATCCTGCTGAGTGTATTGTGTCTCTGTTATTATTAGTCTAGAGTTGATAAGTTAGATGTTGTATTCTTTAGCTACGACATACATGTATAATTTTTTTAAAACAAATTCCATAGTGTATGTTTTTACTTACTGTTCACCTTCCTTATGACTTTAGATTGTTTTTAGGTTTTATTTTCTTAGAATGGGGGACCTATTAGGATAGAGGTTGCAATATTTCTATCTCTGTGTCAAAAACGTAATTTCCTATGATGAAACATCAACCCTACACCGCATTAGCTGTTAGCCTCCATCTTTCTTCCACAGATGCTATTAGTTATATATAACATCTAGATTGGTTATTTAAAGAGAATTTTTATATTTCAACTAAAATATTAAAACTAATATATTACAGACTATACAAGTATCAATGCTTGTCAGTGTTCAATGTGATTGGGCAAAGGATCCTGCTGTGTTTATTGTGTCTGTTATTGTTAGTCTAGAGTTGAAATATGTCTAACTTTGTGTTAAAAACGTAATGTCTCATGAGTGAAACACCAAGCCTACATCATTTCAGCTGTTAGCCTCCATCTTTCTTTTACCAGTGTTATTAGTTAAAAATAACACCGAGATTGATCGTTTAGAGATAACTTATAACATAGCATAACTAATACATTCCAACTAATACGATATTAAAACTAATATATTTTAAAACTAATATATTGAACATTTTGAATAGCAAATTAAATATCAATATTTGATATAATTTAGTCATAATTGAAAACAAGTCTACATTGTGATGAGAGAACATTTATTACCATAAATAAACATACATTAGTTATTAAATATTGACAATATTAAGTATATGATAAGTTAGATATTGTATTTTTAAGCTGCGACATACATGTATACATTTTTTGAACAAATTCAACAGTATATATTTTTTCTTACTTTTCACCTTGGATATGACTTTTAACAAAATTATTAGATTTTATTATCTGAGTACAGTCTTTATACTTTATACTCGCGTTTCACAAGATTTATTTTTTTATTTCTGTTATTGAATGGTGTCACATGGAAATAAAATGTTATGGGCATAGTTACTGCATTCGTGTTATCTAAATTTTTCTACAGAATAATATTTCTTAGAACATTTTAGAAAATTCAAAATTGGAATTTCTTAGAACAATTTTTACTTTTGCTCTCAATTATGTATTCTTATCTTTAATTTTCAATAACTTCAATATAGTCATAAATATTTCACAAGCGGCTTTTCTGCATAAAAATGATATGTGTAATCTTCATTATTATGTATATTTTAGTATTTCTATTAGATTTTAAAAATGAATTGACAGTGTAAGCTCGTCATTGTTATTAGCACATATTAAAAACTGACAACTGATTACTGTGAAGCATTGCAACTAAAACCACGAATACAGCCACACAATGTCTCCTATTACATGTCTTAGATGTATCTTGGTATCTGTATTGCTGATCAATGTTGGACGTTCAGGTAAGGTTGTATACCAAGATAGGGTGTGTGTGTGTGTGTGTGTGTGTGTCTGTCTGTCTGTCTGTCTGTCTGTCTGTCTGTCTGTCTGTCTATCTGTATGTCTGTCTGTCTGTTTATCTGTCAGTCTGTCAGTCTGTATGTATGTATGTACGTATGTATGTATGTATGTATGTATGTATGTATGTATGTATGTATGTCTATATGTGTGTGTATGTATGTGTGTGTATATGTGTGTGTGTGCGTGAGTGTGTGTGTATGTCTGTCTGTCTGTCGGTGTGTGTGTATGTGTTTGTGCATGCGTGCGTGCATCTGTCTGTCTGTCGATGTGTGTCTGTGTGTATCTGTGTGTGTCCGTCCGTTAACGTACGTTATATGGCAATGTAACACACTTTAGCGGTAGTGTAACGTTAACATTACATCTCAGTCTTTGAAAAGAACTGATCAACCAATTGTAGAAAATGTACACACTCGCTTTTTCCCTGTTTATTGCCATATCATGTTAAAGTTCGTTGACTCTATTTGATACAACCACACAAGAATTACACATTCTCCACATTTTAGAATATCAGAATCGCAATTCCTTGCTATATTTTCTATAAATGACATATACCATTTAAATGAATTATAACTAGAAACAGGCAGGTAGGCACCAGTCTTTCGAAGTGTGCATTTGATGTCTTCTTGATGGCAAATTTCTACATTTTTTTAGACAGCGTGTAACAAGAAACTGTATTCATTAAATCGTACTGGCTTAAATTGAAGAATTGTGTAGGGTTGTCAGTTTCCGAGTGGTTAAACCACTTGCTTCATACCACGGCACTGTGGTCGTGGTCTGAACCCATTCAGGGTTGTCAGTGGCCGAGTGGTTAAACCACTTGCTTCTAACCACTGTGGTCGTGGTTTGAACCCATTCAGGGTTGTCAGTGGCCGAGTGGTTAAACCACTTGCTTCTTACCACTGTGGTCGGAGTTTGATACCATTCAGGGTTGCAAGTGGCCGAGTGGTTAAACCACTTCCTACTTACCACTATGGTCGGAGTTTGAACCCATTCAAGTTTTGATTAAATTTATAAAGCTGTAAATGAGAGGAATGTCGTTCAGTTTGAACACGATTGGAACTATTTAGGGATAATTGGATAATGGTGAATTCGGAATAATTGCATCAGAAAAATGAATATGTACAGATATAATTCTGGGTAAAATTAAGGTGTTCCCCCTGTTTTCTGTAAAACTGCATCTTATTATTAGTAAGTAGGCCTAGCTCATAGGCAATTTATAAGATTGCACATATTATGGCTTTGGAATAGTTCAACTTTGGTTGGCTTTCTTCATTTGTACCAAAAATTCTAATTATTGAACTGCTTAACATTTTCAAACTTTGACAAATTCCTTCCTGAGGGCTAGTAGGAAATGCAACACAATGGTGTTTTCCAGCAACATTGCAATTTGCCTGATATTAGCATGATACAAAGTTGAAAAACATAGCAACAGCAGATAATTTTCCTCAGTCATATTTAGTTATAAAGTCTTAAACACTGGATTTGACCAGTGAAACCAAATAGAGCTTCAACAACTTGATAAAAATCAATGCATTATATACACTGACACTTTGAGACTGACGGCACTATATACGATTCTTTAAAGTTATAACATACACGCAGTTAGGAGTAGACTTACACTTTTGATTTATAAACGTGTTTTTTGTCAGAACTATAGAAAACATTTGAACATAACCAAATAATTGTGTTATGTAATCCTAGGTCTTATTGTTGCTCTGATAAGATAACACTAATACAAGAAGCCAAAATGGCGTCCTGATTGTCGAACGGTTAGTTACTGGCTTGGAATCTGCAGGTTGCAGATTCAAGCCCTTTGCGCTGCTGTTTGTTTCTGAATGTCTAAAATTGTTGGGTAATATTTGAACTATGACAGTGCCTCAGTCATTCCAGCTGTATAATTGGGGACCTGGTAGGATAGAGGTTGCAATAGTCAACCCAGTATATAATAGGGAACCTGGTAGGATAGAGGTTGCAATAGTCAACCCAGTGTATAATAGGGGACCTGGTAGGATAGAGGTTGCAATAGTCAACCCAGTGTATAATAGGGGACCTGGTAGGATAGAGGTTGCAATAGTCAACCCAGTGTATAATAGGGGACCTGGTAGGATAGAGATTGCAATAGTCAACCCAGTGTATAATAGGGGACCGGGCAGGATAGAGGTTGCAATGTGAATGTTTTAATCCTACATACAGGCTATAATGGATTGTATATTGCCAATGGAGTTGATAAAGTATAAAGTGCCTTTGTGTCGCTATATATCGAAGCTACTATTTAGATATATGAAAAAGTCAACATTATTAATTTGATTCCCTTGTCTTCGGTGTACCCAACAGTACTTCTATAATAACCTTTAGTACCGTATAGTGTTTATTATTTTCCCATCTCAGCATCGCCATCGTCGTTTTGGGTATTTTCTTTCAAACACCACTCTGATGCTGTGGACTTTTGCAAGAGTATCGGAAAACAACTATTGCAGATCAAGAGTGAACAGAAACTCAATGAAATACACCAATATGTTATTGGAATGGAATACGGTAGACTGATGGATGCAGAAATATGGATTGACGCCATAATCAGTTCCGGACAACTGCAGACGTTAGACGGAACGATGCTCAATTTCCCATCGGCTGTTTTCGATGTCGACATAAGTGAAATTTACTGTGTTATGTTAGAGTGAGTATTCAATAAATTTTGTTATTTTATTTTATTTTAAAACAATAAAACCGTCTTGTAATTAATAATTCTTATGTGTTGTGGTTAATGACGATAAAATTGTTGAAGAATGTTTTTACTATCACTATAATAAAATGTTCATCTATATAGAATCTCCAAGAATTTGCAAAGTATTAGTTTACAACTTGTTAATGTGAAAGCACTTTGTTTCCTCCAATTCAACTACAGAACATCGGAAATATAAGATTGCAGTATTTCTTTAATATCGCTCGTTCTTGTCAGTCTGTGGTTATTACTCTTCAAAAGTTATACTTTGACAGTAGTGAACTTGCAATCCAGACTGAGCATGTTCAGATGCAAAGAGCTATGGGATTATTTGTGGTTATAGTAACACCTAATCTGGAGTTAAAGATAAAATAAACCTCTCACAATAGTCAGGGTTACTATGAATTGATTAATTATTGTTATAAACAATGTAACATTATTGTTTACAATACCATGGGTAATTATTTATTATCAAATTTCCCATAATGCAACATTCAACATGGCGGGTTTGCAAGTTCTATTTTGACTAAGCATATATTGTTGTGAATAGAACTCGGCTGCCGATGCCAAATTTTCAGATCAAAGAATGGATACTTGATTTTGTACCAGAGAGTTCTGGAATACCAAGACATTCCAAAAACTCACTGGATTCCTTCGGTGAATGGGCTTTGGGTTAAGATCTCAATCGGGGGAGATGCTGTGAGATAATTCCCACAAGTCTTGGATGTATGTTGACAGCCTAGCATATATACTATCAAACGTCTCTAATTTATGTTTTTTATTTATTTATGTTATAGTTATTATGTATAATTGAATGCAATACAAATCTCCTCTTACATAGTCTCGGTTACCCAGACTTCGCTGCTGGGGGCTCTTCTACGAGACCACCTAGACGACAGTATGTAAAACTATGTTTCAACTTCTCCACGGCAGAAGTTTTACAGTACATTTTTCCACGTCATAAAAAAATAGGTTTACGAGGCTTGTTTGTTGTAACTAAGATGAATCACAGGCTTGAGAGGTGATAACTTGTTGTGAAAGTACCTAAAATCGTTTAATGTACTATGTTTGACGTTGAAGTATTCCCATCATGCACTGTTCTAACAGCTACTTCCTGCGTGGACGAGTTGGTTGGAATCTCTTTGGCTCTCGCTTGGGGAGGTCTCGTAGGCAGCGCCCCCAGCAGCTAGAGTATGGGTAAACGAGACTAAGTCTTCCAGATGCGTTTTTTAATTAATTACATCAAATGTTTGTGTATGGAATCGTAACAATGTCTGTTTTCTCACTGCGCACACAGTTGTAAATTGTCATCCTGTGTAATGCTTCAGTCTGCATGTGAATATTGGACTCATTTTATCTGTGAAGATCCTGGTAAGTCGTTTGACTAGTTTATTTTACTTATGTCACAGATGCATTACTAGAAACCAATATTACCTGTAAAATCCTCACTCAAAATCAGAGAGGTCAACATGTCTTTTCATCATTTCCTGATGAAAATGTTATTTCAAACGTAATAAAGACAAAACAAGACTAACTGTAACAATATAAAAACCGTCCTCTCACGCAATGCATCTCAGAACTGGAAAATCACGACTATTACAATAGCACACCAAAATGTAAATTAAATTAGAAATCTTCCCATTTTCCAGGTAAATGGGCATTGTTTCTTTTGTAACTGAATTGTAGA
>NC_135567.1:17892805-17905305 GCF_964340395.1 Glandiceps talaboti | reverse complement strand
TAAGTTATAGCATTGCATAAATGACTCTTGTTGATTTAATACCTCTGATATTTGATCTAGATTTGCCATGCCAGGAATACCACTTATTAAGATTGTGGTGGAGATGCATGGCTACCATGGTAATTTAAAGATTTAAGCATTTGTTCATAACAAGTCAGTATATAGCATATACATTTTGTGTTCCATGTGTGTTGCACATTCAAAATAGCATATATGTATATCTCCAGTAACTGGTAATATTATTGTTATGGTAACCAAATGTGATCAGTATGCAATCAGACACCACTGTGTGTCATAATGAGATACAATTTCCTTGTAGCACTGTATTTTAAAAGTGTTGGAGCTAATGTTTGTTTATTATGATTACTATGGCAACTAACATACACCAATGTGAAAAACGTCAGTATTATGAAACAAAATGCGGTATGTAAATTATATGTATCAAAGATTTGTGTGAGTGACGAATCCAATTACATCTCCAGCAATGTATTATTTTTATATGATAAGTTATTTTTAGAAGAACTGCTCAGAGTGACGACCTTTGCCAAAGATACGAACCCTAAGAAGCGCCCTCTAACATTGCACTATTCAAAAATTCTATATTGTAGTATGCGATACTATATACTGTACATTCTCAATACGATTTCAGGCTTTTCGCATAGCAGGAAATCCACCAAATCTATTCAGACAAATAGATGTTATGAAGAGAGATAGATTGACATTGATAATTGAATATAAAAATGGTACCAACTTGCAAGGTAAAGTCGATTTATATTCAAATCATTATTAGACAAAAAATTGTGCATTCATCCGAGAACTTTCAATGTACACTAAGAGTATCCACATAGCTTTACACAAATTGTGAAACTGTTATAGATGCAAATATGGAAGAATAAAGAAGTAAAATCTTTTGATTGTATTAAAATTGATACAAATAAATGTTTATAACATGTATTCCTGATCAACCACTTGATAAGGTAATGCATATATGGTAGTTTTAATTGATTATAGAAACCCTGCGTGAAGAGTAATATGTCGTACTAGTTAATGAGATTTCAAACTAGTCTTCATGATCTAAAATGTGAGTTTGCTTACAATACCCTCTGTTCTTCAGCACATATTCCAGTTGTATGCTGTTTAAAGTTTCAGTATTTTATTGCAGCAAGTGATCTAGAAGAAGACATTGTTATAAGAATTAATATTCAACCCTGGATGATTGAATATCAAACAATGATTGAGGGAAAGTACCATGCTGTTAATGATGTAAATAGATATGAATGGCGGATTCAGGTAAAATAATATATCTTTATATCTATGTGTTAAATACTAATAAGATTACTTTAGAAACTAATTTCAAATATTGGATTACTGTCTACCCATGAACAGTTCTGTTCTGTATTTTTTACAGTTCCTCATTTCGGTAAAATGTTGAAATTCATAAAATGATATTGTATTTGTTGTACATACATACATACATACATACATACATACATACATACATACATACATACATACATACATACATACATACATACATACATCCATACATACATACATACAGACAGACAGACAGACAGACGGACAGACAGACAGACAGACAGACAGACAGAGGCATTTCACTCACATATGCGATCATTCAATGTATATTTTATTAATATTTCTTTAGATATGGAATTCATTCTCTGCAATACAAATCATATTGGAAAGTTCAAAGTTCATAGTTGCAAACACCCCTGTTATGATAATGGATGGAGTGTACCGATTTACAAATGGCAAGAAAGGTCACAAATTTGCAACCAATTTGGAACTAAATGGTACACAAGGTGACTTATTAATACATGAATATGAACTGTTGTATGATGGGTATTATTACTTTGAATTTGATCTACCTAGTGGTAAGTATAACAAGTGAAATGATATTGTCAAACAATGGTATATTAAAGTATCTTCTAAAAATATATAGCATCAACCTGATATCATTGTGGGTTGGTTTGTAACTGTAGAGAATAACCGACGGTTTGAATTAGTATATCGAAGATATATATGAAAATGAATATAATGAAAATATAAACAACATCTAACATTATTAGTATAGGAAATACAACGCTGTCTGTCAAATCTGATTTTCATTTTCTACAAGTACCATGCCCTCCATCTTGTAACCAACTTTGATGATATTCATTATACAACTCCATCCTTATATCTTATTTTCACATCTATTCCTACTTTGACATTCAAACCTGGTCATGTTTTTTGTAACACAGAACTATCATTATATAATAGTTTTTAAAAAATATATTCTTAGTACCCTCTTTTCTAACGTGACATAAATTATATAGTAATAAATTATATTCGCAAGACAATTATCTTGCATATTTCAAACATCAATAAGTTAACGATATTTATTTTATCATATATCTAAGATCAAGTGCTTCTATTTAATGAATATGACGCATATTACTATGTATTTTGTATTGATGTACATTGCTAACCATGTTTGTATTCAGATGTCTTGTATTCAGATGATATGACATACATTTACATCCATGATTTTATATATATATATATATATATATATATATATATATATATATTATATATATATATACACTTCTAAATATGATATTGTCATTTATTAACAGGATATGACGTAAACTTCTCTATCTCTATTATACAACATACATGTGCATCTCAAAATGCAGACACTATATCGTGGTCACGTGACGGATGCAAGGTATCAAAGCCAACTGTATATTCCTATTTTAGAACTTAATATTTTATTTTTGTTTTCAATTTCATATGTATGTATGTATGTATGTATGTATGTATGTATGTATGTATGTATGTATGTATGTATGTATGTATGTATGTATGTATGTATGTATGTATGTATGTATGTATGTATGTATGTATGTATGTATGTATGTATGTATGTATGTATGTATGTATGTATGTATGTATGTATGTATTTATGTATGTATGTATGTATGTATGTATGTATGAATGTATTTATGTATGTATGTGTGTGTGTGTACACAAGTATTTGTTAGCATTATAAACATACAAATTTATTTAATATTCTGAGTTAAGAAACTTTTGAAAAAACTTCAGTTGTACAACATCAGGTTTTATTCATAGCATTTACTTGACATGTGTATGCAGTAGTGTTAGATTATACAATAGTAATGGATGTATACAGTGTTAACAGATGTATATAGTACTAAAGTAATAGTCATCAGTAGTAACCATGACGTCATACATGAAACTATTACTGACTAAAGTTCTATACTGTTTTCGTTAACAGGTATCAGAAGAATCAAACCTATCACAAACAGTATGTGTGTGCAATCACTTCTGATGTGTAATCACCTTTGATGGGTTTAGTCGATTTTGACATATGTGTCATCTCCTTGGTATGTTTGATTACCGAGATTATCTTTGACATTTGAGATTAACTTTGGCATTTGAGATTATCTTTGGCATTTGAAATTAACTTTCACATTTGACATTTGAGATTATCTTTGATATTTGAGATTATCTTTGACATTTGAAATTAACTTTGAGATTTGAGATTATCTTTGACATTTGAAATTAACTTTCACACTTGACATTTGGGATTATTTTTGACATTTGAGATTATCTTTGATATTTGAGATTATCTTTGACTTTGAGATTATCTTTGATATTTGAAATTAACTTTCACATTTGAGATTATCTTCGACATTTGAGATTACCTTTAACATTTGAGATTATCTTTGATATTTGCGATTATCTGACATTTGAGTTTATCTTTGATATTTGAGATTATCTTTGACTTTGAGATTACCTTTGATATTTGAAATTAACTTTCACATTTGAGATCATCTTCGACATTTTAGATTATCTTTGACATTTGAGATTATCTTTGATATTTGAGATTACCTTTGACATTTTAGATTATCTTTGACGTTTGAGATTATCTTCGTCATTTGAGATTATCTTTGACATTTGAGATACCTTTAATATTTGAGATTACCTTTGATATTTGTGATTATCTTTAATATCTGTGATTACGTTTGACATTCGAGATTATCTTTGACATTTGATATCATCTTTGATATTTTAGCTTATCCTTTATATAGTACAAGCTATACATGTTGTAATGACGTCATAGTGCAGTTGATAAATGCCAAGTATGGACTGGTAGGTTGTTCTGAATAAAGCACATGTGTAATGAAGGATGCTTGTTGGTTTGGTGTTTCTATGATATTGTTTTTGTCATTTTTTTAGAGAGAAAGAGAGAGAGAGAGAGAGAGATAGAGAGAGAGAGAGAGAGAGAGAGAGAGAGAGAGAGAGAGAGAGAGAGAGAGAGAGAGAGTCAACAGTGAATGAAAATAATATACACTGCATACATTCACACCTTGTACGAACTATAATGACTATGATTGACGAGAAGAAATCAATTACATAAGTATGATATGGAAAACAACAGAAAACATAACTACATAAAATAAAGCCACAGAAATTATTATATTTTTTTAAATATAATTTTGATGGGTTTTGACAGTAACTTCACTTGTCCCACAAACCAGTATAATCTTTGAACGATTAGTCCCATGAGATATTGCATTAGTCCATGTCTTTGGGACCACTGTAATTTTTAACCCCTGTATATATATATATACACATATATTTTGCTGGCACGAAAGAAGAGATGTCAGTTGGGGTTTAGACATTTTCAGTATCTAAAATGGGGGACTTTAGTGAAAGTTGAAAATACCGAAAAATAAGGCCGGTGAGCAGCCATTCAAAGTGTCGCTATCTCGATATGAGAATGGATTGTATGCAAATGAGGCTATTGCGGACTGGCTGGTTATGTAGAAGGGGTGCAAAATTTGGATTTCGAACAAACACTTGTCATTTGGGTGCACAGTGCGTAGAATTATGACTATAGCACACATTACATTGCTTGTTTGACATCAATAGTGGCAGTTTACTTAAAGTCTCGTGGACTGATTTCCAATATGGCGTCGGTCACAATGCTCATTAACATATTATTTTTTTTGTTAAATTACAAAAAAAAATCATAAAAAATAGAAAAGAAGATGTGCTGACTTGAAATTAACAAATCTGAGTAAGCTACCCCCTGCGCATCAACACACCAGATATCAAAGCAGTCTGACAAGTAGTATTTGAGGAGATGATGAAAATATCATTTTTTGAAAAAAAAATCATAAAAAATTGAAAATGGCACAGATCAACTTGGCATGAACAAATCTGAATAGCCTCCCCCAGGGAACATGCACACCAAATATCGAAGAATTCTGACTGTCACTTTCGGAGAAGATGATGAAAATATAAAAGTTTGATGGACACCAATGATTCCACCTATACTCTATACCTTAATACACAACTATACCTAAAGCTACGCTTTCAGCTTTCGCTGACAGCGGAGCTAAAAAAATGGAAACCAGGAGAGTAATGGAGATGACAACTGATAGAGCATATGAAGTATGGAGAGAAGAAAATGAGCAGGTTAAGCTTAGTAAAGCTACCTTCAAAAAACTTCGACCCAAGATGTCAAATCAATACAAAAACATATGTTGAACCAGTGTTTGTGTGAGAAATGTACAAATGTTATGTTAAAGCTAAACACACGCATTTTCGTCGTTTGCTCTGGCCATGGACTTGATACTAGTTCAAAGTGAAGTATATTCATTGTCCTTACAAGATATTTGGTGTTGTTGTTGTTGTTGTTGTTGTTGTTATTGTTGTTGTTGTTGTTGTTGTCGCTGATATCATTCTATCAATGCATTTTGCGTCAAGGACTATAAGAACTATACTTCATTTGAACTAATCTAGTCCATGATCCTAATAACTAAGAAAAGTGTATCAATAGCAAGCCAACATTATTTCCTTCACAGGAAATTGTACAAATGCGAATAGTTAGATATTGTATATTTATTAATGTTAATTAAAGTGTAATCTTATCCATATTTAGTTTAAAATCGTGATAATATTGAGATTGCTGGTTGTTTTGGGGGTGCTGAGAAAAAAGGTCAATTGATCAGATATAATTATTCTACAACACTATGTGTACTCCTACAGAAATATGTTTACCCACAGGTGATTCAATACTGTGCAGGGTGTACTATATTAACTGTAAATCATTATATAAATCATTATATATATATATAACAAAACAGTTTCAATAACGCCTTATATGTCAAAATTAAAAGTCGTTATATTTACAGAAATGAATGAATACATACATACATACATACATACATACATACATACATACATGCATACATACATACACATCAATTTTATCAGCTATCAGATTCAATAACGCCCTAAACACAGGTAGTGTAGGTCTAAGTTGCAAGTTTAATACAAACTAAGACTCCATACAAATAACATATCAGGTGTATTCCATAATCAATAGCAAAAAAAAAATATTTATCCATTCTTAGTAATAGACAAGTATATAGATGTATATATTCCATGACAAATATTTGTGTTTTGAAATATTGTTACATTAGTTGATATTCGATTTTTAATTTATTAACTTTAACTTGATGTACTTTACCAGTGTCGCGTGCAAAATTAATAACACACATCAAAAGGGATTTTAAACGTTAAATGAAATCTGATAAAGGTGATAACATATGCCAAGTGTAATCTATCTCACACGTTAAAAGTCATCTTGCATGTCAAATGTCAAATTAAATGTCAAAGGTAATCGCAAAATGTTAAAGGTAATCTCAAATGTAAAAGACAATATCAAATATCAATGATAATCTCAAATGTCAAAGTTAATCTTAAATGTAACAGATAATCTTAAATATCAAAGATGATCTCAAATGGTAAAGGTAATCTTAAATGTAAAAGACAATATCAAATATCAAAGATAATCTCAAATGTAAAAGTTAATCTTAAATGTAACAAATAATCTCAAATGTCAAAGATAATCTCAAACATCAAAGGTAATTTCAAATATCAAAGAAAATCTCAAATATCACAGGTAATTTCACATATCAAAGGTAATTTCGCATGCCAAAGGTAAATTCAAAAACAAAATTGACAACACACGTCAAAGGTGACAAAAGAAATATGATAAAGGTGATAACACATGCCAAGTGTAATCTCACACGTCAAAATTCATCTTATATGTCAAATGTCAACTGAAACGTTAAAGTTAATCTCGAAATTAAACGATAATCTCAAATTTCAAAGATAATCTCATACGTCAAAATTCATCTTACATGTCAAATGTCAACTGAAACCTTAAAGTTAATCTCGAATGTAAAGGGTAATCTCAAATATCAAAGATAATCTCATACGTCAAAATTCATCTTACATGTCAAATGTCAACTGAAACGTTAAAGGTAATCTCGAATGTAAAGGATAATCTCAAATTTCAAAGATAATCTCATACGTCAAAATTCATCTTACATGTCAAATGTCAACTGAAACCTTAAAGTTAATCTCGAATGTAAAGGGTAATCTCAAATATCAAAGATAATCTCATACGTCAAAATTCATCTTACATGTCAAATGTCAACTGAAACGTTAAAGGTAATCTCGAATGTAAAGGATAATCTCAAATATCGAGGAATATTAAAGACAATCTAAAATAAAGCTAATCACAACTGTCAAAGACACTCTCAAATGTCAAAGACAATCTCAATTGGCAAAGATAATCTCAAATGTCAAAGACAATCTCAATTGGCAAAGATAATCTCAAATGTGAAAGGTAATCTGAATTTCCAAAGGTAATCACACATACCAAGGTGATGATACAAATGTCAAAATCGATTAAACCTATCAAAGATGTTTACTTATCAGAAGTGATCTCACATATCAGAAGTGATTACACAGACACACTGTTTGTGATAGGTTTGATTCTTCTGATACCTGTTAACGAAACAAGAATAGAACTTTAGTCAGTAATAGTTTCATGTATGACGTCATGGTCACTAGTGATGAATATTACTTTACTACTATATACATCTGTAAATGCTGTATACATTCATTACTATTACATAATACGATGCTACTGTATACACCTGTCAAGTAAATGCTAAGAATAAAACGTGATTTTGTACAACTGAAGTTATTTCAAAAGTTTCATAACTCTGAATATTAAATAAAGATTTATGTTTATATTGATAACAAATACATATGTGCACATACATACATACATACATACATACATACATACATACATACATACATACATACATACATACATACATACATACATACATACATACATACATACATACATACATACATGCATGCATACATACATACATACATACATAGATACATACATATATACATACATACATACATACATACATACATACATACATACATACATGCATGCATACATACATACATACATACATAGATACATACATATATACATACATACATACATACATACATACATGCATGCATGCATGCATGCATGCATGCATGCATGCATGTATGCATACATACATACATACATACATACATACATACATACATACATACATACATACATACATACATACATACATACATACAAACATACATACATACATACATACATACATACATACATACATACATACATACATACATACATATGAAATTGAAACCAAAAATAAAATATTAAGTACTAAGATAGGAATATAGTTGGCTTTGTTACCTTGCATCCGTCACGTGACCATGTTATATCTTTATTTTGAGATGCACATGTATGTTGTATAGTAGAGATAGAGAAGTGTACGTCATATCCTGTTAACAAATTACAATATAATATTTAGAAATGTAAATTACGTCATATCCATTAAATTTAAAGACGTGATCTTAGACATCATTTGATAGCATAAATGTAATTAACATATTGGTGTTTGGAACATATTAGAAAACAATCTTGCGAATATAATGAATTACTTTATAATATATGTCACATTAGGAAAGGGGTATTAAGAATATATATATTTTTAAAAAAGTATTCTATAATGATAACTAATAATTCCATGATACAAAAAATATGACCAGGTTTGAATGTCAAAGTAGGAATAGATGAGGATGGAGTTCATGAATATCATTAAGTTATGTTCTCAAGATGGAGAGTGTGGTATTGGTAGAAAATGAAACTTGGATTTGATGTACTTCGTTGTATTTCCTAAGCTAATACTTTTAACTTTTTGATGTTTATCTTTTGTTCCATTTTTTGAACTTCTTTTAACTTTCATTTCTTGAAATACTAATCTATTCACACCATCGGTTATCAACTACAGTGACAAACCAACCCACACTGATATCAGGTTGATACTTATTTTTTTCAAAATATGTAAATTTTGATGTTTTAACATACCAATGTTGGACAACATCATTTCACTTGTTATACTTACCACTAGGTAGATCAAATTCAAAGTAATAGTACCCATCATACAACAGTTCATATTCATGTATTAATAAGTCACCTTGTGTACCATTTAGTTCTAAATTGGTTGCAAATGTGTGACCTTTCTTTCCATTTGTAAATCGGTACACTCCATCCATTATAATAACAGCGGTCGTTGTAACTATGGACTTTGAACTTTCCAATATGATTTGTATTGCAGAGAATGAATTCCATATCTAAAGAAATGTTAATAAAGTATACATTGAATGATCGCATATGTGAGTAGAATGCCTGTGTCTGTCTGTCTGTCTGTCTGTCTGTCTGTCTTCATGGATATAAGTATGTATGTATGTATGTATGTATGTATGTATGTATGTATGTATGTATGTATGTATGTATGTATGTATGTATGCATGCATGTATGTATGTATGCATGCATCATGCATGCATGCATGCATGCATGCATGCATGCATGTATGTATGTATGTATGTATGTATGTATGTATGTATGCATGCATGCATGTATGTATGTATGTATGTATGTATGTATGTATGTATGTATGTATGTATGTATGTATGTATGTATGTATGTATGTATGTATGTGTTTGTTCATGCATGTATATTTATATATATATATATGTGTGTGTGTGTGTGTGTGTGTGTGTGTGTGTGTGTGTGTGCACCTCAGTAGGGGATCATGTGTATAATTCATTAGCGCATTTACCTATACATGTACAGCAAATACAATATGGAAATACAAATAGACAACCTTAAGTAATACATAGTTTATGCAATTTGTAACATATTACAAACTAATTGATGTATTTCAAACATTTTACCGAAATGAGGAACTGTAAGAAGGTAAAAAATACAGGAGTACAGAACTGTTCATGGGTAGACAGTAATCAACTAGCATATACGAAATAGATATAAAGATATATTATTTTACCTGAATCCGCCATTCATATCTATTTACATCATTTACAGCATGGTACTTTCTCTCAATCATTGTTTGATATTCAATCATCCATGGTTGAATATTAATCCTTATTTCAATGTCTTCTTCTAGATCACTTGCTGCAATAAAATACTGAAACTTTAAACAATAAACAATTGGAATATATGCTAAAGAACAGAGGGTATTGTAAGGAAACTAACATTTTAGGTGAGAACTATCAGCTTCTCATGCAAGGTAGATTCATTTGTGACAGGCTGGCTGCCTTGGCTCACGACGATATTGTAGATAGCGCCCTCTGCGTGGAGACTGTGCATAGTATATAGAATGCACATGCGTAGTCATTGTGCCACAATGCATCCTTGAATAAAGTCATGAAAAAATCAGGTGGTATACAGGACGCGCATGCATACTAGTCAATGAGCAGCCATGCAGCTGCTTTGCATCCACTGTGCAAGCCAATAAAGGTACCATACTTGACTTTCTTCATCCAGTGTCGATAAGGAATATATCTGTTATAAACATTTATTTGTATCAATTTTAATACAAACCAATACAATGTTTTCACTGCCTTGTTCTGCCATTTCTTCAACTATAGCATTTCATAGATTGTGTAAAGCCATGTCAATACTGTTAATAGTGTACATTGAAATTCGTCGGATGAATACAAACTATTTTGTCTGATAATAATATGAATATAAATCGACTTTACCTTGCAAGTTGGTACCATTTTTATATTCAATTATCAATGTCAATCTATCTCTCTTCATAATGTTGCTTTGTCCGAATACATTTGGTGGATTTCCTGCTATGCGAAAAGCCTGAAATCGTAATGAGAATATAAAGTATATAGTGTTGTATACTACAGTATAGAATGTACAGTATATAGTGTTGCATACTACAATATAGAATTTTTGAATAGTGCAATGTTAGAGGGCGCTGCTTACGGTTCGTATATTTGTCAAAGATCGTCATTCAGAGCAGTTATTCTAAAAATAACTTATAGTATAAAAATAATACATGTCTGGAGATGTATTTGGATTCGTCACTCGCACAAATCATTGATACATATGATTTACATACCGCATTTTCTTTCATAATACTGACTTTTTCACATTGGTGTATGTTAGTTGCCATAGTAATCATTATAAACAAACATAAGAACCAACACTTTCAAAACACATTGCTACATGGAAATTGCGTCTCATTATGACACACAGTGGTGTCTGATTTCATATTGATCACATTTGGTTACCATAACAATAATATAACCAGTTACTTGTTATGTGCATATATCTGCTATTTTGAATGTCCAACACCCATGGCACACAAACTGTATATGCTATACTGACTTATTATGCTTATATCTTTAAATTACCATGGTAACCATGCATCTCCACCACAATCTTAACATGTGGCGCTCGTGGCATGGCCAATCTAGATTCAACATCAGACGTATTAAATCAACATGAATAATTAAAATAGTATATGCAATACTATAACTTACAATACGATTCATTGGAGTGCTTCCATCAACAGTGATAGCCAGATATTTCCAGGATGGAATATAGAACCCATTATTATCTCCTAAATCTATAGTAGATTTAAACAGATTTTCAACTGAGTCACTTGCCATGTCCAGTACTATGTTTGGTGTTTTGAAAACCAGAGACCCATTACCAGGTTCAATCTTATCAAGGACGAATGTTGATAGTAACTCAATTGTCTCTATTACGTCATTAACTATGATCTTTCCTTGTCTATGTGGTAATGTCACATTTCCATTTATCTCATCAGTGACGAGAATGAGACTGTCCAAAACTTGAAGCACACCTGCAAAGTAATGAAAGTATAACACTCGAACTTAGAAATATACTATATGTATTATGGAATACATAGCTACTGATCCATTTGATTGTGTGCATACTAATCGTCCTAATTTGCATATTATTTGTCACTGTTTTAGGATTGTACGTTTTTATGTTAATATATATATATATATATATATATATATATATATATATATATATATATATGATATATGCTATATAATTTTATGAAATACTTCTAGACTAATTTATGTTAATTTTCTGCATACTAATTAGACCCATCGTCATAAATTTCCATGTTTATTTCCATGTATATGCATTCCATGT
>NC_135567.1:17845305-17887805 GCF_964340395.1 Glandiceps talaboti | reverse complement strand
CCTCAGGATGTTCTTTGAGATAAAACATCCAAAGCGACGATGGCGATGCTGAGATGGGAAAATAATAAACACTATACGGTAGTAAATGTTATTATAGAAGTATGTATACTTTTGCGTACACCGAAGACAAGGGAATCAAATTAATAATGTTGACTTTTTCATATATCTAAAAAGTAGCATCGATCTATAGCAACACAAAGGCACTTTATACTTTATCAACTCCATTGGCAATATACAATATATTATAGCTTGTATATAGGATTAAAACATTCACATTGCCACCTCTATCATACCAGGTACCCTATTATACACTGGGTTGACTATTGCCACCTCTATCCTGCCTGCCCGGTCCCCAATTATACAGCTGGGTTGACTATTGCCACCTCTATCCTGCCCGGTCCCCTATTATACGCTAGGTTGACTATTGCAACCTCTATCCTACCAGGTCCCCAATTATTCAGCTGGAATGACTGGGGCACTAGTTGTGGTTCAAATCTTCCCCAAGGACTTTAGACAGTCAGAACCAAACGGTAGCGAAAGGGCAACCCGCAGATTCCAAGCCCGTAACTAACCATTCGACCATCAGGACGTCCCATAGGCTTCTTGTATTAGTGTTATCTTATCAGAGCAGCAATAAGAACTAGGATTACATAACACAATTATTTGGTTATGTTCAAATGTTTTCTATAGTTCTGACAAAAAACACGTTTATAAATCAAAAGTGTAAAGCTACTCCTAACTGCGTGTATGTTATAACCTTAAAGAATCGTATATAGTGATGTTTCAAAATAACTAGTACTGTTTTAGAAAGAATAATATCGGCATGTATCAAACTATTTGGCATTTCCTGTGTTTTGTAAGCTATGATGTATATATATATATATATATATATATATATATATATATATATATATATATATATATATATATATATATATATATATATATATATATATATATATATATATATATGATGATGATGATTGCACTATGCGTGAAACTCCGAGTTACAACCGAGAAAGAGTTTCAGAACTATCAAAACTATTGCGCTCTGCCACTGCGTATAGAGCACATCACGTACACCAGCACCCCACCACAAAAAAAACAAGAAACCCAGAAATAGAACCACCATCTGGTGCAACCCACCATATAGCAAAAACGTAGCCACCAATGTAGGCAAACGATTCCTCAACCTAATCACAAAAAATTTCCCAGCAGACTTCAAGTTACACAAAATATTGAACAGAAACAATGACAAAGTCAGTTATAGCTGCATGCCAAACATGGCAAACATAATCAAAGCGGACAACTCAACCATCTCCAATAGCGAGACTAAACCCACTCAAAAACCATGTAATTGCAGAAAGAAAGACACCTGCCCTTTGAACGGGGAATGTCAAACGGATATACCAAGCCACCGTCCATGGTAAAAACCAAACAAAAGTATATATCGGTTCGACTTCAAACAGAGATACGCCAACCACAAAGTCATTCAAACATGAAATACACGAAAACAGCACAGAACTATCAAAACACTGTTGGAAACTGAAAAGCAACAACGAGCCTTTTTCCGTATCCTGGCCCATCAGCAAGACAGCCCAAGCATACACCAGTAAAACAAAACGATGCAACCTGTGTTTAACCGAAAAACTAACCATTACCAAAGCAGACAAAAACTCCACACTCAACAAAAGAACTGAGTTGATATCTAAATGCCGACACGAGAATAAACTAAACCCGTCAACTAATGAAACACCAAAGCCCGATATGAAACAACCCGCCAACACCTACTTGCCCGCACCCAATACCTCACACAATAACAACGAACACCTTCACACACACAGCACCAACCCACCAACACATAGACAATAGTGATGATGACACACACATACAACCTATCTCGGTGTACAACCTTACCTGAACGTCCAACATTGATCAGCAATACATATACCAAGATACATCTAAGACATACAATAGGAGACATTGTGTGGCTGTATCCGTGGTTTTAGTTGCAATGCTTCACAGTAAGTAGTTGTCAGTTTTTAATATGTGCCCCTATGTAAAGATTAGTCTAACGAGAATGACGTGTTTACACAGTCAATTCATTTTTAAAATCTAATAGGTTCGGTGAAATACTAAACTATACCTAATGATGAAAGTTATACATATTTCTTTATGCAGAAAAGCCGCTTGTGAAATATTTATGACTCTATTGAAGTTATTAAAAATAAAAAATAAGAATACATAATCCAGCACGAAAGTAAAAATTAGTAAAAAAGTTATTTTATTCAATAGAAAAATTAAGATAACACGAATGCAGCAACTATAATCAGAACATTTTATTTCCAAGTGACACAAATGGTTTAAAAGAAAAAAAAGAAATCTTGTGAAACGCGAGTATAAAGTATAAAGACTGTAATCAGATAATAAAATCTAATCATTTTTTAAAGTCATATGCAAGGTGAAAAGTAAGAAAAAATATATACTGTTGAATTTGTTCAAAAAATGTATACATGTATGTCGCAGCTTAAAAATACAATATCTAACTTATCATATACTTAATAGTGTCAATATTTAATAACTAAGGTATGTTTATTTATGGTAATAAATGTTCTCTCATCACGATGTAGACTTGTTTTCAATTATGACTAAATGATATCAAATATTGATATTTAATTTTCTCTTCAAAGTGTTCAATATATTTGTTTTAATATATTAGTTTTAATATTTTAGTTGGAGTAAGTTAGTTCTATTATATAAAAGTTCTCTCTAAATAACCAATCTAGATGTTATATATATAACTAATAGCATCTGTAGTAGAAAGATGGAGGCTAACAGCCAATACGATGTAGGGTTGATGTTTCATCATGGAAAATTACGTTTTTGAAACATAGCTAGAAATATTGCAACCTCTATCCTACCAGGTCCCCAATTCTAAGAAAATAAAATCTAAACTTTTTTTTAAAGTCATATGCAAGGTGAAAAGTAAGAAAAAACATACACTGTAGAATTTGATTTAAAAAATGTATACATGTATGTCGTAGCTAAAGAATACAACATCTAACTTATCATCTCTAGACTAATAATAACAGAGACACAATAAACATAGCAGGATCCTTTGCCCAATCACACTTGACACTGATAAGCATTTCTATTCTTTCTCAGTGATGTAAAAACAGGCTTCTAATGAAAACATTACACATAGACTTGATGATTTTATGGCTGCAATTATTTATTTTCTAACTTATAATCAACATTTCAACTTGACTACTTCTACATCCTCCACTGTGCATGGCACAATGTAATTATTTCTTTTGTATTAGAAGTTGTCTGAGGGTGTGTATTAAATTTCATCTCACATGAGGGAAACGCCAAACCAACACCATTTTAGCTATAAATAGCGAGATGCTAAGATAACTCCAATGCTTCTCACACAGAGGATTCATTTGGTAATTAATAACATATTAGTTCTTTGTTGCCAAAGGATCTCGCAGCATGTATATTTAACATATATTTCCCTGCTATGTTTACATACATACATACATACATACATACATACATACATACATACAATGTGCTAGGAATGCTTTTTGAAAAGCTTTGCGTCTATAGCTACGCTAAATGATAAACCACGGGGAACGGGGGCACATGAGTTTCCATTTACCACCCACGGGGGCTGGCAGCACATATGCGAAGATTTACCCACAGAGCCCTGGAGGCAAATACGAGAAGATTTACCCACAGGGAGCTGGCAGCACATACGAGAAGATTTACCCACAGGGAGCTGGAGGCACATACGAAAATATTTACCCACAGGGAGCTGGCAGCACATATGCGAAGATTTACCAACAGGGAGCTCAAGGCACATACGAGATTTAACCACAGGGAGCTGGAGGCAAATACGAGATTTACCCACAGGGAGCTGGAGGCAAATACGAGATTTACCCACAGGGAGCTGGAGGCAAATACGATATTTAGCCACAGGGAGCTGAAAGCACATATGCGAATATTTACCCACAGGGAGCTGGAGGCAAATACGAGAAGATTTACCCACAGGGAGCTGGAGGCACATACGAGAAGATTTACCCACAGGGAGCTGGAGGCACATACGAGAAGATTTGCATATGATTTGCATATGTTTGTGACTACTTTTGTATTCAATAAAGACAACACTATAAATGTGATGTGTAATTCATTCTCATTGTTACCTTTAGCTGTGTAAAAAATCGCCATCCAGCTTGCGATATCACATATTATACTGACTTGATATATGTTCACAAATGTCTGATTTATTCAGGAATAAGTCTACATTTAACATAACCAGAATTATACTCACTAATATTGACAAATTAAAAGGCTGACATTTTGTTTATGCCTGTCTTTTTTTTTCTAATCAGTTGTACAGCGCATTGTGATTATTTTTTAATGTAATGCATTTTATGAGAGATAAAGATTATGATTATGTGAAATACATGGAAAAAGTTTGACGTCAGAATTTCTAATGTGAGGATTCATGACCTTCGTAAAAAACAGCAACAATCAACATTTTTATTGATTTTACCAAGAATGCAAAACTTTTACAGATATCATGTATATACTATGAAATAGATGATAGAGGGCGCCCTCTCAATGCATAGCTTTGGAGTTGATCTGTGGAGGTCAAATTACAAAATTTAAAAATCTAAATATCACAGTACAAAAAAACATAAAGTTACTTCAAAAGCCAGAAAATAAATCATACAATAATCAAGAAAAGATCAGTTGATCACATGAATCATTCAATAACTCCTCAAAGTACCTATAATTTTGAGACAACACAAATACATATTAAAAGACAACATAGAATGATTTCGGCTTTCAGCCTTGGAAAATAGTTACTGCATAACAACCCTTGGGGTATCACTATGAATTTACATACAGAGGACACATTCATTGGCTATTTTTCCTATGGCACTATTACAGTAACACAGGTGTCCTATCGGTGATTTACTTTAAACTATAGAAAGAATAAGTGCCTGAGAATGTGATGTATAATAAAACACTTATTGCCTTGCCAAATTTGGGCACTAGTAGATGCCATATTACACCCCATGCTGTTATATAACACTTATTACCTGGCCTTATTCAGGCACTAGTAGATGCCATATTACCCCTCATGCTGTTATATAACACTTATTGCCTTGCCAAATTTGGGCACTAGTAGATGCCATATTACCCCTCATGCTGTTATGTAGCAACTATTTTCGCCGACTTTCAGCCTCAGGAATAATTTGCTACATGACTGTCCTCAGGGTAAGAGAGCACCCTCATAGCCAGGAAATACATCAAAGTGTATCCAAAACCACAATTATGACCTCTCTTTTTTCAACAGTAGATGTCATATTACCCCTCATTCTGTTGTGAAGCAACATTTCCCTTGGCTTTTAGCCTTGGGAAATATTGTGGAACAGCCCTTGGGGTAATAAACGTCTATTATTGCCCTCATAGCCAGCCCTTGGGGTAATAAACTTCTATTATTGCCCTCATAGCCAGCCCTTGGGGTAATAAACATCTACTATTGCCCTCATAGCCAGTCCTTGGGGTAATAAACATCTACTATTGCCCTCATAGCCAGCCCTTGGGGTAATAAACTTCTATTATTGCCCTCATAGCCAGCCCTTGGGGTAATAAACATCTATTATTGCCCTCATAGCCAGCCCTTGGGGTAATAAACATCCATTATTGCCCTCATAGCCAGCCCTTGGGGTAATAAACGTCTATTATTGCCCTCATAGCCAGGCAATAAGTGTACAATAGTCATCTAAAACTATACTTTAATTTAATAACCTTAGTTTTGCATAATCACAAATTTCTTTCAAATCAATTCATTTCATGACCTTAATGATTAAAATAAACCTTTCTTGGTTTTCTTTTTCTTTGTTGATAATTTACTTTCCTCTGCAGCAAGTCTTTTCTCCAGTGCTTGTCTTCGTATTAATTCAGTGTCCTGTAAATAAACACGTACACTTTATGTGGTGGGTTTTAATAAATACGTACACTTTATGTGGTGGGTTTTATACAATAACATGCAGTTTGAAACACAAGTGGTATATTTCTCACACTGTCTTGTCAGATAAATATTTTTCAGATATATAATAATAATATAATGTTAATTTTCTATATCGCCCTTTTCAACACTGTGCTCAAAGCGCTTTACAACTATTACCCCTGGCACAGATCTATATCGGCACAACAGCCCTTTACACTTCCTCATCTCCCTGGGGAGTATACAATCCATTCAGATTCATACCTTAACAGGTGAAGATTCAGGTGATGATACTTTATGTGGTGATGATTGTTTCCTTGGTGACAGTTTCCTTGGTGATGTAGATGGAGAGACCTGTCCTCTGATATAGGATGGTGGTAACCTTTGACCTATAGAGGCACTCTGTGTAGCTGCGGTTGTCGTCTCCTCCTCCTCCTCATCATCATCATCAATGTCTGCAAAGATTAGTTAACATACACAGTTAAAAACTGACAAACAATATCATTAGTTACCTAAATACACTTAGATGTTATTCCACAATATTTTTCTTCATTCAGTCAATAAAAACACGAGTGACCTAAGGGGCCATTGTCACTACGAGTGGTTAGATTAGTTGTGACAAGGCCCCTTAGGTCACGAGTATTTTCTAGCTGAATGAAGAAACATATTGGGGAATAATATAATTCTATCATCTCCAGTAATATAAAAAAAATCGAGGAAAATAATGGCAAGTTTGAGCATTTTTGTCTCATATTTCAAACACAGCAGAACCAGTGACGTAGACACACGCTGTTTTGACATACACGCACTTTGTTGTGATGTAGAACGACCAGAGTATATATTCCATATTTTACGTTTATGCATGGTATTAAAGACAGATATATAGGTATATTTTTTACAGTAAGTGCATGTCTGTGACTCCCATCAGGCAGCTCTGGACCACTGTAAATGCATGTCTGTGACTCCCATGGGGCAACACTGGACCACTGTAAGTGCATGTCTGTGACTCCCATGGGGCAACACTGGAACACTGTAAGTGCATGTCTGTGATTCTCATGAGGCAACACTGGACCACTGTAAATGCATGTCTGTGAGTCCCATGGGGCAACACTGGACCACTGTAAGTGCATGTCTGTGACTCCCATGGGGCAACACTGGACCACTGTAAGTGCATGTCTGTGATTCTCATGAGGCAACACTGGACCATTGTAAGTGCATGTCTGTGATTCCCATGGGGCAACACTGTACCATTGTAAATGCATGTCTGTGACTCCCATGGGGCAACACTGGACCACTGTAAGTGCATATCTGTGACTCCCAGGGGGCAACACTTGACCACTGCAAGGACAGTGTTATTCTTGCCACAAAATTTATGTGATGTGAAATAATGAAATGACCTTCCAAAAACGAAATTTACGATATATTAAAAAGCATATATTTCCTGGAGTGATGTTCCTCTGTAACTACCTTCAGTTCTGTCTCTTAGCAACCATGCATTCTTCATCATTACATTCAGATACAAATCTTGTCCTTTTTGATTGAAGGCAGAACTTCCTTGGGTCTTTACTTGGCTCTCAAATCCCTGAAATATAATACAATAGATTTATTATTTTTGAACTGATTTCATTAGGTGAAATAATGACAGATCCCAATGACGTGCAAGTTCAAGTGCGGCGAATCAGGTATTTGCACGAGTGCTGGCAGTGTTTGCACTTGGGAAGTGATAACTTGTTGTGAAAGAACATAAATCATTTATTATATTATACCAGTATATTGATGGTACAAATTGTGAGATCTGATTGGTCTAGACATCGAACTAGCGCGTCTAAAATGAGCGATAATGCACAGTTGGCATGCGTCCAAATTTTGATGTTCACCGTTCATCTAGAACGTTGTAGTCCGTGCAGGGATGGGGGTGCAAATGAAACCAGCAAATGTTGCGTCTTATCTTGTTTCCGATATTTTCAATATACTGGTATAATATAATAGCAATAAACCACCTCCTGGGAATGGTATACCACTCGGTTTTGACCAGTGAACTCAATATATGCATTCGCTATCGCTCGTGCATATATTTCGTTCACTGGTCAAAACCTCTTAGTATACCATCCCCAGGGGGTGGTTTATTGCTTAAGCATACAATAGTAAATGTGAAGTATACACCAGCATGCACTGCTCTAAAAGCTACTTCCTGCATGGGTTCTCATTTCCCCAGACTCTCATTGGGGAGGTCTCATAGGCAGAGCCCCCATCAGCGAGGGTCTGGGTAACCGAGACTGGGCATCCAGTAGAAGCAAAAGAGGTACAATTACCTTTGACAGGTTCATTTCATTTAAGAACCCCTTTCTATCGAATGGAACAGTTTCCAAATGTTCTGTAAAAAATTAAACATTAGAAGAAATTCAAAATAACGTAACTTGGTAATAACATAACATAATACAAGTTCCTGGTACATACACATGTACAACGTTTAACAACATACAAGATTCAGATTGTGTTGGCAGACTTTGTTTTTGTTATAGTCACCTGACAATTGAGTCACATGACAATTGAGTCACATGACACAAGATTCAGATGGTGATTTGCATTTTGTCTCTTTGAATTCCTTGGCATGGGTATTTGACAAATCACTTGTAACCTGATATCACCTCTAGTCATTGGTTGTATCACTGTTCGTATCATTACTGCAAAAGTGATATCTGTCTTATGATTTGTGTCATTATGTGGAAACAGTACTCATGGTCATGTGATGAATAAATAGGTGCTATTATTTAATAACCTCAACCTATTAATACTGGCAGTGTACCAGGAAATTGTACAACTAGTAACTGAAGTAAAGCATTTTCTATATGTGTATAATCATTTATAGCATTCATATTACAATGAGCAACACTGAAGTAAAGCACTTTCTATATGTGTACACTCAATCCTGGCTGAGCCTGCTCAGATGCAAAGGACTATGGGATTATCTGTGGTTATTGTAATACCTAATCTGGAGCTACTGAAAAAATTACCCTCAACATTGTTTACAATACTAATTGATTAGTATATATTATCACATTTCCCATGATGCAGCATTCAACATGGCGGGTCTGCAAGTTCCCTATTGGAATTCACTTGTTGTGTTGTTACAAATTATTAACAGAGTTGGTATACTATCATAAATGAACATGGAATCATTTGGGTATCATATAGTTAGTTTAGACAGCTTCAATCTTTGAAAAAATGTACCATTATCAACATTTAGAGATCAGCTTCCATTTCGTTTGTAATTTTTATTTTACTGTCAGTTGTGATCACTGTGTCTTGTGAAATTAGAAAGACACTTTCTGATGATGACTAAACATGAATATGATGACATTTTTAACATGCCATAAGAAAATTGACATTTAGCATTTTAAATGTTATCAAGAACAATTGATCAGGGCATAGGTACATGTATATGATAACCATTACATTTTTTCTGGTACAATTAATGTCAATAAAAGCATAGATAATATATAAATTAGAATATTGTATCATTTGGTAAAACATTTCTTAAAGAACAATTGATGATTTTGACAACTTACTTCGTGACACCTTTGCCCCTCCTAACTTATAATCTTCAATTTCATTGTCTTTTTTACGCAACAAACTTTCTAATTCTTCTTGTCTTCTTTCTAATTCACCAATCATAGTTAAAAGTGGTGTTGTAAGATGAATTCCCATCTGTAAAAATATAAATTGACCAATCATAGTCAAAACTGATGTGGTAAGATAAATTATGTATGCTCACCAGGCCATTAGTTGCTAAGCAACAGTGCCATATGACTGGTACAATGTCTAACCACATCACCAATAAAGGGTATATATTAACTATACTATTGCTGCTAAGCAACACTGTCATAAGACAGACATTGCCAAATATGGGTATATATGTACCATATCATTAGTTGCTAAGCAACAGTCCTAAAACAGACAACATTGCCAAATATGGGTATATATGTACCATATCATTAGCTGCTAAACAACACTGTCATGAGACAGACAACCATTAGTTGCTTAGCAACAGTCATGGACAACATTGCCAAATAAGGATTTATACAAACCATAGCATTTGCTGCTAAGCAACACTGTCTTAAGACAAACAACATTGCCAAATATGGGTATATATAATCCATACCATTACTTGCTAAGTAACATTATATATGACTGGTACATTGTCAAGTAATGGGTATATATGAACCATATCATTAGTTGCTAAGCAACATTATATATGACTGGTACATTGCCAAATAAAGACATATAATATACTAACCATATCATTAGTTGCTAGGTAACAATGACATTTCCATGTGAACGGTACCCCAGCTGCCAGATTTGATTGGATGGTGATGGTCATTGTGTCATCTTCATTATCTATATCATATTTTACATCTTTCTGCTGACAAGTCAGATTACTCTGTAGGTGATCTAATAGTCGTGTTACTGGTGCTTCAACTGAAGGATTCAATTCCTGAAAGAAATATAAACATGATTACTATGACAACAACATGGTTGTCAATGGTTACATGCATTAGTTTACATCATCACTATGACGACATGGTTGTCAATGGTTACGTGCATTAATTTACATTATCACTATGATGACATGGTTGTCAATGGTTACATGCATTAGTTTACATCATCACTACGACGACATAGTTGTCAATGGTTACGTGCATTAGTTTATATCATCACTATGACGACATTTTTCTACATAGAATTCACTACACTATGATTCTGTTTTTGGTTTTTGTACTCGTGTTTCTGTGCTTTGTAAAGTGTATCGTTTTATGGAATGCCCTATATATGAAAATTAGATTAGATTAGATTAGATTAGATTAGACATGGTTACTAATGGTTACATACATTAGACAGTACATATCATCACTATGGAAACACAGTTGTCAATGGTTACAGGTGTTAGTCCATGTAGTTTTCATTATTACTATGGAAACAAGGTATAAACTACCTGTAGTTATTGTCACACAATCGGCTAGTGACTTGTAGTGACAAGGCCCCTTAGGTCACTCATATTTTCTTTGGCTGAATGAAGAAAAATATTGGGGAATAATATCGAAACACATATTTTATTTTGTGAGATTGTGCATACTTGCCTTAGTTCTCTTCTTAAATCTTTTACTTGTACAATTTTCATGCCACATAGAATTCATATCATAAATCAATATTTCATAACTCTCTTCACTGAAGTGACATTTAATAAGATATCTGGCTTTCTTTATAACAAACGTTTGCCACACAGTTGCACTAAGGTCTGGTTTCCATTGGCGACGCCATGACAACATTGGATCAGCCATCTTGTTATGTAGGCACTCTATTAACAGATAGACAAACACAACATTATTTTTTATAGTATAGTTGCTGTATAGAAACTATATTCTACAGAAAGGGTTGGAAATCAAATTCTCACTCTCTCTAGCTAGTGTAGAAAATCTCAGTCTATGATAACATTGATATCCATATTTAATGTCAATCTAGAAATGTGTACATGGGTCCCTGTCTCTGTCTGTCTATCTGTCGGTCTCTTTGCTGTCTGTCTGTTTGTGTTTGTGTCTGTCTGTCTGTCTGTCTCCCTCCCACTCTCTCTCTCTCTCTCTCTCCCTCTCTCTCTCTCTCTCTCTCTCTCTCTCTCTCTCTCTTCTTGTAGTCTTGTAGTTGAGGTACTAGTACTAATTTAGTCTAGACGTTGACTTGTACGGTCGCAAGTGTTTACAAATTACAGTCTCCTGGGCAAACCTAGTCCTGCTTCCATGACGGTGCACGAGTCTGTATTACTGACTTGACAATAAGGACAATTGTCAGAATCGAGTCCCGAATTCCTCCGTATGCAAGCAGGACTAGGGCAAACCTAGTACATGTACTATGATGTAGATACAGAGTCGAATACTGTTTGTAACTAACGCTAACGTTATTATTACAGATCGAGGGTGGGGGCAAATAAAACAGAGAAATACTTCACCTGTATTCAATATAAAATTCAGTTGATCCGCTTAGATCTACAGATCGTACAAAATAGTTCGATATCAAATATTCGACGACCCCGCTATGACCTGAAAGTTTGTCATAATATACTTCCGGTTTACGAGAACGATTTCTGATTGGCTGGAATGTTTCCGAATGACGTGGTCTTTGGAATCATGTTGTGTCATGCATTCGATCCGGAGGTCACTAAAACGAATTACAATCTAGACGATGGCGACTCTATCACTGTAAAGTACTAAAACAATAGAGTACTTCTAGCTCAGATGTTAGACTCTCTCACAGTCTCGAAGCTTCGCATAAATAGCTAAAACTTGGGTTGTTTTGTATGTATCTACTGCATAATTGTACTTGTATACTAGTATCCCAGTATCCCTATGGCCCTAGCCCTGTACTGTGTGCCCTCATCGATCACATAGGGCTAACATTTTGTTGATGTGTTAGGATACTGGGATACTAGTATATGAGTACAATTATGCAGTAGATACATACAAAACCCAAGTTTTAGCTATTAAAACGAAGCTGCAAGGACTGTGAGAGAGTCTAGCTCAGACGTATATTCATGTGACACTCAAATCATTGCATTATCAAGGTCTGTAGTAGACATTGATATGTCGCATTCATTTCGAACTTGCCATTCCAAAGATTTTACTATCCTCTTCATATGCTCAAATATATTACCCCCTTTTCTTACCCCATTATTTCTCTTTCACACACACACACACACACACACACACACACACACACACACACACAAACACAAACACACACACATGCACACAAACACACACACACACACACATTAGACTAGCTCTGTCACAGCCTCTTGAGCATCGTTAGCAATCTGTTTTGTATGTACTGCTATGTATAGCCTAGTTCCTGACAGACCATATTCCATACTACGTTATCTTCATACTATACTAGACTAGACTATGATATGTACCGCACACTAAGCTTGTACTCTATCTAATAATGTCCTTGTATTGTCCGCCCTCATCGTCTACATAGAACTAACCATTCCTTGATGTGTTATTGCGCTGGTCTTCGCGGACAGTTGTCGCAGTAAGATGTCAAGGAATGGTTAGAGCTGTGTAGTCGATGAGAGTGCACAGTACAAGAATATTACACAGAGTTACTAAGATATAATATAGTACAAGTAATATCGCTACATACGAAACAGTCTGCTAGTAATGCTCAGGAGACTGAGAGAGTCTAACACACATGTACACATAAACATTTGCTTCACAACGGATTTATAGCAATAGTAATAAAGTTATGTAATATACCATGTGACGGCAGCCTCTGTCGAGGAACACCATATCATATCATATCATATCATATCATATCATATTCATAATGACAGCCTCGTACATGGATTTAAACTCCAATAACGCCTGTAGCTATTATTGTACACCAAAATCTGAGTCATATCTGACATATATATTTCAATTATATCTGACATACAACACATATATATATATATATACTTCCAAAGGTACACCTTTTTTTTATTTATTGCAGTAAATTTGTTTTACATTAGCATATTAAAGCAGAAAGAAACCAATGACAGTTTTAGTGTAGATACATCTAAGATGTTGCCATGCCAACTAACAACATAAAATCATTGTAATCTTTTATTTTTACTTTACAGCCACTCAGCTCAATCACCATGGCAACACATATGACTTGCTATTTGCTGAGATAAAATAAATTGTGACACTCACAGTTGTTTTTACAAAAACACCTTGTAATGTGCCAGTATGTAAATTTTACACAAACACCTGTTATGTGGTTCAAATACTGAACAACTGAACAATTGTAACAGTTGTTTTCCCCTGAATAACAAAAATAAAAGTTACCCAAAATTAGTGACGTTATAGAGACGAGAGTAACTAAACACACAAAGCTTAGTTTGAAAATTTTCTAATAAAATTTCTTCTTTGTGACAGAATTCCACACAAACTTTTTGCAAAAGAAAGAAATTTGACACTTCGTCACAATAAAAAGCTGAGTTAGTTTTCACACAGGCAAATACTGATAGCAAATGTCAACAACTTTCTAAATGTGCAACTCTGTCAAAATGGAAGAAGCAATGACAACAAAATATCAAGATGGCTGAATACAAAACAGTGTCATGTGACAATCATGTGATGTCTGAATACAAAACATGGCCATGTGACTATCACGTGGTGCTCAGATAACAAACCATGAAATACACTGACAAGTAATGTCTGAATGACAAATCATTATCATGTGACTATCATGTGACTATCATGTGAAGTTTAGAAAACAAACCATGAAAACCTCTGCCAAAGTAATACCTGGACAACAAATTATTACCATGCAATTAAATTTTATCACGACAACAAGTTTTATTTTCTTTTGTTTTCAGATCTCTGAATAAATACCGCGATAAGATTCTAGAATAAATGGCATATGTATAGTTAGTTACTCTCACTGCAAGGCAAATCCATACCCCAGCCTTTACATGCACCCTCTGTGACAATAAATTATGTCTCAAATAATCACCGTAACAGCTCTTAAAATGTAAATTATAGATGACTGTAGCCTTGCTGCTAGACCTTCAGGTTTTTTTCGGATATGATACGACAAGCGACTGAGTGTCGCCACCCTTAATGAAGCGACCTTCAGTCACTCATCGTATCGGAAGAAAGCCTGAAGGTCTAACAGCAAGACATAAGTTGACACTTGAGATACATATAGTATAAATAGAAACTGGTAATTGTAGATCTTTAAAGCTTTACCAGCGGTGACAAGAATGTTTTTCTTTAAAGCAGCCATATGGATGAGAATTGGGTATTTATTTTGGATTTTTAATTTATAAAGTAATTTTATCATGGCTTCCTACTTGAAAATTCAATGTGAAAAAACATACACCAAGCGTTTGTAACTCAATACATTGCACAAAGCTTAAAATATATTTAAAAGTTTGTTAATGTACATACAATTATAAAGATTTTACACATTTATCAGTCCTTTACAATTTATTGAGTTACAAACACAGACTTGGTCTATGTTGTTTCACATTGATTTTTCAAGTAGGAAGCCATGATAAAATTGTTTTATCAATTAAAAAGCCAAAATAAATATTCAATTCTCATCAATATCGCCACTTTTAAACTGTTCTGTTAGACATAAAGATGTAATCATAATATTGTACATTCGGAACAGTATTGAATCACCTGTAGATAAACTATTTGTGTAGCAGTACACATAATGTGAAGCAATAGATCGAATTAAATTGATTTTTGGGTCCACACCCAAAAATTAACACCCCAAATGAATCACGATTTCATTCAACTTGTTACTACACAACTTATAGATAAAAGGGATCTCTACTTGACACGTACAATATATAAATTATTGGTATTTTAATAATTTTCAGTGAATATATTGTTGGCTGTCTGATCAAAAAATTATTACTAAATTTACAGATAGTGCAGTTTTAAGCATTGGTCTTGGTTAACTAATTCATTCACAATAATTCAGGGAACACGACTCCAGGAAATGAAGTCATTTTCCTAAACTATTAGCTCTTGAGAGCCATTTCATGATTTTACATCACCTACAATTACTTGTGATTTCAGAGAAACCTTAAGTTGATTTTGTACCTTTACAGGGTATCTTTGCTACAGGCCATTGCATCATGGGAGTCAGCACAAATAATATATTCATAATTACAGAATGAATATTCATGAGATGTCTTACACTGAAGGGAATAGGCTCTCAGAACTCATGAATATTCAGTGTGTAACTTGAATATATTATTTCTAATGATTCCCATAATGCAATAGCCAATAGAAGTGATACGGCATAAAGGCATAAGATCAACTTGATGTTTCTCTGAAAGTCGTAAGTAATTGTAAGTAATGTAACATCATGAAATAACTCTTCAGAACCCATAGATTACAAAAAAGTCTTTCTTTCCTATAGTAGCCTTCTCCTTACTGTATATCTAGTGGTAAAGCCAGCAATTGGAAAGTTTGACATAGCCTGTTGACTTGAACAGGCGAAATGTTACTCTTATTGAGTAATACGAACCCTTGGTCATCATTGTACAAGAACATATTGAATACAACCCATAACACCAAAGTAAAGCATTTTCTGTATATACCACAATTGTTGATAGCATCCATATCAAGTACAACCCATAACAACAAAGTAAAGCATTTTCTGTATGTACCACAATCATTTATAGCATCCATATCAAGTACAACCCATAACACCAAAGTAAAGCATTTTCTGTATATACCACAATTGTTTATAGCATCCATATCAAGTACAACCCAAAACACCAAGCAAAGCATTTTCTGTATGTACCACAATTGTTTCTAACATCCATATCAAGTGTAAAAGTATACTGTTTCATTTTGCTAATTGACCACATTAGAAAGGCCACATGCTAGGCTTGTAAATAAACCAACTGAAACAGTATACTTTTACACTTCATATGAATGCTATGAGTGCAGCACAGAGAAAGTGTTTTACTTCAGTGTTACTCATTGTAATATGAATGCTATAAACAAATGTATCACATAGAGAAAGTGCTTTACTTTAGTGTTACTAGTTGTATTACTTGTATATATTTACTGTTTTGTCTTTCTGAATACGAGCTCAAACCCATGTATATTCACACTACGTAAATTAAATAATAAAACACACACTCACAAAACTATCATCTCCGGATTCACATTAACACTAACAACGTACTGGTATCATTTATTTAGAGAATGGTTAACTGTAAATATAATAACTGGTATCATATATTTAGATTACAGTCCAATATAAGCTTCTGTGCACAGCTAACTAACTGTATAACGGTAAAGTAAATAACTGTTATCATATATTTAGATTGGTAAACTGTAAAATTACTAAAGTATGGTATATTTTGATTACAGTTAACTTCAAATTTTAATAGTATTGTCAATTTGCTGGTTTGTAACTTGTAGAGGTCAATGACACCCAATCAATTAACTCTTTTAAACGCCTGATACCCTGATATATATAGGGTGTAATTACATAGAGTTACAGAAACCAAGTCATTAAATGGTTAATGACATTTTTTGTTGACAGTACAGTTGTCAAATGATGGTAGGTAAGTTGCATGTAGTCATCCATATTGACTACTTAGTTGTCTTGTTCAAAATGATGCTGTACATGGCGTTCAAAGTCATCCTGAGATGATTCCGATTTAGGGAATTTGATACCACACATAGGACACAGTCTTCCGTAGTGACTCTGTACATGTTCATCAAACGTGTCTTGAGGGCAGGATGGTGGGAACAGAAGACGACATTCTGGACACCATCTGGGAACACCTTCATTTTGATCTGGATATTCCGGTGCATCATGGAATTCTTGTCCTGTTTCATCCCTGGAAAAGAAGGATTACAAAGTCAGTGATGTAATACGGAATACGTTTACACAAGTTGGTGGAATAAATTACGAATCAACTCTATTCTATCCTGTGTGTGTTGCCTGAAATTATTTGGTTACATTGCAATGGCATGTTCATCCTACACTGTGCTCATGGCACTTTACAATTATCATCTGTGGCAGAAATCTACATATACACGTAGAGTGGCACAGTGGCCATTTATTTCCCCAACTCCCTGGGGAGCATACAATCCATTGCAGCCTCTATAAGTGCATAGGGTTAAAGCATTCACATTGTAACATCTATCCTACCAGGTCCCCAATTATAAAGCTGGGTTGACTAGGGCACACATAGGATTAAAGCATTCACATTGCAACCTCTATCCTACCAGGTCCCCAATTATACAGCTGGGTTGACTGAGGTACAATTGTGGTTCAAACCTTTCCTAAGGACTTTAGCCATTCAGAAACAAAACTAACCTGTCCTCAGTCACTGTTTCATCTACTGAAGTGAGTGGTTCTGCAGCTTGGTTCTCTACATCAATTCTAGTTTCTGTGTTACCATGACTACCGGCACATGTCATTCCTGCAATCAAAGAGGTATCATTGAGTACCTCTGTTAAGATATCAGTGCTGTCAGGCTGGTCAGCTGGCACTCTGTTAGTGGTTGTTGGAGTAGTAGTGTTTGGTACGACCTGTGGAATTAGTGGTGGTGGTAGCTGTCCTCTCATGTGAGGTGGTGGTGGTGGTGGTAATCCAAAGCAGTGTGGTGGTGGTGGCGGTGGTGGTCGCATTGGCCAACCACGTGGTATGACTGGTGGTCGCATTGGTGGTGGTGGTAGTAGTGGTGGTCCCCTAACAAGTGGTCCTTCATTGCTGTACTGTTGCCGTAGTCGTCTGGCATCTTCTTCATATGGGTTTACAAACATTGAACCATTACCAGTACCATCAGCTGGTTCAGTGTTGTTGTTCAAACCACGGCATGACAACATACGCAATGACGTGTTAGAACTCTCAATTTGCTTCAAAAGTTCAAAGTACGCTTCATCTTTCTGCTCTCTCTCACATTTTTCCTTCTCTAATTCCACTCTCAACAGACTAATTTCCTCCTAAAAAAAAATATACAAATGACAAATGCTATAACTGCACTAGATGCAACTCGAACGATTTGACTCAAAATGCTTTACTAGGTACAATAACGAACTCAAAATATTGTATCCCCAGAACAGCACTACATCAGCTGTGTGTTCAGTAAACTATTTTTTTTTTGTACCTGTATACATGATGAATCAAATAATGATTTTTGTGTTCACACCCAGAACAGCGCCCTCAATGGTGATCATGATTTCATCCTATTTCTGTAATACTGATCACTGTTTTACATGTACAATGTCTATTTATTGGTATTTTAACAATTTTCAGTGAATATAAACGGTTATCTGATACTCATTAAAATTGTAGTGTTAACATGCCGACAGATTCAAAACCAATCTTTATAGAATTCTTTTCATGACTTCGATGAAAGTTGTATTGTATGTGTGACTTCCATTGCGAGAGACTTTGGATTACGTTTCCACAGACTCTCATCTGGGTGGTCTTGAAGTAAAGCCCCAGCAGTGGGAGTCTGGGTAACAGAGACTACTTTAGATTACGTTTCCACAGACTCTCATCTGGGTGGTCTCGAAGTAAAGCCCCAGCAGAGGGAGTCTGGGTCAACAAGACTACTTTAGATTACGTTTCCACAGACTCTCATCTGGGTGGTCTTGAAGTAAAGCCCCAGCAGTGGGAGTCTGGGTCACCAAGACTAGATGGTCTCTAAGTAAAGCCCCAGCAGTGGGAGTCTGGGTCAACAAGACTACTTTGGATTACATTTCCACAGACTCTCATCTGGGTGGTCTTGAAGTAAAGCCCCAGCAGAGGGAGTCTGGGTAACCGAGACTACTTTAGATTACGTTTCCACAGACTCTAATCTGGGTGGTCTCGAGGGAGAGCCCACAGTGGTGGGAGTCTGGGTAAACAAAACTACAGATCCATATGCTGTGTTGTAATTTACCTCCAAACATTTCTCTTTGTCTTGGGACCTAGCTCTCTCGTCTTGTAATTCTTGTTCAAGTTTAACACATTCTTCTCTCTTTTCATCTAATTCTTCCTTCACAGCAACCATGTTTTGTCTGTATTTGTCTTCTACATCATCGCATTTGGCCTTTTCCTTCTAAAAGAATAGAAAAAATAATGAAACAATAGTAAATAGTATAACAATAGTATAATGAAACAATAGTATAACAATAGTATAATGAAACAGTAGTATAACAATAGTACAATAAAGCAATAGTACAATGAAATATAACAGTATAATGAAACAATTATGAAACAATAGTATAATAAAATATAACAGTATGAAATATCACAATAGTATAATGAAACAATAGTATAATAAAATATAAAAATAGTATGAAATATCACAATAGTATAATGAAACAATAGTATAAAGAGTGAATTTATAATTCATTCAGATTGTAATTACGTGAAGATATTTACAGTGGAGACAATAAACACCAAATGTACATACCTGCAACAGTTGTTTGTAATTGACGCATTTGCTGTTTCTATCCTCCAATTCTTTCTCCAACTCATTCAGCTGTGTATGAAGTACACTATCAAAGGCAATAGCCTGCGTGGACTTAACCCCTTCAAATGAATTCACATCGGCACTTTCTTGAACTTGTTCTTCTGTAAAAAGTATAAATGAATTAAGATTGCATGAAATGTACAGAGAATAAACTTTACAGTCTATTCACTACAATATCTACCACACTTTTAAGTCTATTCTAACTACATATCATCTATAATTCTGTTTGTCTATACTCTATGATAGCCATGCTTACGTCTATTTTAACTACATATCCATAAATTTAGGTCGACACACCATGCTAGGTATACTACATACTATTCTAACAAACTATTTTGTATAATTCTATACTCTGTGATAGGTAAACTCGAGTCTATTCTAACTACATATCATCTATAATTCTTAGGGTCTTTACTCTATGATACATATAATTGAGTATATCCTAACTACATATCTATAATTCTTAGTGTCTATAATATACCCGCATCTATTTTAACTATTTTGTCTATTTTCTATCATCCCCCAGATCCAGTGTGCCCTCTAAGCCAATTTGACGTGCCATTGACGTGCACAATTTCTAGTGATGCACCAAATTTGGTGTTCTCCTATCTCTTACTATGTGGTGACTCACAAGAAATTTTTTTTTCTATTTTGACTCCCAACAACAAAATTTGGCCATCACTAGAGGGCGCACTGCTGAGGTCTATATTCTATGTGTACCTAACATATCTTTTATCACAAATCAGGGGTGAACAAATCATTTTGTGAACTAGTGGTCCCCGGACCAGTGCCTTAAAAAATCCAGTGGTCCTGCTGAAAGAATTAGTGGTCCCAGCAGCTGCTAATGTGAAACACAAATGTGAAATCTTACCTATGAATCTGTATATTCAGACAACTTTTTAACATAGTTATTAACAGTAAGGTACTGGTCGGACCAGACAAGTTCAAATTTGTGTGGTCCGCCCAAAAAAATTGCTAGTCCCGGACCCAGGACAAGTGGATTTGTTCACCCCTGCAAATGTTGACAAAGATTACAGAATTAAACATACCAGTCTTTCCCAGACTGTCTTCCAGACTATCCTTTGAAGATTCCGTCACTGATGTACTTTTCCTCAGTTTCTTTACTTTGCCTTCCAACTTCTTACACTCCTTGTATTTCTCCGTCCAGGCAGCAGCACCCATCTCAAGACGTTCTCTAAGATCGTCATTCTCTCGTTGCAAGTCACTCCTATCCTGTTCCACAGTCACATGTTTTTTCACCAAGTCATCTCTCTGTTTCACTAACTCTTCATGCAGTTTCTTGAGTTTGTCGTACCGGTCTTTCAAGTGTTTGTTCACTTCTTGGAGAGCATACAAAGGTCCTTCATGCTCCTTCTCCTTTTTGTGGATTTCTTTGATTAGTTTTTCTTTCTCCTGATAAAAAGATATTAATTTCAAATATCACTATTTTTGAGGTTGTAGCACATGAGGTGAGTGTGCAAGTTTGCTGTCTTTGGGACAGAGCCGCATGAGGTGAGTACAAGTGTGATGTATTTGGGGTAGTTGCATGAGTTTTTGACATGTCACCTTTGTGCAAGGTTTGAAAGAAATTGAATGTTGTATGTCTGCGAAATGACATGTTACAGATGCAGGGATGAAGCCCATTGTAAAAGCCACGGAACTAAAAGTCCAAAACAAATACCAAATATATTGCTCAGTTTCGGACCAGATTAGACACTCAGTGTCGGACACAAATTAGATGCTCAGTGTCGGACAGAAATAAGACGCTCAGTGTCAGACACAAATAACACGCTCAGTGTCGGACACAAAATAAGATGCTCAGTGTCCAATCCTCATCCATATGGCCACTTTAACTATTACTTACCTCGGCTAACTGTGTTAAACCATCTCTCAATGCCTTGATTTCTTCCTTTAATTCACCTTCCCTTTCCTGATAGGCCAGTTTTTGTCTTTGTAGTTGTGTTTTCAGATTGCCTGCTTCATCAGTCTTTTCCTGCAATGAAACTTTCTAAATTAGCTACATTTTGTCATTTTTGGGTGGTTGGTCGTCTCAGCCAATTGAGAACAACAAATGGAATCACTAGTTACCTGCGTTCATATGCAATGTACATGAACATAGGGACCAGCAAAAACAGTGAATCTGCACTGGAAATTTGACTTGTAGTGACAAGAGCCCTTATGTTACTCTTTTTGACAACGGAAATTTGACTTGTAGAGACAAGAACCCTTATGTTACTCTTTTTGACAATGGAAATTTGACTTGTAGTGATAAGAACCTTTATGTTACTCTTTTTTAATTGTACTTACTTCCATAGTTTTAGACATGTTATATTGTACTTGTTTGAGAGTATCCAATTCTTCAGTTAGTAATGTCTTGGTCTCTTCTAAGGCGGCCAGCTTGTCCTCATAGTTCTTCACTTTAGATTCCAATGTGGACATATGAGCCTGAAATGATTGATAATAATAATAATAATAATAATAACATTTATAGAGCGCCAGTATAACAAATAGGGTTTGCTCAGAGGCGCTGAACAAAACTAAAAAGGTGAAAGGAATACATACTGAAAAGGGATAAAAGTTAAAAACGTTCAAAGTCCCACAAGTTCAAAGTTCATAGATAAAAGTAGCAACTAATGAAACAAAATTAAAACTAGGCATACGCCTTCATAAAAAGATGAGTCTTCAGTTTTCGTTTAAAAATGTCAATAGAGCTACAAAGTCTAAGTTCTGTTGGCAAACAATTCCAGAGTTTAGGAGCAGCATTGATGAGTCAGTGTTACCAGAACAGTTCATGTCACATGTCACATGGGGTTAGTTTCACCTAAGCAGTTCATGTCACATGTCACATGGGGTTAGTTTCACCTAAGCAGTTCATGTCACATGTCACATGGGGTTAGTTTCACCTAAGCAGTTCATGTCACATGTCACATGGGGTTAGTTTCACCTAAGCAGTTCATGTCACATGTAACATGGTGTTAGTTTCACCTAAACAGTTCATGTCACATATGGGGTTAGTTTCAACTAAACAGTTCATATCACATGTAACATGGGGTTAGTTTCACCTAAACAGTTCATGTCACATGTAACATGGGGTTAGTTTCACCTAAACAGTTCATGTCACATGTAACATGGGGTTAGTTTACCTAAGAAGTTCATGCCACATGTCACATGGGGTTAGTTTACCTAAGCAGTTCATGCCACATGTCAAATGGGGTTAGTTTACCTAAGCAGTTCATGTCACATGTAACATGGGGTTAGTTTACCTAAGCAGTTCATGTCACATGTAACATGGGGTTAGTTTACCTAAGCAGTTCATATCACATGTAACATGAGGTTAGTTTCACCTAAGCAGCTGACGTCACATGTAACATGGGGTTAGTTTCACCTAACCAGTTCATGTCACATGTCACACCTGTCAGTGTTAGTTTATCAGTTGACGTCACATGTCACAAGTCACAACTGTCCGTGATACTTTAACAGCTGATGTCACATGTAACATGGGGTTAGTTTCACCAAAACAGCTGGTCACATGTCACAACTGTCTGTGGTACAGCTGGCGTCAACAGCTGGTGTCACATATCACAGGTACCTGTCAGTGTTACCGTAACAGTTGATGTCTCATGTCACAACTGTTCATGATAATTTATCAGGTGATATCACATGTAACATGGGGTCAAATGGATGTCTTTAGCACAGAATTCTGTTTTTACCACCAACAGCGATAATTTATGTGTTGATATAACGTGACGACACCATCGCATCCTCACATCACTTACATTCAAACTGGAGGTTGAGTTTGTAGTAGTAAAGTGAATGAAGTTACCAATTACAAATGACTGCCAGTGTGTGATGGATTACTACTGACACGTTCTGTCCATCCTTTCCCTAGCAGGAGATTTTTTAGCTAGATTTTGATACAATTTGTCCGTTTGACTCTATGTTAGAAAGAGATTGTAGAGAACAACTACATGTTTAGTAACTAGACTATCTTATCAGTTGATATCACGTCATCATAGTGTGTTTATTTTACCTTATCAGCTGATGTTACATGTAACTGTCGTTCAAACTTTCTTCTCTCTTCATCAATTCTAGATTGTAATTGGTTGGTTTCTTCCTTCGTTTTCATCAGAGATTGGTCCGTATCAGAGAGCTGTGATTTCAATGCAGCAACTTGTTCCAACAATGTTTTATTTTCAATGTCAGCAGCAGTGAACTGTTCCTGAAGAAAACAAGACGAGAAAATGTTAAATGTCATGTTACATGAGTGAAACACCAAGCCTACATCATTTAGCTGTAAATGTCATGTTACATGAGTGAAACACCAAGCCTACGTCATTTTAGCTGTAAATGTCATGTTACATGAGTGAAACACCAAGCCTACATCATTTTAGCTGTAAATGTCATCTTACACGAGTGAAACACCAAGCCTACATCATTTTAGCTGTAAATGTCACATTACAAGAGTGAAAAACCAAGCCTACATCATTTTAGCTGTAAATGTCACATTACACGAGTGAAAAACCAAGCCTACATCATTTTATCTGTAAATGTCATGTTACATGAGTGAAAAACAAAGCCTACATCATTTTAGCTGTAAATGTCATGTTACACAAGTGAAAAACCAAGCCTACATCATTTTAGCTGTAAATGTCACATTACATGAGTGAAAAACCAAGCCTACATCATTGTAGCTGTAACTACATCATTTGTAATTCCCCCTTTTACAACTTCCTGGTTTACTGTTATAGTGTTAAAGGTTAATGCTACACCAGGAAATGAAGTCATTTTGATAAAGTATGGGTTCTGGAGAGTCATTTCCTGATTTTACATCACCTACCATGGACAAAACTAGTTCCGCTGAACTTTTTCCATGATCCACATCAGATAACAATTGTGTATTTCTTTTGTATTCATTTTGTAAATTTTTATCATATGTTTCTTTGAAAATGTATCTTTTTTTTGTTATCTGGTGAAATAAATTTCATTCATTCATTCATTTATTGGTGCCACGGACAGTTGGGATGTACACATTGACAAGTTATCTGTTTATTCATGAAGGCAATATGACATAACTAACCTTGTACATCTCAATTTCATTCTTGCTGTCTTCAAGTTGTCTCTCAAGATCCTCTTTCACCTTGGTAAGTTCTTCAAGATTTCCTTCACACGTCTCAGATTTCTTCACAACTTCTGCTAGTGCTTTTTCTTTCTTCTCGATGTCTTCAGTCAACTTCTTGATCTCGTCCTCAGTATGTGTTACTTTCAACTGTAGTCCATGTTTATCGCTCTCGATAGCGGAACTTGTACTCAGTGCTTTCTGTTTAGTTCAAATGATACAAACAAAACATTAGATTTACATTTTAAATGAATTTCTCCGAAGTTAAGGACATGTTGCTATCTACTGATCATTAGTGAACATTACAGGTACACTCCTTTGTAATGTGAACTGCTATAGAATGTATTAAAAGTACGTATATCAAAAGAATGACGTATTCGCTCTCTTGCTCTCTTCATCTCTCTCTCTCCCTCTCTCTCCACCTCTGTCTGTCTGTCTGTCTGTACGTCTGTCTGTCTTTCTCTCTCTCTCCATGTCTGTCTGTCTGTCTCTCCCCTCCCTCCTCACACACACACACACACACACACTCTCTCTCTCTCTCTCTCTCTCTCTCTCTCTCTCTCTCTCTCTCTCTCTCTCTCTCTCTCTCTCTTTCTCTCTCTCTCATCATAATACACTACACATACACACCTTGTACCATCCCTCTAGCTGTGTATAGTTCTTCTTCTCTTCATCCAACTGTTTGTGTAGTTCAGTAATTTTCTGAGTTAAGTTGTCCTGGGTGTCTTCAAAGCGTCTCAGTTGTCTCACCAGTTTTGCCTTCTCTTCATTAGCTTGGTTCAGTCTTTCTTCACAGAATGCCGTCTTGGTTTTGATTAATAACATGTCTGTGTTTTCATCCTCAATCTCAATAAAATCATCAGCTGTGGGAGTCTTAAACTGAAATGGAGTACTAGCCCCTTTAACTTCGCCATTTTTATTCACATATACAAACTGGTAGAATTCTCCATCCTCTTTGGGTAAGTAGTATGCTGTGAAACCAAAACACACAATGTGTTAGAAAATATCCTGTTGTGATAGTACAGGGAAAATAAAGTTACCTTGAAGTTTCATTCATGGGACATGATAGTCTCGTAAACTTGGATATTTTCACTATAGACATGTTTTCGCTTATTCGCTGGAAACCAAAACTGCAAAATTAGTAGTGACTAAAATGCGTTCTTGTACATGAACACAATGTATTAGTCTGGTACTTTGTAAAAATAAGTAGTGACTGAAATGCCTTCTTGTACATGAACACAATGTACCAGTCTGGTAATTAGCCACTACTTATTTTTACTAATTACCAGACTGGTACATTGTGTTCAAGTCTGGCAATTAGTAAAAATAAGAAGTGACTAAAATGTCTTCTTGTACATGAACACAATGTACCAGTCTGGTAATTGGTAAAAATAAGTAGTGACTAAAATGCCTTCTTGTACATGAACACAATGTACTAGTCTACTAATTAGTAAAAATAAGTAATGACTAAAATGCCCTCTTCTACATTAACACAATGCACCAACCTGGTAACTATCAAAAATTAGTTTTTTTAGAGCAAGCTGATGATTGTAAAATTGCAAAATTCTCTTTTGGTGAACATATCTAAGTTTAACCCTTTCATTCCTAGAGGCGACATTGGAATAAATAGAAACTTGATTGTAAGAACATTTTCTAAAATTTAAGAATATTACTTCATTGGGAAGTAATATTTCTTGAATTCTGATCTAAAATAAAGTTGATCTTTTTCCACAAATTACAGAGAAACAAGAATTTTTGTTCAAAAATTTTGGCGGGAAAGTTTCTAGTCCTGAAAGGGTTAATGAAATGTGGGTGATGTAAAACCATGACATCACTCTCCAATACCTAACGTTAACAAAAAAGCTTTATTTCCTGGAGTGACATTTCCCTTAACTCAAAATACGATTTGGATAAACAAATAATATATACTCATCAACAGTGCTAATATAATTATGTTATTCCCCAATATTTTTGTTTGTTCAGCCAAGGAAATACAAGTGACATAAGGGGTCTTGTCAATACATTTACGAGTCTAGCGACTCACAGTGACAACCCTTATGTCATGAATATTTTCTGGCTGAATTTATAAAGAAATATATTGGAGAATAATATAATTATACCAGCGCCAGTAATATCAGAAAAATTGGGGAAAGTATAATTTTGAACATTTTGACTCATATTTTGAACACAGCAGAACCAGTGACATAGACAAATGTTGTTGTGACACAGACACGCATTGTGGTGATGTAGAAAAACCAGGGTATAAATTCCATATTTTTTGTTCAACTTGGTTTGTGCAGGTTCAATTTCAATATATAAAGTATTACTCACCTGAGAAGAGCACTGTAGCTTCAATATCATTATCATCCACTCTTGCTGGGATAGATACATAATTGAATGTTTGGTAATCTTTGACTGACGTCCAACCAACTTTGTACAAACCAACCCAATCTCTGGATGTAGGCTGTATTGCAATGGTCAATGTGTAATGACACTCGATGTGTGCACCTGGGACAAAAACAAAGAGCCAATGATATTTGAGTGATATATGTAGGCTGTATTGCAGTCATTAATTTGTAATTATTTACAAGTGTACAGGTACACCTTGGACAAAAACTACGAAAAAACTAAAATCTAAAAAACAAAAACAAAACTAAGAATCAATAATATAGTACATGCAGGGCACTTCATACACATATCTAGTGCACTACATACATGCACATGCATACATACATACATACATACATACATACATACATACATACATACATACATACATACATACATACATACATACACACATACATACATACATACATACACACATACACACACACACACACACACATACATACATACATACATACATACATACATACATACATACATACATACATACATACATACATACATACATACATACATACATACATACAACTGTATTAATCAACTTAGCCTAGTTAAAACAGTATTACAATAGTGCTAACAAATCAGTGCATAGTACAATGTACATAAATCTATGTAACTATTCATCTAGTTTTGAGTGCTATACATTTGTACCAATGCTAACCAGTGCATAATATATTAATTACTCGGGCTACCAAAGTTTTAAATAAACTAGTCTACATGTGGGAAGCCAACATATCTACACAACTAGTATTAATCTACCTATCCTAAATTAAGCAATCATTCAAAGACATCTTACCTGGTGGGTACGTTTCTGCTACATTTTGGAACACAACTTGTGCAAAGTCCGATCTGTTTAATTTAGCTTCTAGTCGATCAGTATCTAAAGTCACTTCTGGACTTCTATCGGTATCCAATGCTAGTTCCATTGTCTGGAGAGAAAAACGTCAGTGACACCATTAGCAGAAATAATCAGCAAAATAATCACCATGGTAACAATAGCATATCAAATGTAATTGACATATTTACATTGAACACCATGGTGACTGACACATCAGATATAAGTAGAAATTAATAATCACCATGGTAACAAATATTGATATAAATGAACAAATCAACACCAGTAAATGATTAAGTCTGACACTGAAATTATTGCAAGGCCTATATATATACAAATCAATTGCCTATTGACAATAAACAACAAAGGTATGACATCACATTGTCAAAGACAATAGTATTGTGTCTGACAGTCTCATGTCATAAGTGAGTCATTGCACGCCACAATCAGCTGATAGGAGCGGACATTGGCACCAGGTATAACAGGACGTACACTGACTCTTAGAGAGTCTGAATCAGCTGAGAGAGTGGACATTGGCACCATGTTTAACAGGACATACACTGACTCTTAGCAAGTCTAAATCACCTGGTACACTCAGCTGAGAGAGCGTACATTCGCACCAAGTATAATACGTGCTGTACAGAATGGTACATAGTACAGTATGGTTTACGGTTACTGTACACACAACACAAAACCACAAAGCATGTACATGTATGCCATTAAAGATATACATATACAGCGCCCAATACAGGGACCATAGTCTATAATACAATATACATGTACCTTAGAGAATCTTTGTGTGTGTACCTTTAGTGTGGTTTTTGTTCGATGTTCCCTTCTTCACTGTCAAGCTACATGTATGATTCTATAGATATATGACGTACATACAATTGTATGTACCTTAGTGTGGTTTTTGTTTCCTTCTTCACTGCCTATAGATATATGTATACATGTACAGTCATTCTGTAAAAATAGGCTTGGTCTCCTTAAGGGTACAGTTACATATTTGGTATTTGGTAACCGTGACCATGACTCACTTTTTTTTAATTTAGAAATGACTTCAAAGACAAAATAGTGGTAGAGCTCATTAACAGAAAAACATATAGCTCTGCAAATATGCACTCCTAAAATTCTAACACATCTGTCCCACTCTGCTGTGATTAGAATTTAGATCCTCATACAGGAAACCCTTAAACTATATATAAATATATAACCTATGTGTAATTTTCATGTAAAGTAAATGCCCAAACCCATATCACTGTCCATAAATTTTTGGAAAACTGATTAAAAACGACTAAACTAAAGCTACTTCTTGTCTGTTATATCTAATAATAACACAAATATCTGTGCAGTCTCATAGTTTTCCTTAATTAAGCAGGGCTAAAAATTAATATTTTTCTTTGGTGGTCCTAGTGGGCTACCATTTTCAGAAATTGTTAACCCAAAGGATGGTGACCAACAGTCCTATATTCCTGAACTGAAAATAGTTCCTCTATTGGAAATAAGTGTGTTGTTAAATACTTTCGTGTATAAATATGAGTGGTACCAGCTGTAAATTATGGTAGCACCATAACAAGAATTGATAGTCTGTGGACACAGGACTACTGTTAATTTTGAGCCCTGGTAAGGGATGAACCAGAGTGGAAAGGAGGCGTGTCATATTTCTCAAAGCAATATTTCCAATACATCCTTGGCCAAACTATATTGTATAAGTTATTCCATATAATTATTGAGTAAAAGTTTACTAAAGGTATTATCTAAATTTGAAATACATATATATTATACATGCAAACTCAGCAAGTTACAATTTATGTACATAATTTTTGTGTATTCCAAACCAATTTATGGTATTAAACCAAACAAATGGGTTTGGCCGTGAACAGTGGACACATTAAACTGCACCAGTGGGTGATTATTATAAATAACATGAACATTTTGAACTCGGACCATTGAATGATAACAAAACACACAAACGCTGTACACTTGGACCAGAGAATGATAACGAATTTGAAGATATAAAACAGTGTACTCAGGGAGGTCATAGTCCTGGTCATAGTAACTTTATATTTGTCATTCAATACTGGTTACCATTAGGCAGTGAAACCCGTCTATGCTACACTTTCAACTCGGACAATATAAAATGATAACGAAAGCAGAAGTACCAGTTGTGTACATGATTGAAATAATGATGTGTTTACATTGTACATTGATATTTTTCCACGTACTGTGTTCTCATTTCTACGAATAGTAATAGTATTTCAGCGCAAATATGACATCAGAATTTTTGTTAGTGTGTATCTGTACAACAGTACATATCAATGTTTAGTGTAATAATACTACGGATGCATACATGTTATACCGTGGAGGTAAGCTTATATTTTACCAATACGCATCATTGCATGTACACCTAGAACCACCATGGTTGTGCACACTGTACTGTGATCACGACCTAAAATAGATTTTACCGTTTACGGGGAATTTACCCCTCTGCTGATCACATCACATGTCAATTCGATTATAAAAGACTCCACCTTGTACACGTACACACATACACGAACATAAAACTATAGTAAGGCATATTTCAAGTTCAAAACGTGTAAAATATTGCAATGTTTACATTTTATTTTCCACATACGTAGTTCGAAAATACGACCCATTGAACAGTCGGCCATATTGGAAAACGAGATAAACAAACCATGATCAACTCGTAGTGTAGGGTTCTTTCGAAAATTAAATTACTACTTTAAGTGTTTCAGATGTCATAGAACTACTTACCTGGTATATTTTGTGCTTCTATTAACGCTGCAGTGTAGACATGAATTGAAACAATGGGGTTTTCTTATTTAAGAAACACGAATGATTCAAAACAGTGTGACGTTGCGTAGCTCGCACAATGCTATTTATAGTGCATGACGTATTCTATTCAGACCCTGTCAGATAAATACTTTGATAGGAACGCTGTCGAATGATGGCATTTTTTAATTATAATTCTGATCTGTGTAATGTAACAATGCAAGGAAGAGAGGAAAACATTAAAATGATTCAATAGACAGTTTCCTTGACTTTAAAATATCAAAGCGGTCACTTTTAAAATGACGTAAATATTTCAGGAAACGTGGAAACTTACGTCAGAAACGAATATAGAACTATACACAATCGTTTCATTGCTTGCTGAAGTATTCTGGTGCGTTCTGAGTTACACATGTATGTATTTCCTGAAAATATAATCCGGTGTTTCTCATACTGTCTCATAAAGTGAACAAGCAGAGTTTACGGGGGTTAGCAGAAGAAGAAAATGGGGAACACGAATACATTTCTGGGTACGAATTGGAGGAGACATTTAATAGAATGCTACTGGTCTGAAATATTTTGCTTGTGATTTGAACCTTACACCACCAAACAGGTGTTGCTAGTCTGCTGTTGATGGTATGAGCTTGAACCAAATTAAACCATAAAATCAAGACTTGTCGTTTACCTTATTAACATTTGAAAGATTTCAAGTCCTGTCACTTTCCTGCAATAATAAGATTCGGTGTGAGATACAAGTTTAACTCCTATGATCTAGCGTACAATTGTACGTTTGTTCGGTGTGATACTCCCCAGGAGTTAAAAGACGCCAAATCGGAGGAGGGTACTGCGTCAGTGTAATTACAATGTTTTTGTTTTTACATAACTTCATATTAGGATTTGATGGTGGTGGGGGGGGGGGGGGTATTTGGTACCTTTATTATTCAGTAAATAAAGTGTCAGAGTCCGGGGAGTGATTATTCGACCGAAAGAAGAGACCATTCAGGAAAAAAGAAAAGAAAAAAGAAAAAAGACAGTTAATAAAATCATTAATCACACTGCTACACCCTGTGCAAGTTCGGGCCTATAAAAAAAATGATACCCACTGACAACACCTGTTGAACGTTAGACTCTCACAGTCCGCGGAGCTTCACATTACTAAAATTAAAGCTAAACGAGTTATTTTGTATGTACCGATATCATTTATATAAAAGTATTCGTACATCCTTGTACCGTGCGCCCTCACCGACCGCATAGAGATAACCTTTCGTTGACGTGTGATTGCGACGCTCGCTCCGAGTTTTCGCGAAGCAAATAAAAAAATGTACGTCTCCTCCACCTGTCGTTGTTATTTCCGCCTTTTCAAACATTGTTGCCTCTATTCTGAAAATTTGCTAACTCCCTGAGTTATCAGTATGCACACATTACTATAGTATAGACGTGCAATAATACTTTCAAATAGCAAAATACTTCACAATTCAGACGAATTTGTGGACTATGCACATGACACTATGTATATGATAAGCATGATAAAAGTTAGTGACGATTAGTCCTTTGACCAATCACGTACAACGTGCGCATCGTTCTTTCGCGCATATCCAAGTTTTGACGACACTTGAAAACGTAGAGATGGCGGGGATGAGAGTGTTACGCTGTTTTGGATACTGTACTGTCTTCGTGCTTGTAGAAATGGTTCTAAGCCAGGTACAAAAAAATAAAGGTGAGGTTATCAGTTTTTTCTAATATTTATTCAAAGCTTTTTTGCTGAAGTGAAGGTGCTCCCGACATTTTCATGACATTTTAGTTTACTATTTTTGAACGATTAGCATGGCGTTTGTCTTTTGAAATTATGGATGGAATTCTTAGGTAAATAACTCGATTGAAACTGATTGAAGTAACAGTATACCTGTAGAAGTGTGACAAATGGTCGCTAAGAACTCTACTACCAATTTTTTTTCAAGATACGGCGTGAATTCCTGAAATGGCGCTCTGTGAGAAATACCTAAATTATGTGTCCATGTACGTTAAGTGTAGTCTGCTAATCGATGTATCACAACTTGATACGAGGGCTGGAGTCGGTAAAATGTAACATAAATTAAAATTGTGAAAAACAGAGTCAAGATTTCCCAAGTTTATCTCTTGTGAATGGGTAAATTGAATGTTTTTGGTATAATTTTACAGTCATTTCTGTTTGTGTACACGATTATTTCCTTCGGAGACGATTCTTGGCTCTATGACGCCAGAGGATGTCAAATTTGTTACATTGTTGCATTAGTTTTGCGCTACCGATCATGATACATGTAGAGGACGCTCAATCGTATGATGTGACACGCGCGCTCATTTCCTTCGTTCGCTTCAGAGGGGAACTGGTCGATCGCGGGTACGGTCTGGCATCAATTCGATTGCGGAATTTCATTGACGTATTTCAAACCAAATTTTGAAAAGTTTCACGCCTTCACTGATTAAAAGGTTCAGTATTTAAATTTACTACTGAGATGTTGATAAGTTGAGTTGATGAAAATGTACTGCTAATGTATGCAATACTGGGTTTCCGGTTATTCAATGTGTTCATGTTTTAGTATGTTGTATTGATCGTTGTGATGTGACCGTTATAATTTACACCACATGGTTTACATCATTAATAACCGTGTGGATATGGATGTCGCGCACTTGTGAACATTCGGAGGCGGGGGGTGGCCTGAGCGAACAAAGATCGTTTATTGAGCGTGTGTGACATTGTGCGATCGTCCCTATTATCAGTGGAAAGCAAACAGTCGCTGGTCTTGTTTTCACGTTTCGTACAATTCGAAACATTCCCTGGGATTCTATTTTAGAGAAAGTTGCACAAAAATGAATGCACGTCATTTTTATTTTTCTAAAAATGTGTTGTTGATTTAGTTAGGATATGGGGGGGGGGGGGGCATTTTAAAGATATAAAAGCTCATGTAAATAGTTTTATTTACCATCACATACATAATGATATCCTATAGCTAGTAATCTGTTATTCCGCTAACAGACAAACATAATCCTTATGGTATTCTGGATGTAAAACCCCGAATCCTTGATGAACACCCTGCCAATCTGACAATGCATGTTGGAGATACAGCAGTATTTTATTGCAAAGTTTATAGCCGCCTCCAACCAGAGAGAATCCATTGGTATAAGTTAGCTGAACCACACACGAACCCCAGCAGTGTATACAATATGAGTGGAAGCCTGGAATATAAAGGACGGACGTACCTCTTCCTGGGACACAGTGAGATATGGGCTAGGGAAAATTCAACTTATCAAGGAAAACTGACATTGGTCTCTGTAACCCTGGACGATTCTGGTACTTATGTTTGTCTCTGTCTGACTACTTACCATGCTGCTTACAAAAGGGCATGCCTCACAGTGTTGAATGGTAAGTGAATGGATTATGATTTACCCTATAGTGCTAAAGGTAAGCAAATATACAATACTTTACCTAACATTGGTTAATAGTGAGGAGTCTAATATGTATCCTAAAATGGCCAATGGTAAGTTAATAGAGTACGTTTTACCTTCGAGTGTTGAATGGTAAGTGGATAGACTATACCTAACCGGACAATGCTGAATGGTAAGTGATGAGTCTATAGTCTAAATTAAAATGGTCAATGGTAAGTGAATAGAGTATGCTTTCCATCTGAGTGTTGAATGGTAAGTGGATAAACTATACCTTACCTGATAATGCTGAATGGTAAGTCAGGAGTCTAGTTTACCTTAAAATGGTGAATGGTAAGAAAATAGACTACCTTACCATATTGAATGGTAAGTGAATAGACTGTACCTTACCATATTGAATGGTAAGTGAATAGACTATACCTTACCATATTGAATGGTAAGTGAATAGACTATATTACCATATTGAATGTTAAGTGAATAGACTATACCTTACCATATTGAATGGTAAGTGAATAGACTATACCTTACCATGCAATACTTTATTTATATAGACTACCTTGCCATATTGAATGGTAAGTAAATAGACTATATCTTACCATATTGAATGTAAGTGAATAGACTGCTGTTATCTATTGTGTCTATCTCAACAGATGTTTATATTGCATATTAATATCATTTGTAAGCTAAGCAGAATCTTCTGTATATTACATATATGTATTTGGTTAATTTTGTATTAGGTTCAACGGATGGCATCAATTCAAATGAATACAGGGCTTTAACAGTCTCTGAGTATGCCATGCTGAGTGCTCCATCACTCACTTATCTCGGTGTAGTTATAGCATTTTTTATACTTGGGAAGTGTATTGTATACAGACGAGTTCCTGAAAACCAGCACCGTGGACATAGAGGTGAAGGCAAACCAAACACTGCATCTGACACAACAAACATGGATGGTATAGATGGATCAGATAGGTTAGCAATGTATAAGGTGTTCAGCATGTTTGAATCTCACCGATGTGTGAGGGCGCTGTCTGCTGGTACCACTAATGAAACTATCACCACTGTTTAGGCCTTAGCAAATGAATTGTGTAGTTCCGGTTACCTAACCCCCACCTAGCTTTTCACTGCCACACCGACCCTAAACCTTTTTATGTATTCGAGAAGAAAATAATAAAATCGCAAAAAATTGCAGTATCACCAGAAATAGTTGATGCGAAAACTTAAAAAGACAATATAAAACTGTTCTTCCAATCTGTAATGGCTGTACATCGGACAACACAAACCATTTGGAAAGCAATGGAAAACCTGAACTAGACACACACATAGAAAAAAAATAAAAAATAAAAAATCTACCTACCCCACCATTCTAAAATTGAGCGTAATCGTAACTACACAATTTTTATTAGGCCATAAACTCATTCAAAAAAGTATAAACTCAGCTTGTGCCCCTTTCGTTCTTTACCAAATATTTCTATAGTTCTCTCTCATTTTAATCCAATTGGGAACATTGTTACTTTTTCAAAAGTGATTTCATTTTTTAGGCCTTATTGTTCGTGATCTGCAAGATCTGAAATGTCTACAAATCCACTTATAAATTTTCTGTTTTTATTGACTTTGTTAGTGTTTACTAAAGCGATGAGTAACAAAGGAAAATAATAGTTTTGAAGTTACTGATTTTTTTGGTTGAAGTTTCTAACTTCTAGTTTTGGCTACTTGCCAACATTTTTTATGTCAAGTGTGACTTCTGTCAATCTTAAATTACAATCCACTAGGTGAGACGTCAGATGATATGGAATATTTTGAGTCTGTTAGTCACTTTATTCTATACAAGGAAAATATTGTATTTCACGTTATTTTCCATTTTCTAGTACATGTACTAGTAAGGCCTAAAAATATGTTTGGTTCTGGTTACCCGACCCCCACCTATTTTGTCACTGCCGATCCTAAACATATTTAGGTATTCGAGAGAAAAAAATTGCGAAAATTGAGAAGTCTTGCGAGAAATAGTGGATGCGGAAACTTAATACATCAACTTAAAAAGACAAAATAAACTGTTCTTCCAATCTGTAATGGGTGTACATCTGTTGAGAAGAAACCAATAACACAGAGACCATATAGGCGTAATCGGAACCACACATCTTATTTTTTATTAGGCCTAAGCCGTAAAAAAAATTGTGTGAATCACATTACATTCAAATTTAAAATAGTTGGGGTAGGTAGATTTTTTTAAATTTATTTACTTTTTCATATGTGAGTGTCTAGTTCAGATAATTATGTTTTTCTGTTGTTTTCATATGGTCTCTGTGTTATTGGTTTCTTCTCATCAGATGTACAGCCATTACAGATTGGAAGAACAGTTTTATATTGTCTTTTTCAGTTGATGTCAGTTTCCGCATCCATTATTGATTTCGAGACTTCACAATTTTCGTGATTTTATTCTCTCTGTTTTTATGGTCGGCGTGAAAAACTAGGTGGGGTCGGATAACCGGAACCAAACATATTTTTTATTAGGCTTAAGTAGTTCCCAAGCTTTTTAATTTTCTCAAATGTTTTGTAATTACTCACTCAGGTTATTTTTGACACACAAGTCAGAAAGAATTATGTTTTAAAAAGTTATTTTATTCTAATAAAAAGATGAATATAGTCCGCCTTCGACCTGACAAAATCTCGGTAACTGGTCACAGTGGTGCCTGGCTCTAACGGTTACGTGAACACTGGAGTTCCGGACGGACTGATCAAACCCATATGGCGGCTGATGTCATGGAATTCTCGCAAACCAGATCTGTATTTTTTCCGCCATACCGCGAAATAACGAACGCCTTGCAACTGTGCCGTAAAAGAGGCCGCGGTTTACGACGATGACGTCATTGCAGTAGATGGTAAGTTCAGAATTTATCATGAATTCCACAGAAATTCCAAATAGTCATTAAAAATAAACAAACTGTAAATTTAAAATTACGAAAATGATTTCATAGTTATTGGGAAAACATTTGATGACTTGCATTATGACGAGGGGGGAAAGACTACACAGGCAGCCGTCTAGACGAAGTGACCCCTTGACCTATTTTATTGCCGACTTCCAAGAAAACATGTAGTGTGACGTCGAAAAGTATTATGTTAAACAAAATTTTAATAGAGAAAATATTGTCTGCAACTAAACTGAATTCAAGAAATGGCAAAATTTCAAGGAAAAGAAATGATGTACATCATACACAGAATATTGCCAAATTAATTTTAAAATTCGGGACAACTGATGATGGCGAAAATAATCTTAGGAGTTGGGTTATATGCCATAAACATTCTATATTACAGAGTTGGATCATCTGACGTCATAAAGAGAGTACAGAGGTGGGTTGTATTACGTCATAAACATTACATTACATATAGAGTCCAGAGATAAGTTATGACATGCGCATTACATTATAGCATAGAGGTGGGATTTATGACACAAACATAACATTATATAATTTTACGTTTATTGGTGGATCTATATAGATTACAGAGCTGTTATGACAAATATTACATCATTGAGCTGAGTTATGACGTCACGAATGTTACATTGTAGAATACAGAGCTGAGTGACGTCATAGATAGGTTTCCACAATTGAAGTCGACATCACAGTTTTAAATTTTATTTTTCAGGGCAAACAATATTCATCGGCGAAATTCTTCTTGATACATGGGTCTGGTTTGTCATTTTCTGTTCTGACTTCGTTTGGATTGTCTGGACCTGGTGAGGAATGCATTCGTCATACAGTAAGTAAATAATAAAATCGCTATCACCTTTACTATAGAGATATTTGAATGTTGTAGGACGTCAATCTTATAACACGTGTTCATATAACCTTCAGTGATTGGCTTAGATCGTACCACGTGGTGTGGACTATTGACCCATAGTGACCGCAATTTGCTTTCCAATTTTACTTGGGCAACATTCATGGAGCACTGAAGCATTATCAGAGATTTTTCTTTCACTATACAAGGCTTTGAAAGAATGTGTCTGAGAATGTGATGTGTTATAAAACTTGTTTTTGTAGCAAGTTATATGCCAAGGAAACGTTGCTTTTATGCAGCAGAGATTGCTTTTTCATTTACATACATACATACACACATACATACATACATACATACATACATACATACATACATACATACATACATACATACATACATACATACATACATACATACCGCATGGGGTTTATTTATAATGAAAACATGGGAAGGGGGACCCGTACGTGTTGCGATGACTGAGTGAGAATACTTACAAGACAAAGCGTTTGATAAGTGAGGTACATAGATATTCCAAAAACGACACTCTGTTGCTTTCAGTGCACGTTTATTGGCTAATCCTGGTGACAGGTCTTTATACGTCATTTCCGGTATTGTATAACGAGGCCAGGTCAGATCGGCTGCTCCAAGCCAATCTGATGAGACAGGATCCCTTAAATGGATAGAATGGAAAGATTAGGTATTGAATTCAGTTGACTGCCATCCTGGATTGTCATACACCACAATATCAGTTAGTCTGTGAGGCACAACGTGACGGTGCGCCCACACACATCGGTCAAAGGGTGAGAGGAGGTCGGTGTTTTCGGAACGGCACGACGTATCTACGCCGTATCTAACAGTCTAAATACCAGTTTATTTGTGACACACCATTGAACGACAAATACACAAAGAATATTCTTGATGGGAGGAAACCCCATGTATATAAACCCAGTTGCAACAATACGGTTTATCAATATGCTACTTAGAAGGGAACATCACTTCAGGAAATACTTGTATTTTCATAAACTTCATGTCATGATTTCACATATAAATTTCACACTATTACCAAGAAGCACTAAATTTATACTGTTTCACTTAATTGTTCTCACAGTCGTGTAATGTTGCTCCTGTGACTCTTGCCCCATGGGACTTAGCAGGCATACATATGTATTAGTTGAGCAATGAATATTCATAACTCCTAGGTGCTTTCTATCTTCAGATTAAGTCATAATCATGGTTCAACTAACGGAGTGATGAATATTCAGTGTTCAACTAATACATATGCATGTCTGTGTGAAGCAACAGCACAAGACCATGAGTACAGTAAAGATGAAATAGTTTCAATTTGGTTTTTCTTGGTAACCGGGCAAAATTCATGTGATGGGAAATCATGAAATGACTCTCCAGAACCCCAAATTTATGAATATATCTTATAGACTTAATGTAGAGGCGTTCCCCTTTCAATTATTTTCAACTTACCCTGTCTTGGCAAAGTTTGTCCACATACTCATGACTTGTAGGGAAAGGAGAATCTCGCGAGATTCGTACGTCATTTCCATGTGACGTAAGAAGTGCCAACCGAACACGAAAGGGACTTCTTCAGCATGACTAGCACCTAACCACGTGACATTGAAAATACTTGTGGACGACTTGTGGGTGTAGTGATACAAATACACTGAATTTCCAAGTTCAGAATATACATGTGCAAATGCATTGGCAGGACATATAAAGCTTTCATCTCCCGTCAGCTGTGATAGCCTTGTGAAATAGTTAACATCCGGGTAATCAGCATGAGTCCAATCAGTATACAGGAACTGTGCTGACTTGTGGATCAGCTGTCCCCCCTCAGCGTATGTTAATACTGGGATGTACTCAGTGAAGGTTTTCAGGTCTATTTTTGGCTCGGTTTCATTGTAGAAATGTGGAAATAAGTAAAACAGTGTCATTGTACCTTCGTCAGAGTTTGCGCCTATAATTAAATCTGCATTATTGTAACGCCCAGCTTTCAGTAAAACTTTAGGATCGTCAGGTATAAAATCTCCATCGATGATCGGAGTGAATGCAAGCGTCGTTCTCTTCTCTCCTGTCTTCTTTGTAACCTAATAATAAACATTATTAAGTAATGTCATTTTAAAATATTTATGAATAGTGTATAATTATTTATAATTCTAAGGGAAGAGACTAATCTGAAGTGCTATACTTGTAACAGAGCTCAATTATAGAAACGATTCGAATGTAAATTTATAAAACTAAATACTATGTACACGCGTATACACATAATATATAATAAATGTTATTTTATATAGCGCTTTCCCACTCTTTTCTCAAAGCACTTTACTATTATTACCCCTGGTTCTTATCTATATCGGCCCGTTACACTTCCTCAACGTTAACTCCCTGTGGAGCATACAATCCATTGCAGCCTCTATAAGCGCATAGGATTAAAGCATTCACATTGCAATCTCTATCCTACCAGGTCCCCAATTATACAGCTGGGTTGACTGAGACACAATCATGGTTCAACTCTTACACAAGAACTTTAGCTACTCGGAAACAAACGGCAACGATGGGGCTCGAACCTGCAACCTGCAGACTCCAAGCCGACCACTCTAACCATTCACCCATCATGACTCCGCAACCTGCAATCTGCAACCTGCAGATTCCAAGCCGGCCGCTCTAACCATTCACCAATCATGACTTCACAACCTGCAACCTGCAGATTGCAAGCCGGCCGCTCTAACCACTCGCCCATCATGACTCCACATAGAGCTTGTGTATTATAACCGTATACTTTTTTTATGATATGTACAGCCTGGAGTACTTGCCATAAGCTATACTGTGAGGTAAGTACTTCCCACATTCCATCTGAAATACTTACCATAAGTTGAGTTATGATGTACTTACCACATACGGTCTGAAGTACTTAACATACGTTGAGCTATGATGTACTTACCACATACAGTCTGAAGTACTTAACATAAGTTGAGCTATGATGTACTTACCACATACTGTACAGTCTGAAGTACTTACCATAAGTTGAGCTATGATGTAATTACCACACACCGTCTGAAGCTATAAGGTACTTGCCACTTCTGTCTGAAGTACGTACCATAAGTTGAGCTATAAGTTACTTACCATATACCGTTTGAAGTACTCACCACAGCTTGAGCCAAATAATACTTGCTAATGTTATACCATCTGAAATACCACAAGTGATCATAAGTTGAGCTATGCAGTACTTGCATATTTAATAGCGTCTAAAATACATACCATAAGTTGTGCTTTTGCCAAGTCTGCAGCTGGAGTCTTGCGCATACAAGTAACAATTTCGCCCGTAGTCATCTGATCACATCCAACCAATGAGGCCAAAGCAAAAGCTCGCCTTTTAGCTATTTCAGGCGATGGAACTGTTGCCCATGGAGAAAAGGCAGTTCCGCTCTGAAAAACAAGCCCAAAAGTGAAAAAGGTTTTAAATGGGTGCCTTTTTAAAAAGCATACCAAAAGAGAATTCAACAAGTTTATGACTTAGAAATTGTTAACATTGTTTATATTACCAACCAATTCGAAGAATCTGCAGCTGACTGTATCATATCTCGTCAGATTATACAATAGATTGCTCAAGATAGGAAATCTAGTAGACACATCAGATTGACAATGTAAATCAAACAGTAAGAGTTCATGAAAATGGAATGAGAACAGGGAACGAGGCTTATGGGAGTGGCGGCATGAGATGGGACGTACAGTGGGAGTGAAAGCACAAGGTTATCGAACAATGGGAGTGACAGAATGGGATGAGAACAAATGGGAGTGAAAGCATTGGATGAGAACGATGTGGTGAGAATACAAGGAGCAAAAAAGGGTGAACAGTATATTTCGTCGCACCTGCATGATTGCTCTTTGAAATAGTCCTCGATTCATTGGAGAAAACAAATGCAAACCAATACTCGCTGCTCCAGCACTTTGTCCAGATAAGGTTATTCTATCAGGATCTCCTCCGAATGCTATCAGTTAAAGTGAAATAGTATTATTGATTAGTTATTTTGAATTATGTGCGTGTATGTATGTATGTATGTATGTGTGTATGTAT
>NC_135567.1:17837805-17842805 GCF_964340395.1 Glandiceps talaboti | reverse complement strand
AAAAACAGACAGTCTTCACTCGTTGGTTCTGATTCATACGATGGGAATGAAAATTGAGGACAAACTTCTCTGAAATATGTAGCATTCCAATTTCCGACTGGTTTCTTTGGTACTGGGGGTTTAAATCTTAGTGGTCCCACAGGGGGTTCTGCGTACGGTATACCAGTAAATACTTTGACCTGTCTCACACCATCTAGGTCTTTGTGTTGAAATGTTCCTAATATTCCAGTGTATGAGCCTTGTGGTGTAGTCACTGTAGGATATTGGATACCAGCATCTTCAATTGTAACATCTTCTGTATGACCCAGTGTTAAAAAGGTAAAAAAGAGAATAAATCTGTTTACATAGTCAACCTGTTTGGACGTCATTGTACTGGATAGACGGTGAACTCAGCTGAGAGGTCTGTCTAGGTGGACACTAGAAGTTGTCTTGTCCTCAAAGTACATCAGTGACGTATTAACAAACTGATGTTAGCCCCACTCAAGGTTATCACTATATCTGATAAAATGCAGCAAACAAACCCCTCTACAGTCTGTCAGACTGTGTACTCCCTTTAACCAAGACATCATGAGTATTCATGACCTCTTGATGCATTTGCATAACGCGAATGTGCGCTTACTCCCATGAGGCAACGCGTGTCCATGGAAGGACGTATTTCAAGCAATTAATGAAAAGTTGGGTATTGTCGGCAATTAATTAATGCAAGATGCGTTATTCGGGATATGTATTGCATATGCTGTATGTACACTGTATATTTATGACCAAGACTGGCATAAAGTTATATAAAGTGATTAGTCTTTTGAGAGCTGAGGGCGCACTACCTATGGTGGTCTCGAGATTTCAGCCTGTGAAAGTGGTACATACAGTTGGTTTGAAAGTTGACTTTGCTGGAAGAAGAGCGCCACCAACTGCAAGTCTTGCTAATTGAGAATACCAATTTTGTTCACGGGAGTCGTTGCCGTGTCTTATTAGTTTAGTTCTTTATTCCTATACAATAGTAATTGCAATACGTTTCGATGGTTTACTTCATTCATACTGAATGTGGCAAGAAATTACCAATGTGTTATCTTAAAGTGTAGTACGTGCAATTTCTTATTTATCTTTGAGTGGGTACACACAGCTTCAATTCCCCTCCCCTTACATGCACCGCATTATTTTCTCCTCCACTTATAAATACGTCTTCATTTTCCCTCCCTTCACATATACAGCTCAATTCCCCTACCCCTACACACACACTTCCACTGAGTGTACCGGTACATCCCATCCACTTACATATACCATTCCTCTCCCCATATTTATAGCTTCACTTTCCCTCCCCTTTCATATACAGCTCCATTCCCCTCACATATAGACCTCCATTGAGTATATATCCCCTCTCTTAACATATACCATTCCTCTCCCCATACTTATAGCTTCATCCCCCCCCCCTTTCGAATTCATATACCATTTCTCTTCCCATACTTATAGCTTCATTTCGACTCCCCTTACATATACAACTCCATTCTCCTCCCCTCACATATAGACCTCCATTAAATGTATACCCCTCCCTACATATACCATTCCCCTCACCATACTTATAGCTTCATTTTCCCTCCCCTTACAAATACAGCTCCATTCCCCTCCCCTTACATACAGATCTCCATTGAGTGCATATCCCCTCCCCTAACATATACCATTCCTCTCCCCATACTTTAATATAGCTTCATTTTCCACCCCACTTACATGTATAGCTTCATTTCATAAACGACTTTAATTTCCCCGCCCCTTACATGCACAAGTTCATTTACTGTGTATGACTGTTACTGTAATTTAGATTGAGTGGCGGTAATATAGTCATCAATGAAGATGCGATGAAACCACTGGTCTGCAATCTCTGTCGCATCGGTTGACAAAACGCTTAACAACACACTCGACCATTTTCGTGTTGAATCGTAGGGAAGCACGCCCTCTATCAGCCTCGATCTGATTTGTACGACAACGCTGCTTTCGAGCAAGAAATTTTGATTTCATGATATTGGAACTGAAAATTGCTTCTATCACTTGCTCAGGATGGGGAGCAGTGTTTCAATTGAATCTTTGGTGTAACCCCAAAAATTCTCTCTTTCACACTTACTATACAAACACTCAGAATGGAAACGGCGTTGTCAAGAATTGATTTTGCTGTTCATTTAGTAGCTCTATAGCTCATCTGAGTTGAAAGGGTGATCAATATACATACCGAATGTTAATGGATTAGACAAGGTGGATGTCATGGGCTTTTCATTGTCAATGTCATTTGGTAAGTCTGTGTGCGTCCCATTGTCAAGGTCATTGGCTTTACGATGTTAACATTCTATGGTGTTTTCGCTTCTCGGTGATAACTCAACATTGTAACCGTATCTCCTCAATCTGTTGCCATGGTAATAACTAAGCAAGGGAATATTATCAGCTGTCTAAAGCTATGAGTAATAGTTCTATTTTAGGTTACTAAATCTGTGTGGTTGAATTACCTTATTTTGACAGTTTTTTGCTAACAGTACAGATTCTACTTGTTTAGATACCGCACACATCATTACTGGACAGTTGTGTATTTCAAAGCTATCCCAGGGATAAACGGTCGATATCAGCTGATGGTTTGTATTCAGTGACTCATAGACTTCACATCTTTGCTGAATAAGGAAAGTGTGTATGTTCTGAGAAATAATCACTTCTATAAAGTCAGCAAAAAAACGACTGGATGATCTTTGACTAGATTCGCTCCGTGAGGCGTTTTCAAGAAGTATGAATAAAATATTAATAATCTTTGTTTCTTTATTTTTATTTATACTGGATAGTTCTTTAAGTGTATAAACACTTGTCTCCCAAGAAGTCCAGTGAGGGCCATCCCTCATGGGTTCAGTTCAGTGTTAGTGCAGGAGGAAACCGGAGTATCCGGGGAAAACCTGCGTTGTTTGGTAGAGTCAAACTGAACGACACTCTTCGTACTTACAGTGTGGTAAATTTAATCAAACCCTGAATGGGTTCGAACCCCGACCACAGTGGTAAGAGGCAAGTGGTTTAACCACTCGGCCACTGACAACCCAATGACAATGACGTCATCACTCACAAAGTTCAACAGTTCATATAGTATGATCTACAATACGGGGCAAAAAGATCAATAGTTCAATGCAGGATAAAAAAAATCTAAAGTTCTCGTAGTAGGGAACACTGTGACCCTATCTCCTCGATCTGGGGTTTGAATTTCACTTTTAATGAAATCTTTCTGTAGCCCTAAATGCAAAAATAAATTAATGTCATCAAATCAAGAAATTGTCTTTGATAATAATAATCTACACGTAGGTCGTCCTACCTGAGGCAGTCCCAAGTCCTACCTGAGGTAGGATAGATTTGTGTCTACACGTAGGAAGGTTAACAGCGGAGATGACGCGCCTTACGTCCTGACAGTACATAGGACGAAGTCAGGAGGGTTTCAGGAAACCTCTCAAAGGTGTCCTAAGTCAGAACGGTTTCAGGACAGGTTTGGGACGCGTTTGCGTCTACACGGGCTTCAAACTATCCTGAATCCTACCTCAGGTAGGATTTTTAGTGCCGTGTAGACGGGACTAATAAGTACTAAATGCACTGTCACAGTGATGATTTAGTTTCACAATAGTTTTTCTCTATGATATAAGTAGCTTAAAAATACCCAACGTAACTCCAAATATTTGTTGATGTGGTGTATATATTTGCCATGCATAATGTCATAATTTATCACAGCCCATTTTCATATTTGTATTCACTGTTTATGATTGATACAACGACCCAAACCACAATAAATGAAATAGGTGAATACTGTTATACACGTGCATAGGTCGTAAACATAGTTACAGAAATACATAGAAAGTGGCTACGTAGGGCAAGTTACACATACACATACTAGTACACATACACATACACATACACATACACATACACATACACAAAAAGTGGCTACGTGGACAAAAGTTACACAAATACATAAAGGTGACTACATGGACAAAGTTACACCAATACACAAAAAAGTGGCTACATAACAAAATAAAACCAATACATAAAAAGTGGCTAAGGGGACAAAGTGATACAAATACACAGAAACGCGCACGTGCGTACGTGAACAAAGTTACACATACAAAAAAGTGGCTACGTGGACAAAAATACACAAATACAAAAAGTGACTACGTGTACAAAGTTACACAAATACAAAAAGTGGCTACGTGGACAAAGTTACACATACATAAAATGTGTCCATGTGGATAAAGTTACACATATATAGAAAGTTCTAACAGCGCATTGACACAGTGAGTCATGCTATATCGATCCGCCAAGCAGTCACGTGATCCTGCATCCCCTAATTGTACCAACTACATTTAAATGGTGTATTGATGAATACACCAAGTCAGCATCACTACATTCAATTTACCCGAAACCGCATAGGTAATACTTTAGCGGATGATAAGTGGAATTGATCACGTGCTCATCACGTGGTTATCGAAATCATGTTTAGAACCAAAGCTTCAGTTACAAATACATATAGCGTGGAAATTTAAAACTGAAGGAGTTATTCCAGGAATACTATTTTTTCTATCAAACAACCAACAAAATGTTCACTGAAAATTGTTAATATACCAATAATTATATATACTAATTAGAGACCGATTTTATCCACATGTACAGTAATAAGTTGAAATCATGATTGAGTGGGAGTGGGGGGGGGGGTAGCATCGTCAGGGGTGTACGATATTATGAGGGAGTCATTAAATTTAACAAAAAGGTCACAAAAATCGTTTCAGTTGCAAGTGGTGTAACTTTAAAGACAAACGCTAAGTCAGTCATTCATTTATATCCGTAGCTGTCACGGGTTAAGTTTGATCTAATAAAGATTGTGTAGGTTTCATCATTAAAGCTGCAATTGGAGCGGTTTTTTTTTAAATATTAAAATTTGTCAAGTACAATAATTTACTCGTAATATCATTCACAATGAAGAGTAGTGCATCACCTGTGGG
>NC_135567.1:17815305-17832805 GCF_964340395.1 Glandiceps talaboti | reverse complement strand
TGTATCAGTCCTATCACAGTATCAGGCTGCTGACTGACAGTGTGACACAAATGTCTATCTTACAAACCACGCAGTGTATATTTAGCATTCGGACAGCCCAAGTGTTCTGGTTTACCTTGTGAGGAAGGCATTAATTGATCCAGTATTTATTTTAAGTGGACCTAGTCTACTTGTAGCTTCTAGTCGTGTCTTTAAACATGGACAGGGACGCTTCCTTCCACTGTCTATGCTTTAAATAATACCGAGCTAGCGTTGAGAGGGAGAAGACCGGACAAGGACTGGAGTAGAGAAATAACAAATAGCGTGCAATAATCCTATTAGGAACTAATGTAAAGATGTATTTTGACAATTAATACGAAAGTGTCTAACGTTTCTCGACTCCAAGTAGCACTGTTGTTTGGTGTATGACTCGCCCCTTGGGCCTACACCGGTTGGTGTAGTTTTCAATTTTCAACAAAACCTAACACGACTGGGACAAGGTAGTGGATAATATACATAGCAAATATGAGTGAATAAGGCTTTTAAAGGCAGTACAGTAGAAATGCTTTGTGTGTCTAGACTAGCTCGTTTTCACAAAGCACTGCAATGTTAACTCTCAACTCCTCTACGTGCTTTTGTGGCGAATAGCTCGATTCACTGAATAGAGTGACTGACATTCACTTCGCTAAATATACAGTTTGTGCTTTGCTCTGTTCACAACATACACGTATTCAACTCTGATCACGAATTGGAAAATGTCACACTGGGTTACAGTAATGGGGGATACTGGTGACTTGAACCCATTGTCTGACAAATACAGCAAAGCAGTACCCTCGTCCAGGAAACAAAAGCTTATCCTAAATAAATGAATCAATCGGTAACAAGTTTTGACAGGGGAACGTCTTGAGACAAAAATAGTCTGTGTATTATAGTGGCGCTCGGATACTCAACAAGTGGTCGGAACTCTTCCTTGACACTTCATAAGTTTGGAGTGGTACAACACAATCGTTTGGTGCCCGTGTAACGTGAGAACGAAGCAGGGGATACTGGCTTAATCATAGCATTCTATATCTCACTTTTTTACTTGTGTTTCTATGAAAGAATTGTCGTGGTATGAAGGCGTTTCCGTAGACGGATATAGATTTTGCGAACTGTATCAGAAAGTGTCCAGCATAGTGTCTCCTTCAAGTAGGTTGTCGCCGTACGGAGTTCCTTTGTATGTTTGCCGTTTTTGTTTTCTCGATGGAGACGTCATATTGACGACAAAGTGGTTGTGACACTAACGGCTCGACTTATTAACAATTAGGCATGATCATGCAGGGACGGAAGTGGTTTAGGTATATTGTGCGAACTTGTAAACCACAATTTACTGTAAAATGAGTCAATGAACAAGTCAGTCAGATTAAACTATCACAGGACAATACGTCGTGCACTTAGTGGCGCCATTTACTAAAATAGTATCATCTGTAGTTGCATACCTCCCTACTGCGTCGTTATTCACACCTTCACCTCTACGAAGGTGGACAAATGACACGTTATCATGTCGACATTGATTGACTGATGTATGACATATATAGTCAACCCACACATACATACTACTTTCAACTACTAGTATATCCTATATCGCTCACACTGTGAATTTATCTCCCCTAATACATCCATGCTCGCACTAATATCTTTAATTCAACAACGAACTCACAACAGATAAATGCACGATATTCTGCATGTATATGGCCTACGATACTTTCTAACAAGCACCCTTATCGTTGTCCGAGTATTTCCTTCGCTGTTACCGTATAGTGGTATTAACTCCGAGACGTCACTTTTGTTAATTGTCACCCTAATGTGAAAAACAAACATTTTTAAGTACTAAATGTCGGCGGCTTTGCAGATTTAGTTAAATATTTTCTTTCTAAATAGCTTGTCCAAAGGACACAACGGCCTACGTACAACGGTGTCAGAGACGGCAGACAATTAAAACAGTCAACTCACTTTAACCTGCAATATCTAACTATTAATTACATATCGAACATTTTTATTTCTGAACGGTCGTCCCTTGCAAAAAAAAATGTTGGTTTTTTACGATTTTGACCGCGTTTCACCTACTTTCCTCGCCTTGAATACATGGAATGAAACGTAGTCACGTGACCTAGTAATGGGTGCCACGATTTCAAGGATTAAAAACAGCAAGAATGTCTCACTTGACTGTGAACGTTACTAACTTATCGTTTTAAGACACACAATACCCTCGACACACACAATATTCAAGGTAATGGCGGTAACCACACTAAAGACAGAGCACTTTTTTTCTTTCTATTTTTATTTTAATTGTAAACTTTTCAAATAAACTGATTAATTGATGTGACCGTTGCTGTGGATACTGTTGCCATAGATCTGATAAACAAAAGTCAATTTCACTTCCAACATAGCCGTATGTACTGATTGCAACTTGTTGTACAAGTTACTCTGATCAGCTTTCCACTCCAGTTGTCAAATTATTGTGGATAATTTTACCCTTTGAATCACCGTCAGTTCTGACCACTCCTATATAGGGGTCTGCAAGAAATCATATAGGTGCAGATTTTAGTTAAACTCAACGATTGACTCAGTACGGACACTAATATTCTCTCGTGGTTAATTTATACAAAGACAATTACCAGAAATAGGTGAAGGTGTTCCATAGGAACAAATATGATCATATTACTAAGCACTAATGTCTAAATATTTCCACGAATCTAAATTCCGTCCCGGGGCAGGGCCAGTGACGTCACAATCTGATATTGAGATGTATTTAAGGTGTGTTTGTTTGTTTGTTGACACTTAGTCCAAGGGAAATCCTATTGTGTTAATAAATATTGGTCCCTCCTTTGTTTAACGGGAAAGCTTTACATATTTTCTAAATTTAAGCCTTAGTCCGTGATAGATGGGCGGTCTTTAACACGTCCGATCCATTGCTTTCAGATTTACTGGACAATGGTAAGATTTGCCGCACAACGCCTTGATAATAATCAGCAAATTACAATGTCCAGTGTCGAGTTTTTAAATTCAGGGACATTTTGTTCTTTTGCTAACACTTTGGTTATAGGGCTAGCACTTTTGTTATAGGGCTAGATCTTTGGTTATAGCTCAGAAATAGGACTAGCACTTTCGTTATAGAGCTCGCTCTTTGGTTATAGGGCTAGCACTTTGGTTATAGGGCTAGTACTTTGGTTCTGGCTCAGACATAGGGCTAGCACTTTGGTTATAGCTCAGACATAGGGCTAGTAGTACTTTGGTTATAGCTCAAACATAGGGCTAGTAGTACTTTGGTTATAGCTCAAACATAGGGCTAGCTCTTTGGTCATGGTTCAAACATAGAGCTAGCTCTTTGGTTCTAGCTCAAACTAGGGCTAGCTCTTTGGTTATATTACTAACACTTTGTTATAGCTCAAACATAGGGCTAGTAGTACTTTGGTTATCTGGCTAGTACTTTTGATATGAGGTAAATAAAGCTTAGCAAAGGATGAGAACAGATTAGATATTATATTTTTTAAATGTCTAAAACATCTTTTCGTAAATCTGTCTACGACCACGAATATCTGCTTACTGACAGTAGCAACGGTTTGACTGGCTCTAGCAACGGTTTGACCGGCCCTAGCAACAGTGTTATCGACCTATGAACGTTTACATTTTCCAACTACTATTGTAGTAGTAAACACACGTTTCTGTACAGTTAGATAGATAACTGATGTACATTTAGAAGCACGGAGTGTGTCTACCGCCCCCAGGGGTGAATCGAAGTGTGCCCATGTACACTGAGTTGACATCTTGATTGATATTAGATTGATAAGTGCAGTTATATGTACCATTTTGTCTGACCATAGAGTCAATACCACAACTACAAGATCAACATCAGTTGAAAGGTATAGAACACACGGTATCAAAATCCGTCGGTGAAAATCTCAGATTTTGATATCTGTATGTCTGGGAAAAGAGTGTGGGATGAGTCGAGACGGATGTGTACGTGAATGTATGTTATATTAAGGTGTGTGCGCACAATCAGACTTAGGGAATGTATATAAGTTGTATTTACTCATATATTAAGTTTACAATCACACGGCTATATGCACCGTCCTTCGATCCCATAGCAGTTGATGCCCGGAAACTTGACATCTCCTACAGCTGCGCAATGAGGGATTACTGGTAACACCTTAGTCGACCATATATATCGTCTTTGTAATATTAATTGCAGTTAAAGATGACTTGGATGACAATTAATTGATTCAGCTGTGTTTTACACCTATCCATGTATGATATACTTCCAGATAAGGTGACAATGGACAGAGTGCTATATTTAGATATTACCAGCTTTGATGTGATACAGATAGTCTGTGACGTAACGACTGTCATCTTTGTGTCTGTCGAAATACCCCTATCTAGTAATAACCATTCTAGACTATTCTGTTAACTCGAATACCAAAAAAGTAGTCTTTCAACTACAAGCTGCTAATAAATACTCCAGACAGCTACCAGCTATTAATAACTACTCTAGACTACTAGTAACTACTCTAGACAACTACCAGCTATTGATAACTACTCTGGACTACTACCAGCTACTAGTAATTACTCTAGCCAACTACCAGCTATTAATAACTACCCTAGGCAACTGCCAGCTATTAATAACTACTCTGGGCAACTACCAGCTACTAGTAACTACTAACCAACACTACACAGCTACTACTAACTACTCTGGACTACCACCAGCTCAGACTATTAACTACTCCAGATAACTACCAGCTATTAATAAATACTCTAGACAACTACAAGCTATTAATAACTAATCTGGGCAACTACCAGTTACTAGTAACTACTAACTACACTGTATAGCTACCAGCTACTACTAACTACTCTGGACTACCACCAGCTCAGACTATTAACTACTCCAGATAACTACCAGCTACGAATGAATACGCTAGATATTTCCACAAACCAGTCGACTTGTCTTACAACTACCACCTACTGACAGCTACTCTAGCCAAGTCTGTTAACTTGAATATCAAAAAATTAGTTTTTTCACACCAACCTTAAACTTTTGTTTACGTATTCGAGAAAAATAATAAAATCGCGAAAATCGTGAAGTCTCGCAAAAAATATTGGATACGGAAACTGACATCAATTAAAAAGACAATATAAAACTATTCTTCCAATCTATAATGGCTGTACATCTGATAGGAAGAAATAAACAACACAGAAATCATTTAGAAAACAATGGAAAACCTGAACTAGACACTCATACATGAAAAAATATAATAAAATAAAATAAGAAATATACCTACCCCACCTATTTTAAAATTGAATGTAATCAGAACCACACAATTTTTTTACGCCTAACCATAATATCGATCGTCTTTTAACCACTATATACTAATAACCACTCTAGACAAGTCCACTAACTAAAATACCAATCAACTATATAGCCTTACCACTCTAACTAACCTACACTGACAATATTTTCCTGCCATCAACTCTCCTTGTTGGGTTTCTGTGCCATCTCCCTGTATACTACCTACATCACACATATGTACATTACCTTATTCAGTTGATAGCACTGTACTAGTAATATGTGCTGTATGCCCTAAACATCATTATTGTATTGGCAGCTTCATACGTCACGCTCTATGGTACTTAGCCTTACTTGAACTGACTACACAGTTTTGTTAATTTTTAATCTTGTTAAAATTTTTACCTAACTTACAATTTTTGCTTGAGTCAGATGCTAGCGTACATGCTATTTTCACTTCACTCATATGCCGACCAAGTCTTTAGTTTGTTCGTTGATCATTTCAATTCACTATTCTAGTCACTGAAGTCATTTGTGTACGCTCTTAATATCAAAATGATTTTCGTATTTTTTAATTATGAAATTTTCTTACGAAAAATCAGAAATTTTAAATTTATTGGGAATTTGATTGATTTTGTGGATAATTGCAAGTAAACCTGTAAGTTGGTTCTAGTTTGAATGCATGACATCGAAGGCAAGTGCTTGACAGCTATCAAAAGATATTGACCAATCACATAGCGAGCTGTCTGAATGTTGATTTTTGCCGACTTATGGGTTGGTGGTGGACTCCAATCACAGCTTAGTCGAGTCCAGCGTCTACAGGTAGCAGCACCAGTATCACGGCGAGCCAGAAGAATACTAAAGTCTACAGATTTCAATTGTGTTCCTCTCCCGCTATTTCTGTATGGTTACAAGGTGTTATATATAGAGAGAAGTATATGATCTCAACTCATGTAGACAGACGCAGCCAAGAAAGCAGTGTGAGACTGTGTAAATGTCACTTAGAATGTGGAAAATGAAATCACATCAATCGTTGTATTAGTGTTGCTTACTATCATCCAAGGGAAGTATGAAATATCTTGATCGGATCTTGGTCTTGTGGGCCGTCATATGTCTTGTTTCTCCGGGTTGGACCTGTGGACCCGGTCGAAGTAGTGCAAGACCTGGCACTCGACGTAAATTAACCGATTTAGCCGTCAAACAGTATATGCCGAATGTTTCGGAGTTTACGCTGGGTGCTAGCGGCCCAGCCGAGGGGAAAATACAGAGGGGAGATGAAAAATTTAATGAACTAACACCAAATCATAACGCTGACATTATTTTCAAAGATGAGGAAGGTACAGGAGCCGATCGCCTTATGACACAGGTAAGTAACACACTTTAAAATTAAGTCATAACATTCCACAGATAGACGATCGCGATCTATCAAACCTTGTTAACATTCACGCGTTGTAGATTTTAACATCGACCTTTCGGCTTCTAAGGACGATTCTAATTGGACTGACTATCTCAGTTATTCGTAACTACAGAGACGCGATACCAAGTAAAATGCGCCGAAACGGTGGTCTTTCTTTGTGTTAACTTGTCCAGGTTTGAGTTCGTTGTTTTTGATGTTTGGTAAAAGCCAACGTGTTATAGTTACTAGACGAGATTCAACCATACTATAGTTCATAATCTATTTAATAAGTTACTTATGAACGTTTACTAGGAGAGTGGCCTTCGTCAGGTGTGTGTATGTATTTTGTGGTCAATATTCAGTTGAACCTTACGGCGAAATTGTGTACTCAGTCATTTACAGAATCTAACATTACTGTTGGATCTCTGATCGTTTCTACTAGTGACAGTAACATAATAAACACAGATTTCGTTGAAAGATGGTAATTTTAGGTAGGATATCGTGTGAGTGCCTTATTAGGGACTTGAATTCGTTGTGTACACACTACGGTATGTACGGCTACGACTGAGGTAAAAACCCGTTCGGTGCAATCAGGTCGGTCTGACATTTTCACCGAATCAATCACTGCCAAAATGAAGATAGGCCGAGTGCTGCGTTGGATTCATTGAACTCACACAAACCACCGTCTAATATTTGGTATAATATTATGATAGCTAACACCGAGTGACCGATCCCTGTTTGTAAATTAAACGCTTGGTTTTGTTGACGGGCAAACAGACTCACTGGTGTTGACATAGTGGGCACAATTGTCAAAAGAACACTTATAGTCGCATACACAAAAACATCGCTGAAAATGACTTACATGTACAATGAACCTGTAAAACCTAGCATTTGGTGGTCTGATGATATGCTACGGAGTTAATCATGATACCGGGCTTGTTTGTAAAGATTGGCAGAATCCAATAAACCGACAGACAGACGGACAAACAGAATGCTAAACAGGTCAAAATGAATACTGTAGGGTAAAAATCCGCGTTAGCATTACAACTATACTACTTTACCTAATTTTGTTGAAAATTTCAACAAACTAATGTTTTCATAATACCGTGCATATCCTCCTAAAATAATACGCTTGACTGATACGAAATGACGTGTGTTTTCACCACCGAGTTAAGTCCCTTTGTTTCATACCGTATTGACTGCAAATGAGGTAGCCGAGGTCGTCAGTTTTAATTACGCACTGATTGACGAGATAGCCAAGTGCGTACGGATATTGTAATATAGGTGATCACTAAAGGGTGCACTCCGTGTCTGTCCACTATTATCGCAGACGTGTTTGTGTTCACCGTGTAGAAGGTAAATCATTAAAATACATGTGATAATCTTGTGTTTTATCTTAGACGATGTATACAACGCATGGTTAGATTAAAGTGTGTCACAGAGCGTAGTGACACGGGTGTATGTATGTCAGGACACATCTATCAAGAATACAGTTCAAGCAATTTCTTACTCAACACAGATATACTTCTCAGGGACACGGTGCTTTCTGAGCAAATACTGAGCACAGGTATATCTCAGGGACATGTTTCCTTCTGAGCGAATACAGAACACTATTTCTCAGAGACACGTTTCCTTCTTAGCGAATACAGAACACTATTTCTCAGAGACACGTTTCCTTCGTAGCGAATACAGAACACTGTGTATTTCACAGGGACGCCTGACTTTCTGAGCGAATACTGAGCACAGGTATATCTCAGAGACAATCTGACATGTTTCCTTCTTAGCGAATACAGAACACTGTGTATTTCTCAGGGACGCGGGTCTTTCAGAGCGAATATTGAGCACGGGTATATTTATCATGGATGTGGTTTTTAGCGATGTCTTTTTGTACACAGATACGAAGATCTCTCCCTTGATTTGACGAATTGTGGATCCTATGTAGAGATACTGTAATGATAGCTGTTTGCAATACTCAGTTCCTATCTAATGTTTATCACAGCTTCTAATAGCTGTCGTTGCCTACCGTTAACTCTGTCAATTAGAGTCGTCGCCGCCAGTAGTGTGAATATTAAATATGTTGGCTGGAAGACTCCCCTAAGTGTCAAATGTGGTTATAGACATTAGTTGGAGGTTGAAATTTATCTTGGCTGTCTTTTATTGGCATTTCCTGTTTTAATAAATTAGGTTTTCAGATGAGTGGGACGTGTTTAGTTTGAGTTAGAACGCAATCATTTCTTTTCTTAGAACGTCTACATCTTAATGATTGCTAATTAACTTACATGGTAATTTTTTAACACACATCGGACACTATTCAATCTATTCCCAAAACCGTGTCTGGCGTTACCTCGAAATTATTATGACGATGTCAAATATGTCTGTCGATAATTTGACCTCTTTGGTTCTGTTTATATTTGTCCTTGGTTTCTTGTCTTTACCTTTATCGACATTCTGTGCATCAATTGATCCTAGAATTCACCTACGTTGTAATGCCGTATCTATTTATGGACACATAATTATCCAGTTACAACCTACAATAATGCCACTCGTTTTTAACTGATTTGGCAGGCCTAATTTCATTTACGGTGAATTCATTGATGGCCTGTACGTTGTCTGTCCTGCGTGCAGCCGAACACCTTCTTTCAGTACATCTAATTCTATTTCCTTTTGTATTTTGGTAGTAGCAACGCGGGATGAGTTGGCGACAACGAGTAATTCTTGACTAAACTAACCCATTTTGTACATCACGTGTATAGTTGATCGGAACGATAAGGAAATGTCATTCAGATTTTTATCAGTATCCGCTAGACATGTATTTGTGACGTAGACAATGTAGATGTCTTGCTGTGTTATAAGGTCTAAAGATGCTAGGATTAGAAGCCGTGTGTGACGAATACCAGTCTATAGATAATATTAATAACGCCTTTCTAAAATTTGCCATGATGGCGCTCTACTTCCTGTCTGTGTGTACCTTGGGGGTATAAATAGTATAGGTTACTCAGTTAATCATAGAGCGCTGCTGCTTTCCTCGATGTCTGAACAATATGAAAAACATCCCTGATTTACACTTCTACAGAATACCAAGGAACAGAGCTCCTCAGAAACGGTACTATGAGGTGATGATACCCCCAATTTGAGTGAGGGCGCTGTATTCTCAAGTTCTTGTTTGCAGTCTGAAATAGCCTATTCTTTGGAGCTGTCGTACCTACTCTAAGTCAAGATCATATCTCAATCAGTCAAGTTACAAAATCTACATGCGTTCACGGTCAAAAACAAGTATACACTTTTACTCTAGTGATAAATAAACTTGACACTGAATAAATAGTAACACCTGAGGCTAATCTAGCACTAGCTAAGTGGTCCCAAGCTAACCCAGCTATTGGTCCCAGGCTAACGTAGCACCAGCTAATGGTCTCTGGCTAACTTAACACTAGCTAAGTGGTCAGAGGCTAACTTGACACTTTCTAATTGATAATAGGCAAACTTGACATAAGCTAAATGGTAACATGCTATCTTAACACTAGCTAATGGTCTCAGGCTAAACTTAACACCAGCTAAGTGGTTCCTGGCTAATTTAACACTAGCTAAACGTGTTGAAGGGAAGCAAGGCTACAGTGACATTGGTAAAGAAATTTCATCACAATAGAGCTACAACTTGTCACACAGTCAGTTTACTACGGCAGAGGAGATGCGATAAGCAAGTCATTTATCCGGAACGAAACCTTGAAAGTCGGTAATGTGTCTTACAGTATCTTGATACGCCTAGATTTGTACAGCAGTAGAGCTAACTTTGTTTTCGCCATGTAGACTGTTGAAATATTTGTCTTTTCTTACTTGCAAATTCGTGCAAAGCAGTGCGACCGTGTGTGTTTACTTTGCATTTATCCCTCGACAGGCCATCCTTACAAATAACAGTAGACCGACAAAGCTGCTAAAAACAACATGGCTGCCGTGAGCTGAAAGACTTCACAGCCCCGTCAAATCGATGTGTAACACACAACCATAAGTCAGTGAATAACTCGCTTTTTTACTTGATTTGTTTATCACGGAACAAAAAGGCATTTTGAAATCGTGGGAACCAACACGACAAAGGACTTACTTAAATAACAGAGTATGTCAGCGGACAACGCTGCAGGTTGATACTATAAGTTGTAGAATGGCAATTTGGCACGGAGAAAAATATACAATGCGTGACAAAGGAGTTGGGAGAAAAGAAAAAAGCTGAAAGTTAGGAGAGAGAGAGAGAGAGAGAGAGAGAGAGAGAGAGAGAGAGAGAGAGAGAGAGAGAGAGAGAGAGAGACACAGAGATACACATCGAGGAAGAGATAGAGAAGAGTGAGTCCAACTAATTGAACATGAATTCAATAAAGCAGAATAATCGTCAATTTGATTTGTAGAAGTGACTCATCACAAACTACATCGTATAATGCTATGATAATATAATATATATATCACATATATGACGTCAGGCCTACTTATGCTGTGACGTCACATTTATTGTTATCTACATATTCAGTCGGCTTCTAATAGTTTATCGTTCATACCGTGTTCTACAATCTTATGATAAATTTACAATTTCCATTTACAAATGGAGACATGAATATGTACATAGATACATACATACATACATACATGCATACATACATACATACATACACACACACATACATACATACATACATACATACATACACTATACATACATACATACATACATACATACATACATACAGACAGACAGACATACACATACATACATACATACATACATACATACATACATACATACATACAGACACACAAACATACATACATACATACATACATACATACATACATACATACATACAAAATTAACACATGTTACAAGTGTACAAAGTGACACATTCGTCAAATCGATAATTCACAGAGTACTCCATTTGTCGCTTCAATCTTTACTTTTCAATCATTTGATTGAAAGGAGTGATCATAAAATGGCCGTGTACCTACAACACACCTATCTAGTGTGATATGTTTGCAAACAAAATCCAAATACAAGAGATGTTATTATTTTAACCAAAGCCCAATTAAAGGTGAAAAGATCCCTGGGTATCGACCGCTATTGAATACAGCCGATTCAATAAGAATAGTAAAGAAGAGGAAAGCAAAACAAACAACTAACAAGACTGACTACATAGTAAGCATTGTACTCCGTGGTAACTACCACCTGCTCCAGAATACAGAGTAGTGAGTTGTTGGCATCGGTGCGTACTTTTACCAATCTAATACCATCTAGCGTACCCCTGTATATTCGATGATGTCTAGTCTATCTATTGACATCGTGTCTACTTCTGTCTATCCAATGACATCTAGTCTATCCCTGTCTATCCATTGACATCTAGTCTATCCATTGACATCTCGTCTACCCCTATCTATCCATTGACATCTCGTCTACCCCTATCTATCCATTGACATCTCGTCTACCCCTATCTATCCATTGACATCTCGTCTACCCCTATCTATCCATTGACATCTCGTCTACCCATGTCTGTCCATTGACATCTAGTCTACCCCTGGCTATCCATTGACATATAGTCTACCCCTGTCTATCCAATGACATCTAGTCTACCTTGTCTATCCATTGACATATAGTCTACACTGTCTATCCATTGACATATAGTCTACCTTGTCTATCCATTGACATATAGTCTACCTTGTCTATCCATTGACATATAGTCTACCTTGTCTATCCATTGACATATAGTCTACCTTGTCTATCCAATGACATCTAGTTTACCCCAGTTTATTCAATGACATCTAGTCTACCCCTGTCTATCCAATGACATCTAGTCTACCCCTGTCTATCCATTGACATCTAGTCTACCCCTGTCTATCCAACGACCTTTAGTCTACCCCGGTTATACACTTCTATTTATTATGCATCAATCACAGACTACAGGTTGAATTACAATTCTGGTTAGATTTTATCCTACATTGAAAAAGTTGAACACGGTGGTTACGTAGCTTTGTGTGATACATCTAATGTGCATGTTTAACGATTCAATTACATTGGTACATGCAAACTGTGGACATATAATCGCTGTACACTTTATTCTGTTTGGTGCATATCGGCAGTTCTTTTGAGGTACTTGACTACCCATCCAAGGTCGGTTCCTTGCACGCTAGTGGTGTGAAATACTTAACGTGAAGGTATTTCTAAGTATATTGCTATTTGACGGTACCAGGCACAAACCGTGCAGGCACAGATCTACGTATTTCCATTAAAAAACCATAAAACACGTCCGAATGTTGATCAATTAGACTACTTAGAAATTGTCCAATCAGAAAGTGTTTTCGCCAATCATATACGCATCCTTTCCCTTTTGTACGGAGTTATCGACAGCACGTTATTTCTAGTTTATGGTGCGAGAAAATAGTTTTGTGAAAAAATATTTAATGGTTCCTATATCCGGTCGATTGTGACACCCCTGTGATAACTCGGGAACACTTTACGTTTGATGTGTAAACACAGTATTATAAATTGCTACAGTGTAGCACAGTGTTATATGTAGCAACTTATTTGTGATCATATCTGTAGATTTTTATTTTAAAAAAAACATTCTACTTTAGATATATTTAAATATCACACTTTGCATATACATGTCAAACTTTGTATATAAGCCTTTGAAATTTCATCGTGCATGTATTATGTATGTATGTATATATGTATGTGTATGTATGCGTGAATGTATGTATGTACATTATGTATGTATGTATGTATGTATGTATGTATGTATGTATGTATATATGTATGTGTATGTGTGCGTGCATGCGTGAATGTATGTATGTATGTATGTATGTATGTATGTATATGTGTGTGTAAGTGAATGTTTGAGTGTCTGTCTATCTGTGTCTATATATATGTCTGTCTGTGTGTGTGTGTGTGTGTGTGATTCATACCACTTCTATGTACTAAATCATACGTATCAACTATGTAGTTACAATGTTGTCAAGTGATGGTACAAAATCTAACGTGACATATTGCCGGCCTATACAAAGTGGAGTTTGTTGAAACAAGCTTAGACGGTGTCGTAGGAGGACGACTGTAGCTGTGAATATTGATGTTACAGATAGCACTGATAACTCCAACAGCCTCTTGTGTCATCATAATAACTATGACATTATGAACTATCAAGTTATTGTCAAATCATATCAACGGTCATAATTGTCCAACAGAAATGACATCAATGGTGTCTCCTACTGTACAAATACAGCATGATTCTAAAGCAGGCAATGAAGTAATGCTTACACGTCATTAAAGCCAATTTAGGTAGATTCGTGGCATTCCAGATGTCTTTAACTCTTATCTCCGTTTATCTATACATTATCACAGTCCGATGCTGTTTTTGTCTGTTTTTCTAGGACTTCTTATCAACTGTAACTATGTGCATAGCGAAGCAACCAAGTGACAGAAATAAAATCGGAACTCCGTATTGTCAAAGACATACACATATGTATTTGTTCTACTCTATACTTATACACGGTGCTAGGACTATACAGTAATGTCATGCACAGATACTGTGCTAGGACTGTTGTAATGTCATGCACATATTCTGTACTAGGACAGCATTGTAATGTCATGCACAGACACTGCTAGGACTGTTATAATGTCATGCACAAACACTGCTAGGACTTGTAATGTCATGCACATATTCTGTACTAGCACTGCATTGTAATGTCATGCACAAAAACTGCTAGGACTATACAGTATTGTCATGCGCAGATACTGTGCTGAGACTTGTAATGTCATGCACAGATACTGTGTTGGGACTGTTGTATTGTCACGCACAAACACTGCTGGGACTGTTGTAATGTCATGCACAGATACTGTGCTGGGACTGTTGTAATGTCATGCACAGATACTGTATTTTAATGTCATACATATAAACGGTGATTTTTCGGATTTGTATTCACTTCATTACACATAAAACAAATTAATATGTATGAACACAACATCTATGAAATGTCTAATAGTTAGAGAAATGTTAATGTTATATAAAATATGTAAATTATTTGTATCAGCCATAGACAAAGTGACCTAGCCAATCAGCATCCATCGTTAAAGTGACCTAGCCAATCAGCAGCCATCGTTATTCAATTCTCCAGCATTTTGTTCCTTATAATGTAAATACTTTTGTAACTCTTCTGACAATAAAACACAGAAAAACATTCTCTCTCTCTCTCTCTCTCTCTCTCTCTCTCTCTCTCTCTCTCTCTCTCTCTCTCTCTCTCTCTCTCTCTCTCTCTCTCTCTCTCTCTCTCTCTCTCTCTCTCTCTCTCATTCAAAGATCTCTTACCCCAGTTTTTAAGTGCGTTTTAGGAAATAAATACTTGTACTATGAATACAGTGGTTATTAATGGTATATAGAATATATAGGTATAGAGGTGGGCGTAGGTCCATTGTTGTCAACAGGTGAGGTCTCCAAGTTAGTTGGTATGTTACCAGGTAAATGAAGTGAACATAACTCGATGTTCCCATTTTAAACATTACGCAAGCAGAAAGAGTAGCGCCATTCTTTGCCATGGGACTGGTCACTCAGGCTGTTGGTATGTGCTAGTCTTGTGTCAATGTGTCGGATCATAATGTGATTATACCTTATCAAGCCATCACATTTTAGTCATCATAACGGATTTACACTGTTGTATACTCAACTAGGCTACCTCCTTCTGTCACTTGAATTAGACTATAATGTATTTACTTAAATTAGTGTATATCTCTCTGTGCAGTAGTCTAGTCACGGTAGTAGTATGCTGAAATAATATATTTCTCCCGGTCAGATGAAATTGTGTTGTGTACTGTTTTCCTCTGCACATATCCACAAACTACACAAACACACCCACATGTATATATATATATATATATATATATATATATATATATATATATAGAGTCTAACGGAACATCAAAGCCCAACATGGAACAACCCGCCAACACTTACTTGTCCGCACCCAATAACCCACACAATAACAACCAACACCTCCACACATACAACACCTACCCACCGACACAGACAATAGTGATGGTATTTCTATTGTCTACACTCTATATATACAGCACACCCAGAGAGTAGGCCTCAGAGTGTCTGATGATCGCAATATGCGTGAAACTCCGAGTTACACCCAAGAAAGAGTTCCAGTACTACCAAAACTATATATATATATATATATATATATATATATATATATATATATATATATATATATATATATATTAGCACTGACCGACTCTACATAAATTGTAGCACTGATTGAATCTCTATATAAATTGTAGCACTGACCGACTCTACATAAATTGTAGCACAGACCGACTCTACATAAATTGTAGCACTGACCGACTCTATATAAATTGTAGCACAGACCGACTCTACATAAATTGTAGCACAGACCGACTCTACATAAATTGTAGCACAAACCGACTCTACATAAATTGTAGCACAGACCGACCCTACATAAATTGTAGCATAGACCGACTCTACATAAATTGTAGCACTGACCGACTCTACATAAATTGTAGCAGAGACCGACTCTGCATAAATTGTAGCACAGACCAACTCTACATAAATTGTAGCACAGACCGACTCTACATAAATTGTAGCACAGACCGACTCTACATAAATTGTAGCATAGACCGACTCTATATAAATTGTAGCACAGACCGACTCTACATAAATTGTAGCATAGACCGACTCTATATAAATTGTAGCACAGACCGACTCTACATAAATTGTAGCACAGACCGACTCTATATAAATTGTAGCACAGACCGACTCTACATAAATTGTAGCACAGACCGACTCTACATAAATTGTAGCACAGACCGACTCTATAAATTGGGGCAATGACTGACGCTCTTCATAAACGACAGTCGTGCCTATATATATTTATGTTTAAGTTTTGGTTGCCATAAGTAATGATGTGACAGTGAGTATGCGGCGTAAACCACATCGTTGCCATGGCAATAATGTGATAATACGCATGTGATGTACTGTGCCATATCTTGTCACTAATATTATTTACTAAAGATCGAGCTCGGTGCCGACATTCTGTTGTCAAGCCATCAGTGGAACGTTGAGATGACAAAGTCTGAACATATCACAGTTTTTATGAGTGTCTATAGTCAGTTAGTGTACAATTACTAAAGATAAATGTTACTTTTACAGCTTAGTTTTAAAATTCTACCCAACGTTGCCAGAGTGGTACATGAGATAAAACTTGTGTTGCTTAGAAATACAGATAATTTATCTACAATTTCTAATGAGGATGTCATCATTACTGTAACCTGCAATTCCAGCCTATGTTTGGATAATCTAGATAGCTATTCTGTTTAGTGGTTGCCACCCCTCATATAAGCAATATCCTACTGATGTACACACACACGTATATATATATATATATACCGAATAACTGACGGATTTTAAAGTACATGGATACTGCTCTAATGAAATAGTTTTGTCATTCTTCGTAAATAGAATCAATTAATCAACTGAACGGCCTACCATCCACCATCTTAATATCCAACAAATCGCAGGTTTTATCAAACTTTGTGTTGAATCTTTCTTCCACATAACAGCAGAACATACTGTATACTTTAGACAGCATAAAACGCTAAGCTTCCCAAAGGTAACAAGAAATACATGTCGATGATCTTAATGTGACCTCTGACCTCAGGTTACATTACTTCAATAACTTAATGAAAATTAAATTTGAATTTCATGAAGATGAATATTGCCTAGGGTTATTTTACACCATATAGTGCACACCCCAAACCA
>NC_135567.1:17625305-17810305 GCF_964340395.1 Glandiceps talaboti | reverse complement strand
CTAAAAATATGGAATATATACTCTGGTCGTGCTACGTCACGACAATGCGTGTTACGTCACGACAACGCGTGTCTACGTCATTGGTTCTGCTGTGTTGGCAATATGAGTCTAAATGCTCAAAATTACCATTAGTTTCCACGATTTAAAAAAAATATTACTGCCAATGGTATAATTACATTATTCCCCAATATTTTTCTTGATTCAGTCGGAAAATACTCGTGACCTAAGCGTTGTCACTACGAGTCTAGCGACCCCTTAAGTCACTCATATTTTCCTCTGAGCTATATACATACAATGTACATCTATGTGAATATACTATATACATACAATGTACATCTATGTGAGTATACATACAATGTACAATTATGTGACAATGTATGCAATTAGGAGATATTTGATACTTTACAGAGCTCTTATATAAGTATCCAGCAATGAGAAAATGGACATGTTCAGATACCAAACTTAATGCTATAGGAAGGACTGGAACAATCCAATATAAATTCAATGACCTCTCATCTACTTTAGCTTTATTCATTCAAGTTTCATGTTACTTTCAAAGTCTCACAATTGGCAAAAATCAGAGGGGGTGCTCAACACGCAATGCAGAATAATTCTACAGCACCCATCTGGATGTATAGTTGATAAAACTCAAATAGACCAGCAGGTGTTTTTCCCTATATGTCGATCTTCAAATATTACGTCACTTACTTTCTTGTTGAGTTACTAGTACATGTCTTCATTGTGATGTCACTTTATTTCTAGTTTAGTATTACGTCACTTAGTTTCTAGTCGAGCATTACGTCATTTTCTAGTTTAGTATTACGTCACTTAGTTTCTAGTCGAGCATTACGTCATTTACTTTCTAGTCGAGTATTACGTCATTTAGTTTCTTGACGTGTAAATCACGTAGTGTCAAGTCGAGTATTACGTCACTCAGGTTTTAGTGGCGTTTTAGTATTACGTCATGTAGTTTCTCGTCGAATATTACGTCACTTAATGTCTAGTCGGGTATTATGTCACCTAACTGCTAGTGGAGTATTACGTCATATAGTTTCAAGACGAGTATTACGTCATTTAGTTTCTTGAGGAGCAATATACTATGCAGCTTCAGTACTCACAAGTATAAATTCACTGGTGTCTAGGGGGTATGACGTCACGTTAATGTCTATAAGAGATATAGAGTAAACCCATATACGTACATCTGGCTTTGTGGGAATCAATTTTCTTGTTATTCTGTCATTCTGTGTCCTCTATACTTCAAAGGTAATGGTACAATTGTTTCCTGCCTTCTAGTAGTCTAATCTTTGCCCTGTTTGACTGTGTCCCATATGTAGGAATTCCAATGACACACCTAAGTGTCGTTTACACGGTCCTTGTTAGCTTGGACCACTTTACGTCGCTTAGGTTCTTTGTGTACCTCAAAACCAGTTTGTATGTATAACATGTGTTCCAAATATTTGGCGTGGAGCATGAACGCAATGTGATATGTCTGCTGTTTTAAAAGCAGGGTGAGTCTTTGAGTGCTACCAAGTCAGGCGTATCAAATTGGCTACCTATCGACTTCACAACTTTGTTGTAAGTTTGAATTTTATCTCCGCTGCCATCTACTGACGTCCGGGTGAATTAAAGACTGATAAAAAACATCAATACCTGTACGATCAGTCACCAGTGACACGAAGGCCCACTACCCCCACCCAACGCCCCTTTCTCTCCCCTCTCTTCCTCCCTCTCCTCTCTTCCTCCCTCCCCCTCTCTCTCTCCCTCTCTCTCTCTCTCTCTCTCTCTCTCTCTCTCTCTCTCTCTCTCTCTCTCTCTCTCTCTCTCTCTCTCTCTCTCTCTCTCTCTCTCTCTCTCTCAGCATTTTCACTTGAGCATTAGTAGTTAACTTGACAGTGAAAAGAATATATAATTGGACAGTGAAAGGATATATATATATATATATATATATATATATATATATATATATATATATATATATATATATATATATATATATATATATATATATATATATATATATATATATATATATATATATATATATATATATATATATATATATATATATATATATATATGAATGTGTCTTGTATGTATGTATGTTGGTCAATGTGCAAATATTCCATATTCCAAATTCACATGTGATTGATTCTATGTGGTTCACTGGTTCATTCACAAGGCCAAGTACTATGAGTTGCATGTGTTGTCAACACTTTAAAAAGAGCTGAGTACAAAACAATGACTGCATTGAAGTGTGCATGGTGTATATGCACAGAATTGGTTCACACATTCAATCGTCTGGGTATGGGCGTGTACCAACAATCGGTCAATCTAGCACACAGTACTTGTATAGCCACAGGTGCTATACTTGACTGTATGGAACGTCAATAGTTGTCTACACGCACGATTTCTTTTCTATTCCATTCATATTTTCATGATCACTATCTTTACAGATTATCTTCAGTAAGAGAATATAAGATGGATTGATATTTCAAGGTGTTTTGTGTACAATACTGTCAATAGAGACTAACAGCGTCAACATAGACATGTGTTTTACCTCTGTACATCCATATGTTATGATACAAGTATGCAGGGTTCTAATTAACATAACAAATTTAAGATATACTCTCTTGCCCACACCCTCTAACGCCTCCTGTCCACCCTTATCAAAATCTCCCTACCACCCCTCCTCTCATCTCCTCTCTTCTCGTACACGTATTTACACCCGATTTCAACTAACCTTGCCAAAACGGTGTGTGTGTGTCACAAATGTACGTTTGGGTTGGTTCATACACGTTACAACACTCCAGATACACCAACACTTTACAACTGAAACCAAAGTACAAGTAATTGTAATATATCACTTCCCCTAAAGTCATTGAAGCTTGGGGACATGTATACATTTTAAACTTTATGAAGTCTACGAAAATGGGTTCTACGTCACTACAACGCGCGTCTATGTCACGACAACGCGTGTCTATATCACAGGTTCTGCTGTGTCATTGGTTCTGTGTTCGAAATATGAGTCAAAACGTTCAAAATTACCGTTACTTTGATATTACCGGCGCTGGTATAATTATGTTATTCTCCAATATTCGTCTTCACAAAAGAAGACAAATATTGGGGAATAACGTCTAAACATTGTATGAACCGAGATAAAAAAAATTGCATCATAAACTGTTGTGCTGAGATTAAGTGAAATTTGTGATAACTGACCTGGTCATATTTTGAAACCATTCGTATGTATAAGATATATTTATCCTATAAATCATATTTTCTAAGCAATTTTATGCTTCCTCAATTTAAATTTGAAAATGAACTCTGCGACACTGATGTTTGAACTTTGTTGCATTGATTTAACTGTTCACAATACTGGCACTACACAGGTAGATTTACAGTTCGAGTGTTGACTTTTGAAAGAGCATTTCAGATTTACAAAATATACAATTCATCTTGTCTAGTGCTATCCTTAATTGAATCTTAAGAGCTTTCTTTCACGATTCGAGACCACATTGCATCCAGACATTTAACGAGGATGACAGGAACATACAGCTAAAATGGTGTAGGCTTGGTGTTTCACTCATGGGTCATTACAGCCAAAATGATGTAGGCTTGGTGTTTCACTCATGGGACATTACAGCTACAATGATGTACGTTTGGTGTTTCGCTCATGGGTCATTACAGCTAAAATGATGTAGGCTTGGTGTTTCACTCATGGGACATTACAGCTAAAATGATGTAGGCTTGGTGTTTCACTCATGGGTCATTACAGCTACAATGATGTAGGGTTGGTGTTTCACTCATGGGTCATTACAGCTACAATGATGTAGGCTTGGTGTTTCACTCATGGGACATTACAGCCAAAATGATGTAGGCTTGGTGTTTCACTCGTGGATCATTACAGCTACAATGATATAGGCGCTTGGTGTTTCACTCATGGGTCATTGCAGCTAAATGATGTAGACTTGGTGTTTCACTCGTGGGTCATTACAGCTACAATGATATAGGCTTGGTGTTTCACTCATGGGACATTACAGCCAAAATGATGTAGGCTTGGTGTTTCACTCATGGGACTTTACGTTTTTGACACAGAGGCAACAAATTTTAACTCCAGAACAATAACAGACACACAACGATCACATCAGGATCCTTACCCAATCACATTGAACACTTATAAGCATTGCTATTCTTTCATGGTTTAATAGAAATAGGCCTCTAATAAAAACATTTACACATGGACTTGATGATGTTAATGGCTGCAATTGTTTATTTTCTAACTGATAATCAACATTTCAACTTGACTCCTTCTACCATCCCCACTGTGCACGGCACCTATGTATTTGTTTCTTCTGCATTAAAAGTTGTCAGAGGGTGAGTATTAAATGTCATGTTACATGAGTGAAACACCAAGCCTACATCATTTTAGCTGTAACTCTTCCCTTCTTTCACTGGCATTATTTATTTTTTCATTTTGACCAGCTCACATACAAGCAGTCATAAATACGAAACCACAAAGTTGACTTTATATCTATTGACACTTTTCATGGCATGGAGCTGAAAAGTAAACTGATTTTTCAAAAAAAGTTGACAGCCTCATATTGACTTGTACTTAGTCCAGTACACTAGAGAAGTGGGGTCAGAGGTCAACCTGGAGTGTTGTTAATGAGGTAGTAACTAGACATGTGACAAGAAGGGAAATTTGTTAGCTTATCGCAAATCAATAAATCATAAAACTTAAAAAGTGGGGTTTCTAGTGACCTCCCCATGTGATGTAAATGAAATTGCTAACAATACATGGTTTTAGATTTCATCATTACAAATGCATACTGGGTGTGTTAGGTTGGTTTTGTCCAAGATTGGGTATCAGTTTGGCCTAGAATACATGTGAATGAGGTTTTTGAATTTGCTATTTCTCTATTTCCCCATTCCCATGGGAAACACCAAGCCAATATTTTGTTATTTCCCCTTTCCCATGGACTAAGTATTACTGTATTCTAGCTGGTTTAGTCCAATATGGGTACAGTATCATTTATCTGAGTTTAGTCCCAATACGGGCACAGTATCACAAGTGGATTTAGTCCAATATGGGTACATTATCATTAAGGTGGATTTAGTCCAATATGGGTACAGTGTCATTTAGCTGGGTTTAGTCAAATATGGGTACAGTATCACAAGTGGATTTAGTCCAATATGGGTACATTATCATTAAGGTGGATTTAGTCCGATATGGGTACAGTATCATTTAGGTGGATTTAGTCCGATATGGGTACAGTATCATTTAGCCAAGTTTAGTCAAATATAGGTACAATATAATATATCTGGTTTTAGTCCAAGATGGGTACTGATATCACCGAACTAGATTTTATAGTACAGTACGGGTACCAGTATTACTCTAGCACAATACAATCTCGACAAATCGGCATACCCTAGTCTCTACACCCGCTTCTTGTTACCAATATCACTGGCGTCAGTGACAATGCAGACTGCAAGAAGTGGATTTACATAAAGACGGAATGTTCTAAAGGTGTACAAGCTATCTAAACAGAGGACGGCATGTTTTGTCTGTTGGTTGACTTACGGCATTCTAATCTAATTGTGTGTTTATCGTCTAAACAATAGATGTGTACATGTTAGTAGAGAGTAGTACAGGCTGCAAACATCAACCATCTTCAAGTGTTAACTTAACGTTATTAGCATTCTATTTAGTCAAACCAACTATAATGTAGTCACAACAAACAACAGTTAAAACTCCTGATAAATTCTTTTCTTGACATTTCATTTGAAAGTAACAGTTGACTTTGTTCTAAAGAATAGGACTTAGAATTTCGATTTGTCTAGCTGCAGGCCTACTTAAAATCAACCGTGACTCAAGGACTATGTTATCAATAAAAGAAGCCTCTCCTCCTACTTGTCATAACACCGGTATCCCCCTCCCTCACCCTCGCTATGTTTGGGTGAGTGAGTGAGTGGGTGTCTGTCTGTGTGTCTGCCTGTCGATCGGCCGGACTGCTTTCTCCTCTCCTCCTCCTCTCTCTCTCTCTCTCTCTCTCTCTCTTCTCTCTCTCTCTCTCTCTCTCTCTCTCTCCTCTCTCTCTCTCTCTCTCTCTCTCTCTCTCTCTCTCTCTCTCTCTCTCTCTCTCTCTCTCTCTCTCTCTCTCTCTCTCTCTCTCTCTCTCTCTCTCTCTCTCTCTCTCTCTCTCTCTCTCTCTCTCTCTCTCTCTCTCTCTCTCTCTCTCTCTCTCGGGTGATGGATCAGTTTGCCTGCCTGCTTTTATGTCCATCAATATATGTAGCTATCTGCGTATATCGACATCTAGTCAATGAATAGGTATACGTTAGCCTCAGTGCATCTGAAGGACTCTACCTTAACTGAGTTTAGTTTATCATAACTAGGCTAAAGGTCACTTTTCACGATTTTGACGGATTTTGCCTAGCAACAGAAATATGTATACTAAGATAATATTGTTTGTTAAGTATTACAGACCAATCGATTAAAACAATACTCTTAGCATTGATGAAATAATTACTGCTGGGAATTAAAGCATACACGATATAAACAAATAGAATCAGACCCTATTCGTCCCAAGGGAATTGTATCACGGCGAATTTGAGTTGTAGAACGTAGATCTCGTTCATCCCAATATGGCAGCCAAGTAAGTAGATATCAGCCACTCACGCAGATAACATCGTTTGCTACTATGTAGCAATTTGTAATGAGTTGGATACAGTGTAGCAATTTGTAATGAGATATCGTAGCAAGAGCACCTATTAATCATCCATTGCTGAATCGTCGATGCTTTGCTAGAGCTTGAAATAACATCGCTTCATAGTAATTCATCTGTCATAAAATTGATAGAGATCAAGTGATGTAAATGAGTAGTAGTATCAGTGTGTGTGATCAGTGTAGAAGCTTGATGTATATGTGTGTCTGTCTGTCTGTATGTATGTATGTATGTATGTATGTATGTATGTATGTATTTATGTATGTATGTATGTGTGTATGTATGTATGTATGTATGTATGTATGTATGCATGTGTATGTATGTATGTATGTGTGTATGTATGTATGTATGTATGTATTTGTGTCTGTCTGTATGTATGTATGTATGTATGTACGTATGTATGTGTGTATGTATTTGTGTGTGTATGTATATATATATATGTGTATGTATGTATGTGTGTATGTATGTGTGTGTGTGTGTATGTATGTGTGTATGTATGTATGTATGTATGTATGTACGTGTATGTATGTATGTATGTATGTATGTATGTATGTATGTATGTATGTATGTATGTATGTATGCATAGGTGAATGTATATGTGTCTTTTATTGAGGTTTTACTTTTAATGTCACTTATCATAGTCTTTAGTTCTGACTGAGGTGAATGTAATATAGTAAAGTTTAGTAGAGTATAGTTTAGTGTGTTATTACAATAGTAGGTACTCATGCTGTACATGTCGCGGTGTCACGTGGAGGATACCACATTGCTGTAGGCATTCACCTCATCGCCTTAACGTGTCTCCGTGATATCGCTTGCTATGAAAGGTGAATGGATGGCAGAGACAGTGACAGCAAAGCTTTATTTCCGTTTTCTGTGTTTACTAATGAGACTAATCTCCACAATTTATACCAGTCTTCCGTTGCTGGGGAGCTAGATGTGTGGTTATGAATTTTAATTGAACTAGGGGGTTCTATCTCTACACCAACCACTGGATTAAGTTGGATTGAATGAATGTCTAAAAGTCTAAACCATCACTGTGTTGTCATGACAACACGACAACCCGGAATATTGGATTTACAAATCTATTTTTGCTGATTTTAATGTTTTATAATTTAGAGGGAGCTAAAATGAGTTGACATGGGATATCCTGATGTACTGTGTAACTATCGTCAATTCGTATATTCTGTCACATGTGGCCATTCACATCTTTATGGATGACATTACCGTTCCAGCTGAGTTGGCTAATGATAAAACAAAGTGTATGAACACAGGTCCTTGACATTTTAGCAGTAGTAACATATAACCTAGCTTTCATACTTCCTTGTCTTAATCCCATAACACTGCCACAAAATAATGTATTAACACTATTACACGTACTATGCATGCCATCGACCTGACTATTGGGGGGGGGGGGGGATATAGCCTTTATGAATATTTTGACCCAAAAATCCAAAATGAAAGAAATCACGATGCAAGTATAGGTTTAAGTATGGTGATGGTGGTGGTGGTGGTGGTGGTGGTGGTGATGATGGTGATGATGATGATGATGATGATGAGGAGGAGGAGGTGGTGGTGGTGGTGATGATGATGATGATGATGAGGAGGTGGTGGTGGTGGTGGTGGTGGTGGTGGTGGTGGAGGCGGAGGGGAAGTGGAAGGACAGGGGCAGGATGTGGGGCAGGAGGAAGAGGGAGGAGGAGGAGGGAGAAAGTGGAAATTAGATAATGTCATAGCCTGATTAGCAAAAATGATTTGTAAATTTCTATAACCCAGTATAAATCTGTGTAACTGATCTTGACCCTTCCCTGATTAGCATAAATGTGTATATATACCCTCTACCATACTCTTAATAGCATAACTTTGTGATAGCATTAACCCTAATCTAATTAGCATAAATTTGTATAAACAGCCGCAACATACAATAATTAGCATAAATTCGTGCAAACAGCCTTCACCCTACCTTTAACACAAAGCATGTTGGGATAGATTAGCAAGTGATTTGTACAGATCGTGTGTACTTCTCCTAAGCCGGAGGTGAATTGTTGACTTTTAGTGCTTTTCAAATGCAGATTTAGAAGGACTGACTGGAACAGAGAGAGTCATTGATCAGGCAATGAAAGAATGCGACTAGATGGACGTAAACTCTCTACTACTTGAAACAAATACAACCACTTTTTGTAGACTTCAGAGATGCAAAAACTAAAAGTACAACCGGATGTTGACTTTTTGTCAAAGTTTGAGAGTGCCAAAATGTAACTAGAAAAGACGTTATTTACATGGCACACTGGGCCATATGTTTCACACCCTGTCTGTTATAGTGTATATATATATATATATATATATATATATATATATATATATATATATATATATATATATATATATATATATATATATATATATATATATATATATATATATATATATATATATATATATATATATATATATATATGAGAGAGAGAGAGAGAGAGAGAGAGGGAGAGAGAGAGAGAGAGAGCGAGGTAAACTGTACGGTCGATTAGCGATAATTCTGTGTAGTTGTAGGTATGATATCATAATCACACGTGACTTTCACCAATATAAATATGGTTATTGTCCAAGGAACAACAATCTCACAATACAAAGTAAAAGTATTTATATAACAACCCTTAAATATTCTCTTATTGCTTCTTTGTTCGGACTACAATCAGTTATTTCCAGGTCTGGTCTAGAAAAGTGGAAACTTAGACAACAACTATTCATTCTTGTCTTACACTGTCTATTAAATTGTGAAAGGTCCATGTGACTGGTTAAAGTGAGAGTTTCTATTTAAAGTTTATGAGATAGGTGTACTTACATTACTTCTTTTGTTGATTTAGCTTTATGTAGTTTGAATGCAATTGGTCATGTTGCTAGGCGTGACGTCACCTAACAACACTATAATCATTTCCAATTTCATTGTCTGAAGCTCATTATCGTTAATAGCCGGGTTCAAGGAGGTCAGGTCTATCAGTTGACCTTTGAGCGTCTCATTTGACTTGACTCATTGACAGAATGAAAGTTGCCTTTGATGCTACAAATCTATCTCCTTCCATAAAGTGCCCAATATACCCACATATACCAATCATAGAATTGTTCCAACCAAACATATACCCACACACACACACATACATACATACATACATACATACATACATACATACATACATACATACATACATACATACATACATACATACATACACACACACACATACCCAGCTGCAGCATACACGCATACAATACTCCAAACCCGACATACCCACATAGAATACATACACCCCAACATTCTCACATACAATAATACCTCAAGCCCAACATACCTATATGTAGTTCAAACTCATCATAGGAAACCACAACTGCACCGTCCAAGACAAAGTGTTATCTTTTGAGGCCAGGATGTATGTCACTGTGCAGTACAGGATGTATATTTAGATTTGTCAAACAAGAAATTGTGGCTAGGTCAATTCTGGTAAAATCCACCCATTGATAAGAAATCGAGCAGAAAACCAGAAGGGTGTATCCAAGTATATGTGTAAATAACAGCTGATATGAAAAGACGGAGTAAACACAGATTATGACATCATAGAAAGAACAACTGAAAAGTCATCTAAACGTGTTTTGAAGTTAGGACTAGTCAATGCCTAGATACACCAGTATGTAGACATGTTGGGAAGGGATCCATTTTACCTCCTCTTTCAGATACTAACCTGTCCATAGAATATTAGGCCATCATAGACAGTAGATATTAATAACTTTATAGGACTATTAGTAATAAACTACTCCATCAAAAGTCCAATTTCTTATTTCAACTAGACACATTTATGGACAATTTCACACTTAACGTGGTCGGCAGTGTATGTATAAACACAGCTGGATCGGTTGTCAACTCTACTTCAAAGAAAAGCCGCCATAACAAAATATGTCCTGATGTATTGTGAGTGAGACCTCAAAGAAAGAGCTATTGCAAAAATGTCAATGGTATATGTGCCAATTGACGACTTTGATGTAAACCTTCATGCCATCAACTCTAGATTCATTATATATGCATTTTGCTGTAAGAACTCATTTGAACCACAACTACCTTTATCAGGTACGTTCATCTACTCACAATACACTCACCATATCAAATTTGCATATTAAACGTCAAATAATGGTCATCTCTACCTAGCATAAAGAACGATCATTTTCATTGGCCACTGTTAAGAGAAACCTAGCCCTGAAACTTAGACGAGTAGACTTGAATACTTGTAGAAAACAGACACTCTTGTATTCTGTAGATATACACATAGGCATAGGCAAAGATATACACAGTAGTACTGGAAGGCACATACATTATCAGATACATACATACATACATACATACATACATACATACATACATACATACATACATACATACATACATACATACATACATACATACATACATACATACATACATACATACACACATACACACATACATACATACATACATACATACATACATACACACACACACACATACATACATACATACATACATACATACATACATACATACATACATACATACACACATCTTACATACATACATACATACATACAGACAGACATACATACATACATACATACATACATACATACAGACAGACAGACAGACAGATGCAAACAGGTAGAAACTGGTTTCAAATAAACTACAAACCAACGGAAAATATTATATATATATAGTATATTTACATTAAAAGTAATAAAGAATTGAAGTTGAGTCAACGATGCCATGTGTAGGTGTGTCTGTCTCTATGTGTGTTTGTCTGTCTGTCGGTCTGCCTGTTTGTTTGTTTGTTTGTTTGTTTGCGTATATGGATGTGGTTACCTGTCTGGATGTCTTTGTTGCGATGTTTATACTGCATTCTATAGCTATATTGCTTTGTGTTTCAAATTTGTGTTCTGTCTATATATGTAGTTCATCTCGGATATGCTAGTCATTTGTAGCTATACAAAACCATAGTTTGGAATTTTCGTCCGAAGTGTTATTGGCCTTAGAGGTCATCTTGTGAGGTCAACAGCGACAGGAAGTCAGAAGTGAACAAGCCTGCTATTAAAGTATTTGTTACTGATTTAAGAGACTTGAAGTTGTATGGAGATAGCTAGCTATATGACAGTCACGTAGAGATGTGTACTAATGACAGTGTTATCAACGGTTGTCTGATAACGCCACATTTACTGAACAGGAGATCAAACTCTGTAATACCATACTAATGCTTACAGTCTAATATACTTCAAGAACAATTACCTTGCCAACAAATAGATTCCCAGTTTCAGCCCCAGCACAGAGACGTTGTATGTTTTTTGCACTCGTCATAATTCTGTATTAGGAGAATTGTTTACTCTGTGTAGGTCTTGTCAAGTACTGTCTGCTTGTTACTATGTAATGTGTGAGGGTAATGGGCTGAACTTTGAGATAAACCCTAGCCCCAACAACATATAAAAATAAAGTACCCATATCAAATAGTTAAAATTGACAAGTACTAGAGGCGACAATGTTAGCCAATTCATAATATGTCAAATTAATAACTAATAAATCATCAAGTTATTCTGACGTGTTTTCATATATTTGTTTTCAGAACATTCCAAAGGAGGTGGCCGTGGAGGTTGTTTTCCTGCCAGTTCAACTGTGACATTGGAAAATGGCGCCACCAGATCAATGGACCAAATTCAGCTCGGTGATAGGGTTTTGACTGTGAACGAGGCTGGACAGACTGTGTATAGTGACGTCATTATGATGTTAGACAAGAAATCCGACAGGCGGCAAAGTTATCATGTAATTGAAACAGAAGACTACGGTTACAGGTTGACTGTGTCACGCGGTCATCTCGTCTACGCATCAAACTTCAACTGGACTTTTGATGCGTCTGTGAAACCCGTGTATGCAGGTGACTTGCAAGTTGGGCAGTATCTCTACGTCGCAGAAAACCAGGGGGCAACTTTACGACCAGTCAAAATCACCCGAATATCAACGATGGAAGACCAAGGTGTTTTCGCGCCATTAACCACTGAGGGAACGATAGTTGTGGACAATGTGGTGACGTCATGCTATGCAATGGTCAATCATAACTTGGCACATTTTGCCTTTGCACCAGTGCGTTTTTTAAAACAAATTTCAACTAATTTGTGGAGCGCAATGGCTGCCATGCAAACGGATGGCATTCATTGGTACCCACATCTGTTGTACAGCATCGCTGGACAATTTTTGAGTGATAGTTTGGTTTATGAAGGCGGAATACTTGTCTGAATTTGACTGACAAAATTCACACGTATACCTCTAGAGGGCGGTCTACACGATGAAAAATACCGTTTGAATTAACGAGACGTGGTCTTCGTTGACCAATGAAGCGGCATTAAATAAATCGTTACCTTTGACCTCCAAGACTGCACTGGACAAGTCATGGTAGAACATGTAGAGAGTGAACGTTAATGGAGACAAGAATAAACAAACAAACAAATGAATTGAATTTATCTCTCATAGCAATACATACTTTTCTATGAAAACACTTTTTAACAAAATATTTGTTATTCTTCAAATCCCTTGACATGATCGACCCGGGTCAGATTGTATATGTCAATTCTGATTGGTGAATGCTTTTGATATTATCCAATCACCTCTCAATAAACAAGCATGAGTTGATGACTTCACGCATTACGTCTGCTGACGACTATTTATTACGTGCCATAGTTTACATTCTAAATTACCACGTGACAAATACCACGTGACAATTACGTCACCACTACGTAGATCATTAAAATAGTTTATTTATTTTTTTGTAAAATAGAATCCTTTTCACTGCTAGTGATATTTGTTAAAGTCTGGCATGATCTGATGTGTGATTCTAAAATAGTGTGAACGTATAGATTTCACTTGTACAATATTATTAAACGACATTATGCAAACTTTTTTGTGTTGTATATGGAAAAAAAAACACTTTTTTACACTTTTGCATCAGTAAAATTTTAAAGAATATTTCTGCCTCCATTTACTTTCTGTTATCACATAGGTGTCCAAGTCATTATTCGTACTGCAATTTGCTTGGAATGCAAAGTGTCTGCCGATGTACATCATATAATGCTCACATCAAATGACGTATCTGCTTCACATCAAATGACGTATCTGCTTACATTGTGACGTTTAAATGACGTATTTGCATACATTGTGTGACATTTAAATGACGTATTTACATACATTGTGTGACGTTTAAATGACGTATTTGCATACATTGTATGACGTTTAAATGACGTGTCTGCTTACATTATACGCATACAAGCAAGTCTGCGCATTCTATGACGTTTAAATGACGTATCTGTATACATTATATGACGTATTAGCTTATATTGTATGACATACCAACTTACTGTAACTGACGTACTTGCTAACACTAAATGACGTATCTACATACATTGTATGACGTATCAGCTTACATTAAATGAAATTTTTGCGTACACTAAATGACGTATATGCCTACACGAAATGACGTATTTGCCTACACAAAATGACACGTACTTCACACGATATGACTAATATCTGTTCACAAGATATGACGTATTTGCACACACTTAATGACGTATCTGCTTATATTGTGTGACGTATCTGTACACCTTATGACGTAATTGCTTACACTGTACAATGTATTTGATTATATGTGAAGTGTTAGTTTGTAAAGACTAAACCATTTTTATTATTATAATAGAATCGTAGAAACGATGCAAGATTTTGTGAAGAAATATCTTATTTTAGAAATTCATAATTGTATATTTTGGAATATTATATGAATATAAATAAATCAATTACTTCCTATGAAGATATTAATGAAATGTAAATATCGATCGGTCACTAGGGTAATGGGAACACGTACACAAATCAGAATAAATTGGTTTTACTGCACCGGAAATGACGTTTAATAATTGTCCAATCTGTGCATTAGAGAAATAAGCAGTGCATTCTGGGTCGCTTAGCAAATTTGAAAAAGATCAACAGTGTACATCTTAAAACAAGACTTCAAAATAATCTTAAAATCAGATCTACTTGGATAATGTATCAGATATATTTGTGACGTCACGGACCATATTTGTCTGGAGGATTTAGTACACATTCCAATATATGAAGATTTTCTAGTGACACAGAGTTCATTTTATATATATATATATATATATATATATATATATATATATATATATATATATATATATATATATATATTATTTCTAGTCCATAGCTGATATTCATTACCGCATTACCCCATAATTCCAATTTTGACAATTAATGTTATTTATACTGCAATGTTAAGATTTTGCATGATCTTTTTAATGTATTGTGTATTTGAACCTCACAATTCTCTTTGTGTCGTTTCCATGGTTATTTCAAGGCTAAAGGTCAGTAGAGATATATGAACCATTGAGTGTTACGTATGAGATTTTATGTCCTATAATCTATGCATAGTTTTTGCCTTTCTTAATAAAAGCTGTCATTGTCAGATAAGATTATATCGTTGTGTTTGTTTGTTTGTTTGTTTGTTTGTTTGTTTGTTTGTTTGTGTGTGTGTGTGTGTGTGTGTAAGTATGTATGTATGTATGTATGTGTGTATGCATGTGTGTATGTATGTATGTATGTATGTATGGATGGATGGATGGATGTATGTACGTGTGGGGAGGAATGTGAGTGGGTGGGTGGTTGGATGTGTGTGTATGTATGTGTGTGTGTGTGGGTGTGTGTGTGTATGTATGTATGTATGTATGTGGGTGTGTTTGGTACGGTGTTGTGAATACAAGTATATGGTATAATCATCACTATGGGAACACAGTGAGAGTCATGGATATGAAAATATACATAGTAAACAGCAAGACATACTGACAAGGACAGACAGACAGACAGACAGGTTAGACGTATAGATGTATAGTGACTGATTCGTGATCTCATAGATAGTACGACTGTCATGTGACAGATCGAACACGGAAAAGAGTCGTTCATTATTACCATGAGATTATTGATATCAGAGTCACAAGGATGTCTCAATTTAGCCAATTGTAAAATGTCCTTGATACATCAATTTAACTTGGAAGGTAATCTCGAGTCGTCTGTAGGTGAAAGGTCAACATGCGTCATTACATAAACATTAACCTTGTGACGCTCATGTAGATTTGAAGACTAAAACAGGTATATATGGTTGTATGTCTGGTCCATGTCTGGAACGGATTCTCAGACAGTGTATGTACTTGTAGTAATCAGTGACAATGGTGCTCAGTCCATAAAGGGCCGTGTGCACAAACATCTTTCAGCCACCTTAAGTAGCAGAGGATACTGTGACATACTCCTACACTGCTGTGAACCACTGCTTTGGCTCATATATGCAGAATAAACAGACAGACATACTGACAGACAGACAGACAGACAGACAGACAGACAGACAGACAGACAGACAGACAGACAGATAGATAGACAGACAGACAGACAGACAGATAGATAGACAAACAGATGGACAGACAGACAGACAGACAGACAGACAGACAGACAGACAGACAGACAGACAGACAGACAGACAGACAGACAGACAGACAGATAGATAGACAAACAGATGGACAGACAGACAGACAGACAGACAGACAGACAGACAGACAGACAGACAGACAGACAGACAGACAGACAGGTTAGAAGTATAGATGTATAGTGACTGATTCGTTTCCTATATCTGTGCATGCCCTGGTCATTTCTTGTGAGCTATTGTTCACTTTTTAGCATTTCAGAACAAATTCTTTTTTAAATATTGTTTGGCGGCCAATGTTTTTCACCATAACTCCTGAAAAATTATGGGTCGGTGGATCGTTTTTTTTTATGGTACTTTCAGTTCAAAATCACACTTCAAAATTCTGAATGACCTAGAAATGAGAAGAAAAGACAGAACGAAACTTTTGAAAAATTTGTTTTAAAATAACGTTTCAGCAATAAAGTATCATTTCCGCTCAGATACGTGCTTGTGTGGTCACCATCTTACAATCTTTGTGACTTGGGAGTTTTTCTAGTCCTGCCGTAGAGGGCGTCAATTTCCTGGTAATTCGCGAGATTGCAGAAATACAGGATCGGTTGGGTGGTGAGAAATGTAGAATTAAGTAAAGTGGTTCTTGTGACATTCTCAAGGGATCATATATAGGGAAAGTGATTCGTGAAAGTTATACATAAAATAGATGTGAGTTTGGAGTAATAAATGTGAACTATTTAAGCCATGGGTTTTTCGTTTTTGTAATTTGCAATAGAAAACGAAAAACGAATGGACGGTATATACACGGACCATGTTTACTAGGCTGTATCAACATTTGAAGTAGTATAGACACGGTAAATGAGGGTGCATCACAATATCATAAATTTTTAAAAAAAATATGACGTCATCCAATGAAATACTATCAAGTGCATATACACAGCTATTGCATTGTGACGTCATAAGTATGGTTCCAAATATTAATATTGGCGGCTATCGTGACTTGACAGAACGTATGACGGGTTCGTTATTTACATGTAGCTTTCAAAGGCTTTTCTTTATATATGGTAGTATGTCACAAACCTATGGAAGTCGACTAACACGCTAATGGAATGCCATACACACATGTGAAGAATATTAATGTCTGAAAAAATTATAATGCTGATTTGTGGAAGAAAATTATTGTTTAACTCATTTTTTCTTCATAAAATGTACTGATAGCATCGGAGAGGTCAGTACAGTTCGATGACCACAAAATAAGAAGGGCGTAATAGTTGCGGTGAATTGTCCTCGAATTGTCATGAGGGTCTACTGTCTGTGGGCCATTGAAATACAAAGTCATACGGTGAGTGTGTGTTTATGTGAACAGCGCCGTTCTTATGGAACAGTATACGACGATAACTTTGCTCATCACCCACTGTTGATAAATTCACGAAGGATACGAATATGTTTGCAAGAGCTTTCTAACTTTTTACAATGATCTACTATTGTTCATGTTCAGCACCATAGAACATTACGTCGTATTGGAATCATAGAATCGAAGAGATTGTCGAATTTACATTATTCTAAAGAAATAGATGAAAATACAAACTGCATATGTAGACTAAGATATGTAATATCGCCCATCCCTCAATGGCCTTGCTCAAAGGGATTTGTCTATGTGTGAGGGCGCCAGACACGGCGTTCCTTACACTGTGTCTACTGCCATGTTACCATGCAAATAACAACACAACCACTATCCATGTATCATATATCATATATCATAATTTATATCATACATCATATATCATATATCATATACATAGAGTAAAACAAATAACAATGATATCATTAATTGAAAATATTTATTTTAAAAAGCATTTTCTATAACAGTAATAAAATTCCAAATCTAACTTGTCTTTTTTCTATAATTATAAATTTCAAAGTTCAATTTATAGCAAATAAAAAACGAAAGCATGTTTGAGAAGACATACTAGTGAGACGTATCCTGCAATATGACAATTATAATATTCCACTATAATTTTTGTCATTCAGCCAAGGAAAATACGAGTGACCAAAGGGGTCCTTGTCACTACGAGTCGCTAGATAAGTAGTGTCAAGCCCTTAAGTAAATATTATTTCCTGATGAACGACGTAAAACATATGGCAATAATATAATCATGCTTCATCAAGCAGGAAACATAATGGCGATATAAAACGTTTTGACTCATATTTCTAGAACCCCCAAAACAGTGATGTAGACACAGGTTGTCATGACGTATTACACATATGTTCTGTTCAAAGACAGTAACTTGGTTTGAGTATGGTATAAATTGATATTTACATGTAAATGATGTGATTATGTTATATAAGTTGAAATGTGGTATCTTTGCAACGGATTCCAGATAAATATAGGATATAGTGATCTGATATCTGCAATATTTGACTAGGACGGATTGACGACATATCGCCAAGATCTTGAAGTAGGTATGTAAGCTTGGACGGAATACCTGCACAGAAACTTAGACGTCATAGCTAGATGAATGGATGGATGGTGGGATGGATGGTGGGATGGATGGTGGGATGGAGGGAGGAATGGAGGGAGGGGGGATGGATGGATGGATGGATGGATGGATGGACGGACGGATGGGATACAGACAGACAGACAGACAGACAGACAGACAGACAGACAGTCAGTCAGTCAGTCAGATAGCTAGCTAGCTAGAGATAGATAGATAGATAGATAGATAGATAGATAGATAGATAGATAGATAGATACATACATACATATATAGAGACAGACAGACAGACAGACAGACAGACAGCCAGACAGACAGACAGACAGTCAGTCAGTCAGTATATCAGTCAGTCAGTCAGATAGCTAGCTAGCTAGAGATAGATAGATAGATAGATAGATAGATAGATAGATAGATAGATAGATACATACATACATACATACATACATACATACATACATACATACATACATACATACATACATAGAGACAGACAGACAGAGTCAGTCAGTCAGTATATCAGTCAGTCAGTCAGATAGCTAGCTAGCTAGAGATAGATAGATAGATAGATAGATAGATAGATAGATAGATACATACATACATACATACATACATACATACATACATACATACATAGAGACAGACAGACAGACAGACAGTCAGTCAGTCAGTCAGTCAGTCAGTCTATCAGTCAGTCAGATAGCTAGCTAGCTAGAGACAGATAGATAGATAGATAGATAGATATATAGATAGATAGATAGATAGATAGATAGATAGATAGATAGATAGATAGATAGATAGATAGATAGATAGATACATACATAGAGACAGACAGACAGGCAGACAGACAGACAGACAGACAGACAGACAGACAGACAGACAGACAGACAGATAGATAGATAGATAGATAGATAGATAGATAGATAGATAGATAGATAGATAGATAGATAGATAGATAGATAGATAGATAGATAGATAGGGAGGCACGGAGACAGACAGACAGATAGACAGACAGACAGATGTATGTTATCTAGAGGAGACTGCATTGTATAGATCTGAATATTACCTATAAAATGTCACTTGACTGATTCCTACACATAGTCTATACCGTGTATAGGTTTTGTAGGTAAGATTAGGTATCGACTCCTGTAACTAACTTATCTGTTAGTTCTGTGTCTGTACGGATACACTAACCTGTTCTGTGTATGCACGGATACACTAACGTGTTCTATGTACGTATGGATACACTAACGTGTTCTGTGGATGTATGGATACACTGACCAGTTCTATGTATGTACCTATAACTACTATTAAGTTTGTTCTGTGTATGTATATGTACCTATCCACTAAGTAAGTCATCAGTTAGTACTCCAGTAGTAGTACTGCAATTAATTTCTTTGGTTCGGTAACAGCGTCCAAACGCCAACTTCTTTCCATATTTCGTCTTAGGCCAACGTCCAGGGATGACGTCATCACCTCTTGCTTTCTGATTCGTGTTCTCTGTCCGACTTTTTTGGTGTTCTGCTAAGTGAACGTCGTAGTGATCGCCTGAGGGCACTCGGTGAGGGTAACAACCCCGTCCTCAGGAGAAATGGTACTTTTGACGGCGTTGAGGGCGCACTAGTTTGCCCACTTGACTGAGGATTACTAGTCGTATCCTTGGTAGGCGTTGCTTTCATTGGTGCAGAGAATGACGAACGTCTCTTGTGGCGTTTATCCTTGACCTTCTCATTCGTCAGGGGCTCAGACAAAGTTGATGTTTCTGCTTGTGAAAGTTCTGTGAAACTATGACAACGACGAAAAGACCTTCTTTTTGATGTCGATTTGTCTTTTATGTTCATGTCGTCAGTACTTTTTTGAATTTTGGTCACGTGACTAGAGGTTGACGAATGAGGTAAAGTTTGCGCAAGACCAAACCTTGCTGTGTAACCAGTCTGTAAATTACTTCCTGTGTCAAATATTTCCTCCACTGCGTTAGCGTGAGTTGGACCTACTTGTGGTCTTTCATGTGTACTCAGATTTTCTGAATATGACGTGATTTGTTTGTCTACATCGTCTATTTCACTTTCTGAGGTGAAGACGTCACTGATGACCTCTGACCCTGGTTGAGCGGGAAGTGTCATTTTTGTCCTGTCTTTCATGGATTCATTTCTAGATATAGAACGTTCCAAATGATTTGATTGATAAGTTTGTAAGTTTTCATAATGAGGCTGAAAATTTTGATATACACTTTTTGCAAAGTCTTTGGATCGGCTCATGTCAGCCTGTGACGTTTCCATGGTTACATTGTCAGGAGTGTCTGGTAACGGAGCAAATTTTTTCATGATTCTCTGACAGTCTTTTTGTAATTCTTGACATAGATTGGATTTTGATGGTACCGTTGGTGGCGCTGTTTTAATACCATTTGAAGTGGTGGCTTGATTGGCAGCTTCCGGTGGAGTGAACGTGTCTGAAATAGAAATACCATATAAGTGTGTTTATGGCGTAAATTTAGTAAAATATTGTAATATGTATAAATTATTGTACGTAGATAATTGTAAATTGTGATGCGTAATTTTACTGCACTCAATACTATTCCTTTCTATGCTATTCTATTCTATTCTATTCTATTCTATAATAATAACTTTATTGTAACCTTATCTATAATTCCAGATATCAGTACAATACAATAAAGTAAAAAGAAAATGCTTGTATTGACCATATACAAAAAAAGAGAGAGTAATATTTTATTCTATTCTATTCTATTCTATTCTATTCTATTCTATTCTATTCTATTCTATTCTATTCTATTCTATTCTATTCTATTCTATTCTATTCTATTCTATTCTCAGACCGCATATCTTTACCACATAGCTTATTTGGATCAACTAAGAAATCCCATTTTGTGGTAGATCTATACATACCATGAGTCAGTGGTGTTCTAATCCTGGCAGCTGATCTGGCAGTAAAATACATTTGTTTAGGTACTTGATAATGTGGATCTTCAGTATTGGTCTGTTGACTGAGGGCTCTCTCTGGAAAATAATGGCATTTTTTATTTTACGATAATTACAATCCAAATACTGAAAGAAACGCAATCTTCCAGTATCTGTGAATGTCTCTGTGCACTTATCTGTCTGTCTGTCTGTCTGTCTGTCTGTCTGTCTGTCGGTGTCTGTCTGTGTCTGTGTCTGTCTGTCTGACTGTCTGTCTATGTCTGTCTGCCTGCCTGCCTGCCTGCCTGCTTACCTGCCTGCTCGTTCAACCACCCACCCACCCACCCATTCGTCCATCCATCCATCCGTCCGTCCGTCTGTCTGTCTGTCTGTCTGTCTGTCTGTCTGTCTGTCTGTCTGTCTGTCTGTCTGTCTGTCTGTGTCTGTCTGTCTGTCTGTCTGTCTCCATCCCTTTGTCTGAAAACTGTGATGTTAATATTTCATAATACCAAATTGCCTATTGTTTGTTAAGTGAAGTTGAATTGTAAAAAAATACTCATTGGTATATAGTCGACAGTTAGCAAACTAGGAAATGATGCTCTTTATGATGTTCTTTACCTTCTAGTTGTAATCTATTTCTTCTCAGTTTTAAACTCTGACTCCTTGTGATTTTACCAGGAAGTGGTTTAGGTCTTGAAGGTAGTACATTGTAGTATGGTTCAGTTGATAATATATACGGATCTTCTGTATTTCCTTTATTTGGTGAAGTGTCAGCACAGATCCACGAACGTGGAACTGTAAGAAAATATAGTAATGTTATTAGTATTAGACCGGAAATTCACGAAAACTCTCGAAGTAAATCCGAAAGGAGCTGACTGAAAAAAGGTCATTTTAAGGTGTTTGCAGACGCTTTTTAAAACCAGAATGCGTTTCACAAACATGTCATCTAGCAAATTAGCGATAGTGAATGTGAGCATTTTGAATCACCTTTAATTTGCTATTACAGTTTATAACATAGATTGTACATGTTATGGTATCGGAATTTATTAGATGCTATACTGGTTGGAGTATAAAGGACTGACTGCCAGACGGTTCGATAATTAGCAGTTCGTCTGACTGTTGATGATTGGTAGTTAGTTAAATGCTTGATAATTAGTAGTTAGTGCAATGATTGATAATTAGCAGTCAGTTAAAGGCAATGGTTGATAATAGGTAGTTAGTTAAATGGTAGATAATAGGTAGTCAGTTAAATGGTTGATAATAGGTAGTTAGCTAAATGATTGATAATAGGTAGTTAGCTAAATGGTTGATAATAGGTAGTTAAATGGTTGATAATTAGTGATTGATAATTAGTGGTCAATTGGTTGATAATTAATGATTAGTTAAATGGTTCATAATTAGCAGTTCAAGGCAATGGTGTGTTAAACGGTTGATAATTGGTAGTTAGTTAAATGGTTTGATAATGATTGGTAGAAAGATGAAATGAGGTATTGACTTCCATACAGTTGTATAACTGGTAATCATAGAATGAAAGTTTGAAATGATTAGTATACTGTAATGCAGTAAAGTTAAGTTACCGTGATGTTCACTTTCTTGACTTGTTGCTATAGCAACTCCACTGTCGTGTCTTTCTTCTTTATCAGCGACATCATCTTTAACGCTGCGTCTTGTTCGTTGTCTAGTCTTCCGTGACGTCATACATTTATCATCATGTTGACCTGATACTATATCTCGTTGAACTCTCTCATTCTCTCTGCGGTCAATATCTTGAAATTAAAATTTAAACTGTTTTAAATATTTGGAATTGATGAATATATTAAGTTTGAAACTAAAACCCAAGCATAAGACAAAATGGCAGTAAGCATGGTTCTTTCAGGTTGAAATTTTGCTTGACACGTGCATTGACATTTGACCTACAATCTATTGACCTTAGACCTACAATTCACAGACATGCGTAGTACTGATCTTTGACCATAGTCATATATATTGACCTTTGGTCTGCAATTCATCGAAATATGCATTCAACTTTGACCTGTATAATTCATTGACATATACATTGATCATCTGACCTATAGTATGTCGAGATATGCATTGACCTTTGACCTAGAATATGCATATTGTATAGTTTGAATACAGTGCATAACTTACCTGTATGTGGAATAAGGTAACCATCACAATCAGCTTCTGGTTTCGATTTCAAAACCTAAAATAATGAAATAAGTCAACTGTGTCAGCACCTATCACTGTAACTGTTTCTATTATAAACATGGCATTGACTGTAAACTGTAAAAGATAATTACAACTCATTTTTGTACTGTATATTGTCGATTTTGTATTACAGCCAGTGACAGATAAGCATTAACATGTAGAACTGTAAACAGACTTGGATTAATAACACTAAGCACAGAATGTTGGAACTACATAGACTTGTATTACATTTCATTCTTTGACAAAAACAGTTTTATGGCCGCTTTACAAGTACATGAAATGTCAGCGAAACTTGAAACTCATGTGAGAATATGCAAAGAAGAAAAACAATTGTTCTTAAGAAATAATGGAATGTAATACTTGTCTCGTTTCTTCCAACATGCTATGCTGAGAGTTATTAATCTGAATTCAGTTGTTTATTTCACTGTTTATAAAATGTCTGCTTGTTAAAGATTATATGTCACTGGTTGTATGGACACCATAGGTAGTTACTGCATACACTGAAATATAACACAATTTAATTCTTGTACTTAATATTGTTGATAACCAAAACAAACACGTACTTCTTCACATGTGATGACGTCCACATAGTTGCTAGGCAACAGTCCACATTTACCATTAATTTCTCCTTTCCACCAACCATGATTGACAAGTTCTTTAATGATGATGACGTCACCAGCACGAACGTTAATTTCATTCTCTTCTTTGGCAATGTAGTCATAGAGAACTCGAGCTGAAATTTGATAAAAAGACATCTTATGTTACGGCATCGTCGTAAAACCACAGCCTCTTTAATGGCACCGTCCAAGACGCATCGTGTTATGGGAGAAATAACAGCTCTGGTTTGCCAGAATATGTTACAGTAAAATTAAAGGATATGAGATATACAAATCTCTGCACACATTCAACACAGTTGAAATTACAACCCATTTAGTGTTCACTAGCACTGTTTGATACAACCACACAGAAACCAATAATAAACTACCTCGCTGCACTTTAAGATAGCAAGATTAAATGAATACAGTTTATTGACACACTTGTCTATGCCACCATACAGACACCAGACATTCGTGTCAGTGTGCCTGCATCAAGTCAATAATGTGTTAAAATATTTCACTTCATCAGATTACTGTAGCAAGACATTGCGATTTTGCTATCTTAAAGTATAGAATGTACAACTTCTAATTGGTTTCTGCATATGGTTGTATCAAACAGAGCCAGTGAACACTAACAGGACATGAGCCGTATATTGATTATAATATCAATATTTTCTATAAAACATACCTTTTGTTGGAGATAATTCAGTCTTTTCATCTCCACTTGTATGATCGGCTGGTATGGTTTCATAAATTGGATCTTGTCGTCTGTAACCATGGTAACCGTTTGATGGTGTTTCTGGTAGAGGTCTGTTATACTGGCCATACCCCTGTAACAAATACATTAATATCAAGTGTTTTGTTGTCAGCACTTGGTCCTTGTAGTTTAAACCCCACTTTGATTCAATACAAATAAAAGTTTCAAAGAAAAAGTAACAGATATCTGTGCATGTTTAATTTTAAGCCTTCAGTACTAAAACGATATTGAAAGGGTTTATTCGTTTATAAATTATGTACTTTATACTAATCTATAACAAAGGCTATAATATATATATACACTCTATACCAATCTATCACATACTATACTTTATAATAATCTATCAAATAATCTATCCATCATATACTCTATGCTAATATATGTATAATATACTCTATACTAATCTATCTATCATTTATGTACTCTATAATAATCTATCATATATTCTATGCTAATCTATCTATCATATACTCTATACTAATCTATCACATATTATAATAATCTATCATATATTCTATGCTAATCTATCTATCGTACACTCTATACTAATCTATTACATACTATATACTAATCTATTATATATTCCATGCTAATCTATCTATCGTATACTCTATACTAATCTATCACACACGATATAATAATCTATCTATCATACATACTCTATACCAATCTATCACATACGATATAATAATCTATCATATACTCTATGCTAATCTATTTATCATATACTATACTTTATAATTATCTATCTATCATATACTCTACAATAATCTATCTTATCATAAACTATATCCTCTGATATATCCTCACCTTATTAATCAAAGATTCAGAATCACTGCCATGCCTGAAAATGTAAGAAAAGTGACGTCAGAAAATGGACTATGTGACTTACATCGTTAAAATATAATTTCAAAAAACGTGATAAAAAAAAATAAAGTCAATATTACAGCCATAAAAATGAATTAAATGTAAAACTAAGTGTTGGCATGGCAACCAATGATTGATGTACGCCATATTCCCGATGACGCAATTTCATGCAGAGTATAGGTTTATAGAATCTACTAGTATTGTATATACTATATCTATGATACATTTGATAACCTTGGAGAATAACAAAATATCTCCATGGAAACGATATAACCACGCTCAGTTTGAGGTATTCAGTGTCTTGCTACTTACGAACACATCCGGGTTATTTCTTTTACTATTATTGCTACATCAGGGCGTTGTTGAGGAGACAATGACCAACATTTTTGTATGAGGGCGTACATCCTGTCCGGACAAGCTGGCGGTTGGAGCGGAAGTCGGCGTTGTTTGATATGTTCTATGACCTAGTCAAATATATAATATGCAAATATATCAATTCAATTGATCAATGACGTCACTCATTTCAATTCATGGATGACACCATTAGCAGCTCAAATCAATGACGTCACTTTCATTTCAGTGGTAGGATTTATGCAGACACTGCAGTCCTTCAACTGTACACATATTATGTGTTGAATTGCAGAACCTATCCTCACCTTCGTATCTTCCACCGTACAGTATGGTATCAACCTAAGTACAGTTGTTTCTATTGGTGCACTGACATGTAAATACAGCTGCCATAACAGACAACCAAGGCTGAACACATCACTGGCTTTAGAATAGACCCCGGATGTAATGACTTCAGGTGCAGACCTAGCAATAAAAGATGACAGATTCAAATCAATTCAAATAAAATCAAATCAAATCAAGTCAGATCAAATCAAGTCAAATAAAATGAAATCATAAAACCAGATTTACTCATACCAAGAGAAATCAAATTATATGAAATCAGGGTCAAATGAGTCACATGAAATCAAATCAAAATCAATCAAATCATTTAGACTGTACAACAGATTTGATTTAAGAACTGACTGGGGTGATTACATGTAGTGACTTACCATCTTAAGGAATCAGATTCCATGCTACAAATATGGGTAAGACAGTCTGAAGTCAATCTCTTTACACGGGCTAATCTACCTATCTTGGCCTGCAATAGAAAACAGATGATAGATGTGAAGTACATATACAGGTAAAGGTTTAATCTTTGATGTGGTTGTAGGACGAATGGGATGTGAGGGCAACTCCAAATATATATCATAGATTTGAATTATTTTGGAATTCTTAAAGCTATTCTAGCTGCAAATGAAGTATTAATATTAAGTGACATTATTTTGTGAAATGCAATGACTTAATTGTAATATCGTACACCCTGAACAGTATTGAAATATATGGTTAAACACATGTGTAACAATATATACAGTACGGTGCAATATAAACAAACAAATTGGTTTTTGGGTCCGCACCTAATAATCAGCACCCCAATGAATCACAATTTCAACTTATTACTATACTACCTATATATAAAATAGACCTCTAATTGATAGGTATCATGTCTGATTATTAGTATTTTTAATTTTGATAAATTTAAGAAAATATATATATATATTGCTGGCTGCCTGATCCAAAAATGAATATTCAGTTACAGCTGTTTGCAGCTGTCGTTGGCTCTTACAGTATTCAGTTCTTACCTGACAGAGTTTGATTACATAGTTTACCTTCATGTTTATTCTATGCAATGTAATATATTATTTAAATATTTTAAAAAAATGAACTAGGAGTTCCCAACGTGTATAAGATCAATCATGATAAAGAACACGTGATATTATGACGTAATTTTTCATTACGTAATTACATAATAATTAACATATATGTACCTGCTGTTGCCCATACTGATTACGTAATACATAGCAGTGTTGAAGTCGTAAATCTCGGTGAATAAAGCCGTTCTGATGTAATTCATATAATCCGCTCGTGACATGTAACACAAATTGTTGTATTTGTCGTCTGCTTGTACACTGCTTAGACAATAAAAATGATGCCAGGTCTCCCTCATCCGGGTACTCTGATAACTACAAACACATGAAAAGATGAATTTACCAAATATGGTATTTTTTTTATCTTTGGTTACATTTATTTGTGCGCTCATTCCACCCCCCCCCCCCCTCTCTCTCACGCACATATAGCCCACAAAAAGCTTGCAGCTCGGGCGATTAGGGAACTTGCAATCGAGACTGAGCATGCTCAGACGCAAAGGACTATGGGATTATCTGTGGTTATCGTAATACCTAATCTGGAGCTACCGATAAAATAAACCTCCCACAAAGGTCAGGGTGACTATGAATTGATTATTTGTGGTTACAAACAATGAAAAAATATTGTTTACAATACCAAGTGATTAGCATTTAGTATCCCATTTCCCATGATGCATTATTCAAGATGGCGGGTTTGCAAGTTCCCTATTATTGACATATCAAACTCCATGGCGGAATAATCAAAGTGAGTCAGCAAGACAACAGAAAATGTCCTTATGCATATGGTCAGAAGAGTTTAGGATTGATATATACGTATTTCAATATGACTTAAATGTGACAACATTTTTGTTTTTATTATACATTTGACACTTTTTAATACTTCCTTAGCTACTCAATCTATCATTTTATAGACAATATACTTACTAAGTACTGTCGTCCGAATATTAATCCCTTAGTTTCTGTTACATATGTACATGAACCAAGGCTCGGAATAACATCTTGTAAAAACCACAATCCAGTTCCATCTTCCAGTTTCTCTGTTATACCATTTAGCTACGGTGTTAAAGAATTAAATTCCATTTAGATGAGGTATCAGACGATGAAATTCAATTAAGGTAGAGATGCGTAAAGGTCAAGGTCAGGGTCATGTCAAGTTTAAGGTCACCATATTTTTTAATGAACTTTCCTCAACTGTAGATAAGGTTTACACCACCAACCCATAATTTTCTTAAAGAGAAATGAAGACGAAACTGATTTTGCCATTGCTGCTTAAATTGAGGTCCAAAGAGTCATGACGTCACTTTGACCACTCTGCATAATTTTTGGGACTTCTAGAAAAATAAGAGTGCTATTATTTACCAGTCAAGAGTAGTAGTGTCTGTACTCACCGAGGGATTAATTGGATTCTCGATTAGCTGTGTTTGGATGTTTGGTTGATCGTCTGCTGTGATTGACTGTGTTGAGCAGACGACAGGTTCGTCTTTTCTCACCTACATAACAGAAATGAAACGTTTTAATCAGCTTTTGATCTAGAAGTAAGCACCACGATAGAAAACTATACCCACCTTTGAAAAAAATCATCGCATTTTCAACCAGGTGAAACATTCTGACAATCTTGCTTAAAATCACGTGATATTAAAACATTTTACGATCACGCCATTTTAAGAAACAACAGAAGTTGTTTTAGCAAAATTTTGTTGTCTGCTTCCCATAATGCCGTGTAATTTTAAACCTAATTTTTTCTCATGTTTGGCGCACTCCATCTCTTTTGAAAATCTACAATACATGTGACCGCAATATAGCGTAATGGTGTAAATGCAAGTAGCTGTACTTACAATGTGGTCAATATTTTCTGTGATACACTGATCAAGCTGTCCGCTATGTCCAGCACGAATCAATAAATCTGGTGGTGGATTCTAATTAACAAACAAACAAACAAACGGACATTATATCATACCTTACAAAAAAAACAATATTCTAAAGTTAACAAAGTACCTGAATAACGCTGTATTAATATCTCATACTAGCATTACAGATATTAAATGGAACATTCATTTTGTTTAAAGAACATGCCAATGTTTCACATCCTCGCAAACTAGAGCTGTTATTTCTTCCGCGACACTGTGAAATAAAAGCTCTGGTGGTGCATCTTGGACGATGCCGTAAAAGAGGCTGTGGTGTTTACGACGATGGCGTTTGATGACATCTATCTTTAACTCTTAAATTCTTGAAAGAAAAGTGTTTGAAAGTTGATTACTGACTAATAATATACACAGCACTTGATATATTTTCACTTTCTAAGTGTGGCACATAATTTTCAAAGTATGTAACATCCAACCCCAACAACGCCCAACCATAACCCAAGCTAAGCTAACCCAAGCCAACAACTCACGCCAAGCCAAGACAAGCCAATACAATCTAATCCAACACAAGAAAAGCCAGACCAGGCCAACCCAAACTAAACCAAGCCAACTGAACCCAACCCGACCCAACTTGAGCCCAACCCAGCCAATCCAGGCCAGATCAAGCCAAGCCAACCTACCCTAACCCAAACCAAACAAAGCAAAGCAAAGCGGGGTCAACCCATTCCAACCCAACCCAACCAACCTAACCTAACCTAACCTAACCTAACCTAACCTAACCTAACCTAACCTAACCTAACCTAACCTAACCTAACCTAAGCCAATCCAAGCCAAGCCAAGCTCTGTCAAGCCAAGCCAAGCTCTGTCAAGCCAAACCAAGCCAGGCCAAGCCAAGCCAAGCCATACCAACTGAACCCAAGCAGATACATATAATATCACTACCCACCAGTAGATTACCCTGTAGTTCATTTACTACTTTCGTTGAAATGTCGTCATTTTGAAAACGGGCCTCGATTCCACCTGGTCGTTTGTCTTTTCCTGTGGTACAGTACACATACTCATCATCTAACTCGTTGCCAATGGCAACATTGCCAAACGATCCACGTCTAACTTGTAGAATGGGTGGTCGTGACGTCATTGAACGCCCTGGAAGATCTGAAAAAGTGGAGTACATCAGAAGACTTGCACAAGTGTTATTTAAATACACTTTACTTATAATATACTGTGATCAGTTCCAGTGCCTGATACATAATTTACACATGTATTGATTCAAAATTCAAAATAAGGCATGGCAAATATTAACAATTCTAGGACAAATAAAGATATTTATCACTTTACCTGCAGCATTCTTTATCCTCGATATGACGTCATTAATTGTGCTAGTGATGACGTCATAGCTAGGTCTCTTACTTGGGTTGATATCCATGCATTCCATCATTAGCTGGAACATGACGTCAGGAATGCAATCGGGTTTCTTAAACCGCAAACGATGATGAACGATCTAGGACAGGAGGATGTAGAAAGAAATATGTATAAATCTGCATAAATCGGTAAACATGACGTCATTTATGCAGCTTACCTTAAATATGACGTCATTGAGGTAGTTTGCATTAAATATGACGTCATTGATATAATTTACTTTAAAGCGTCATTCATGCTGCTTACCTTAAGCATGACGTCACTGATGTATTGTACCTTAAATATGGCGTCCTTTATGCAGCTTACCTTAAACATGATGTCATTGAGGTAGCTTACCTTAAATATGACGTCATTAATGCCGCTTGCCTTAAGCATGACGTCACTGATGTATTTTACCTTAAATATGGTGTCCTTTATGCAGCTTACCTTAAACATGACGTCTTCAATCGTCAATTCATGATAATCCTGATATGGTTCACAACCAAGTGTAAATAATTCATAGCAAAGCACAGCAAACATCCATACATCAGATTTAATAGAATACCGTTGGTATAGCAACGACTCTGCAGCTGACCAATAGACAGCCATTGACTCATCTATGGTACCTGTCAATCATAATATATAATAATCAATGAAACAAAGGAATTTACAAAAGTGATAGATGCATTAGTAAGGTTGGTGAGAGAGTCATGTACTTTGTAAATTAGGTTATTTACAAAGACACAGTGTAAATTTGAGGGTAGCTATAAAAGGGTTTGTAACATGGCGTTTTCAAACAGCCTTCAGTGATTGGCTTACATCGTGTCACATGGCATAAAGTAGGGCACTATTCGTAATGTATTTTTCGTAGGGAACTATTCCTGTTCACGGGAGTGTTACCGGTCATTTCTTTGACTGTTCAAGAATATGTGACTGGGAATGTTCTGTGTTATAAAACACCTGCTTATAATGAGTGTTTTTTATAATTCAAAACTAATTCACATTTGGTGATATAGATAATATACTTATTCAGTAAAGCATTAAAGATTAAATCGTCTTTTGATTGGTCAATACCATGCATCATGTGACTCAATGTTGACGTACCTTGGTGCTGGCTCGTTCCCTCACTCATTTTAACAGCATGTTCAAAACCACCGAGAAGAACTCTTATTTCTCCATTATCGTTACAAAGGAAAACTTTTCTAGCCATGATGTTTCTATGCACAATATGCTTATCGCCAAGGTAACGTAATGCCATGACAACGTCTAGTGCTATTCTGTATAACAGTTGTTGTGGTATGACGATGTTCCGGTTCCGGTTTATCCTGAGGTATCTTAGCAACGAGCCATGTGATGCAAATGTTGAAATGTAATGGAGAGGCGGTGCTGAGTTCCAATATGCTAATACAGGTACAATGTTAGGATGATCAAGCTCACGTAGTATTGTGATTTCATTATTCAATTCTGAAATAAGAATGAAATGGTTGTGTACAAACGACTGGTTTCTCATATATTTTCAATTTTAAAAAGGACAAAAAAATCTATTATGAACAATATGAAAAAATACTCTTTTGGTTTCAATTCAATAAGTAGTAACATACATATTTTGGATTCATATGAAATAAAGAAGGTCTGGGATATAATTGTGTTATTTATAAAGACTAAATTCCAGTGTTACGAAGGTTTCCTTGTCAGATGACTATTCAAGCAGCAAAATCAAACAGCCCCCTCCCTCCCCTCCCCCTCCAGCTGATACAACGAAAATTATCTGTGTTCCAAGCTCCTATGCATCGATGCTATAGATATATGCTTGGAAAGTTGGACTGGAAGTAGTGGAGGGTGACTGTTTTACGGCAGCACTGCGTAGAGCTTGGGCGTCTGTTAAGCGCTGCCGTAAAAAGGCTAGAGAAATTACGACTATGCTGAATTACGACTATGATGAACTGGTCATCGGGATCAAAACTTACTTTTAGCAGCCTGTGTATCGATAAGATGAAGTTCTTCCACTGTGTGGACTACACATATTTTGACGATAACACTTTGTTTGGCGCCAATGATTGTCCCTTTGTACACCAATGACGTATCACCTTGATGAAGTACATCGTTGAGATTTAGACCAAAATTACGATGTAAGTTACATAGATACTTCTTATTGATGCCATCCCTGGTGACAAATAACATTACACCAATAATTAGAGTTGGTTTTAACTAATGGTAATAGTATAAAAAATTGTTAAAGAAGTTGCAAGGTCCATTATATGATAATTCCACACACACATACACACATACATTGCCATATATACACCCAACTATATATACAAACACACAGACAATTATGCAAATATATACACAAGCAGACAGACAGACAGACAGACAGACAGACAGACAGACAGACAGACAGACAGTGTAGACAGACAGACAGACAGACAGACAGACAGACAGACAGACAGACAGACAGACAGACAGACAGACAGACAGACAGACAGACAGACAGACAGACAGACAGACAGACAGACAGACAGACAGACAGACAGACGGACGGACGGACGGACGGATGGTCGGATGGGCGGATGGATGGATAGATAAACAGATAGATAAATAAAGATAATTGTAGCCATAGTTACAGTAAGAATGTTTTATCTTACCGTAATTGTGTAGTATTGAATTCTCCATTTTTCATCAGCAATAGATGACCCGTATGGAACGACACTACATCAATGTCTGAATACACCAATGGTTGACACAATTCACTGATTAAGGCTAAGCCCCGGATGTAACCGCTCACTTTCTGCAACGCCGTGTTGTTGAACAGTGACGTCAGACTAAACACTTCGTCTGCTTCAACGACGGAACAGATTCTCAGTTCTAAGGAAAATGATAGATAGATCGAAAAAATAAAAGATCATGGACAAAGAATATGCAGCGATTTTCCTGGGGAATTACCAAACATTGGTGGATGTATTTGGTGTGCTTGCATATACGTTAAAAATCATCTTCAAATTCATGTTAATCTAGGAAACACAAGATCAAGAATCAAGTATTCAGACAAAATTGCTAAATTGAAACAAAATTACAAATTAATTTTCAGACTATGGAAAAAGATCCCGCCATTGAAGTACTGGAGTAAGATAAGGGAATGGCGTCATCTGAACACTACATTTGTCAATACGTTATTTAGTTAGAGCACATCGAACTCCAGCAAACGTAGTAACCTTGCCCTGACCCCTGACCTCTGACACAAATTGACCCCCACACCTATGAATTCTTTGATAATGAAAACAAGCACTTTTACATGTAACACACCTTACATTGTAAAATAACAAAGAATAGCGAAACGATTCTAAAATATTTGGACGATGTCCAATGAGAAGCCATTGTAATCTCTAATCACGTATCTGTGTTATGTTGACTCCATTTGATAATAATACGACATTCATGGCAAACAAGTCACTCTGTACTGTAGAATAATTTAGCTATACACTCAAGGGAGGAAACTGTGTATCCAGTGACCTAATTAAAGGTCAAAGGTTAATCAATGACCTAATTAACCGTAAAAAGCTCAATTAAACATGACAGATGTCATACTAGATATCAGAAGTCTACAACACATACACATTGTCTGATCACGAAAAGTAATCAAAACTAAAAATAAACGTTCCCCTTTCAATACTAGTCATATTGAAAACTGCATGATCTGTGATTGACCCCTATATGACCTCGTTGTCGCTACCTCAAAGCACGATGCAATGATCTATACCATACCTATACATAACCTACACAACTGAACTATATACAGCAATACTAAATCCTAATAAACGTTATGATTAAATTTGTGAAAGTTATTCCCTGATCTCGCAAGTACAGACAATGTATTGGTGCTATACCCCAGTACTACAAAAAATCCCATTTAATTATCATTTTGTCTAGAATATATTATCTTCAATTTTGTTCCAATACATGAGCTTGTGAATTACCTTTCCGTGGTAATTAATTATGACGTACAATAGTAGAGTTGATGAAGTCCTATGTTTCACGGAAAATTTACATAATCTCCAGTTCAGTACTAGTATTGGGTAAATAATATGACATATTAACCTCTAGACAATGGTAGAGTTAATAATGTCCTATGTTTACCACTAAATATCGTATTCAGATTCGAATTCAAATATTTACACAAATTAAGATATCTCCAGTTCAGTGTTAGGACATGAGGTGTAATAAGATAACATATTAACTTCTACTGGGGGGTTATTAATGTAACATATTAACCTCTACAGGAGGTGTATTCATGTAACATAATAACCTCTACAGGAGGTGTATTCATGTAACATATTAACCTCTACCGAAGTGTATTAATGTAACATATTAACCTCTACAGGGGGTGTATTCATGTAACATATTAACCTCTACAGAAGTGTAATAATGTAACATATCAACCTCTACAGGGGGTGTATTAACATATTAACCTCAAGATGCATATTAATATAACATATTGACCTCTACAAGAGATGTCACAGTAGTAAGGTAACATATCAACCTCAACAGGTGGTGTAATAATTTAACATATTAACCTCTACAGGGTGTGTATTAATGTAACATATTAACTTCTACAGGAGGTGTATTCATGTAACATATTAACCTCTACATAAGTGTAATAATGTAACATATCAACCTCTACAGGGGGTGTATTAACATATTAACCTCAAGATGCGTATTAATATAACATATCGACCTCTACAAGAGATGTCACAGTAGTAATATAACATATCAACCTCAACAGGTGGTGTAATAATTTTAACATATTTACCTCTTGACAATGAGGTATCCTTGGCAACCCTTATCAGCACACATGCAGCACAGTAGATAAACACCCAATCTTTCTTCTTCTCTCGTATACTCCCAGATCTCCAGGGTCGTTTATTTATCATCTCCGTCATCTTGATATGGACCAACTTTTGCATCATTTGTAACATACGGAATTGTAGGTAGGCGTTGCCATGGTGATACTTGGTCTAGGGGAAAGGGGATTCAAAGAAATGAAATTACGCATAGTTGGGTCAAAGGTCATGAATGGATTCTCATCCTACCAAAAAAATACATCTACTTAGTTGAAAAGTAGACAGTGGACTGTCTTTGTTTGATATTTATTTTTCAATACTGAATTGTTGTCATCATTGTAATTTCATTTTTACGACATGTTGATGAAAAATTGGATTCTCTGGAATTCTATCAATTTATTCTCAACTGCGCATACATTTCAATATTTAATCAGTAACCATGAAGACAAGCTTACCTTTAAAGCTAGATAAAATAAGAATAAAGTAGTTCCGTACAAAGTGTGTCCTTCCACCACACTAGATAGTTCTCTGTCTGGTTGGGTCTTTGACCTCCTTTCACCTTTGACCGCGATGTCATCCAATGATTTCAGGCATTTTCCAAGATTGTCGCAGCATCGTTTAAATTTTCCCTTTGGATATCGCACAACTGTCAAACATTGAGTTGTAAAGCCAACAACAACTTCTAGTTCGGTGTCATTTTTTCCACGTACAATATCCTGTAATGTTTTGTGGATAGCATCAAAGCTACGCACATCAAAGTTACCAGGATACGTTGTAAAGTTACCCTTGGAGTAATGGAGAATCAAAAAGCACAAAAGGTGACCGTAGACGCGGATTCGTATCCGTTGATCAGCCAATGATTCCGATGCTAAGTTTTCAGATTTCATCGTCTGACGGAGTTGGAATTCACAGTCTTGAATACCACGCGCGGATTCGGGTACAAGCGGATCAGATAACGAAACCTCGTCCAAGGCTTGTAAAGCATGAGACATAATTACAGAGCAGGCTTTGTATGAACTCAATGTTGTGAGTATTTGGCGGCATTTTTCATAGTTGGTGGAACATTCCATGGTGGGTTTTACCACGTATTTTGGTATGATCTCCTCATTAAGATGCAAGATGACGCTGTGACGTAACGTCCCATTGGTTGACGACAGACAATGTAAATACCCTTCCAGATTTTCGTTGAAGAAATGCAGCCATCGACGTTTGTCAAACTCTGTATTGAACCAATAAATAAATATTAAAGTGGTCATATAGATGCCAAATAGGTATTTATTTTGGATTGTTTGTCAATAAAGCAACTTTACTATGTTTGAAAATAATATGAAACAACATAAAGCAATATAACTCATGATCAATCCATTGCTAATGATTTTAAAATGGGAACAAATGTCTGTTATTGCACGATTGTACCTGCAATCATAGAGAACCTTGTACGTCCTAGCTGTGCTCTTCTTCCTAGCACTAGGGTGTGCACAGGAAGAAAAGCACAGCTATGTACCAGCTGTGTGCCTCACAGCCCCGTTACAGGGTATATTTTTCATCCCATGGCTGTGAAAATACGCCTGTTGCATGGATGTGGAATACCGCCTCTGTGCCACGACTGTTTTGCTCATCCCAGTACCATAGTTGTGTGCACATAGTTAATTGTGCATAGCTGGTACAGCCCCCTGTGGCTCAACTGAGCTGGTACAGCTATGTGCACAACCCTGTCCTAGGTATGTGAATGTTACAGGGGTGTACAAGATTTCCTGTGTTATAGGCATCCACTGTTGCTTTTGTATCAATTCTATTATTGTTCTAAACTAATTTTGCCTTTGCGTGGCGTCTTTCCTTGGCTCCCTTCAGTCAAGCAAAGGCGATGGTGTTTTTTCGCTGGTTGTATCAAGGGGAACGTGTTTCTACCCTGTATAACTTCTAACCCACTCATATTTAGGAATACAATGTATAGTCCAGGCAATGGTTACGCTACAGTAAATATGGGTCAATTCTTCAACTTTATTGTCCAATGAACAAAGACATTTATAGTGCCTTTAGTAGACAATGGAAAAAACATTCATGAGCTGTGTATCTCCTAAGTTTGGTAGACATGGTAAGGCAGTAGAGAACTTTGGAATTTTCAGAAAGAAAAACCCCTGTATTTATACAGTTTTGTAGATGCATTGTGAACTAAACTATTTTTATCATACACTGGGAACCCATGGGTCATCCTATAATGGTTTGTATTCATTTATCTTATAAATTAATTATAATTATTTTTTAATTATAACTACATCTGTTATCAAAAGCCATGGTAGTAATAGAAACTGAAACTTTACTTCTCAATGGTTTGTTTGTTATCATTTCGACTAATGTATATTGTTGTAATTAGGTCAAAAAAATGTTTGTTTCTGAAAACATGAGTTTAGGAGATTTAAAATGAATTTGAGAAAATGCTTCGACCAAGTAAACATGGTTGAAAGTCACAGCTACTGAAGCGGTATTGATCGCGTAGTACATGTCAGCAATTGATATAATCTTTATAGTTTATAACTTACGTTCGATTGAACAAAATGATGACACGTCACTTCCGTCTGTATGTCTTCGTACCCTCGGTATCCGGTAATACACTGCAAGAAAGCAAATATTGCAATATTATACCAACTATAAACCAAACCATTTCTACGTTTATTTCAAACTTTGACATGAGAAATGGAATTGTCTTGGCGTTTTACTCATGGGACATGACGGGTTTTTCAGAGCCCTGATTTTTTTATCACATACAGAGATAGACACAATTCAACCCAGACTAGCAATAACAGAGAGACCACATACACCAGGATCGTTTACCCAATCACATTGAACACTGATAAGTATTGCTATTCTTTCACAGTTCAGTAGAAACAGGCTTCTAATGAAAACATTACACATGGACTTGATGATTTTAATGGCGGCAATGATTTACGTTCCAAGTGATAATCAACATGGTAACTTGTGTACCTCTACATCCCCACTGTGTGTGACACACCTATCCCCACTGTGTGACACACCTATCCCCACTGTGTGTGACACACCTATCCCCACTGTGTGTGTGACAGACCTATAGTTCTTTATTTTGCATTTGAAGTTGTCTACTCGTGGGCCATACGTGGCTTCGAATATAGTCTAGAGGCTATCTGTTACTCCGAATCTCTTCTCAATCATAACATATTGGAGGCAGATGTATCAACACATCATACAGTTCACATAACACAATTACAACGTTCAACGTACGATAAACAAGTAATTTCACTGGTTGCTAGACAACCATGACTTTTACTGCAGGTATGTCTTCGTTACATCGGCTGACATTAATTTAATATAAAACAAATAACAAACTACCAAACAAATACTGATTAAGAACCAAACAAATAAACTGACAACCTAGAATTCACTGTAGTAGTCAATTGGGTAAAAGTTGGCATCGCTGTACATCAAAAAGTGAATGCTTAATTGTCGATTTCTCACAACTTGTGTACTTCACAAAACAAACAATCAAACAAACAAACAAACAAACAAACATACTTATCATTTCGGAGCACGTCTATTCTTTCATGTGAATCCATAATAAGCTTACGCGACCTTTGACCTCAATTTATTCTACGTAAGTTATTGTAATATTTATTACAAAGGTACTACTAGTACACTGCGATAATCTGACCCGTCAACGATTGTTGTTTACAACTTTAAATCTCCCCTTGTGGCAGAGAAATGGTAATTTCTAAAGGTATTGTTACTAGTATCACGACGAGTTGTCACATACATTATTTGGCGGCATTTAACATTCTCAATTTACATCAAGTTCCTCACCTATTTGTGCTTGTTCACGCAAGACTTGGGTTCACTAGGAGATATTTGGCAAATTGCCAAAATAACGTCTTATTCAACAATAGTGAGAGAAATTATATATAGTCTGTTTTTGTTTTGAAATCGTTGCCGCAAACCTAACTGAAGTTTCACAAAGCGGGGTATAGCCTTACTTCAAAGGACCACGAGGTGTTCTTAATATCAAATTTCCTTTGTAAATGTAACAATAGAAAAACAATACTAGAGAGATTTGTTTCTATGTCAGTATCAGTACACAGAATTTCAAAGTGTACTGGACGCTGCCGACGAAAACTCAGCTACAAATATTCCCATCATTATCGCAAGCCAGAGGACAATATTTCGACTGACGCAACGAAAATACGATACGACTTGACGAACCGTCTTGGACGGTGCCGTAAAAAGGCTGTGTTTTACGTCCATGTATTTCCATCTACTCTGACAGCCTTCCATGCTGTCACGTGATCATATAACAGCAGCCTACATTTTCAGTTCTCTGCAATGAGCGTTTTCCCGCCAAATCGATTATTCAAATTCTAATTTTCTGACAACTTTCTAATTCATTTTGGACTGTATCCATAGAAACGATTCTTATTTATTAATTGGTATGAAAACTTTGATGTAGAATGCTTTATTTTGCAAGATTCTTTAATAAATTCAATATTTTCCATTTTTCGTGTAGTGACGGCGACGGGCCAAAAGGCAATTGTAACTATTGATTATGATGATACGTAGGCATGTATGAATATTTTGGCAGATGACCCAAAATAAAAGTTATAACAACTGATGGAAAATGATATCTGTCATAGAATATTTATTATGCTTGATATTTCTTTACATCCTGCCAATGTTCCGGAAGACTATCACTATGACAACGCTAAAACTCACCTGGCGAATGGCCTGTAATAGTTTCAAATCTTTGGTACACAGGACCGTCCTCAGAGTGACAGACATTGGGTGAATTGGGTGGAAATTCTGAATACCTATCTTCCCCTTCGTTGCCATAACTACCATCGTCTTTCGTCGATGACAAGAAATCCAACTGTCGAACAAGACGTGCTGAAATTATGAAGAGTAATATGATATAAAATTGTGAGATCCAGTAAATAGTTCGTAAAAATCTAAAATAAAACTTGATATAGAAAACGGCGTTAATATAGTGTGATAAACGAATATCTATTGAATTAGTGTATTGGTGATTGCCTTCCACGAGTAACATTACAGGCAAGTTTAAATATGTAAATTTATGTAAATTTATAATTTAAAATAGTGCCAAAACAACATCTTACCTTTTCTGTTTGGACTTCGTGAACGATATCTCTTATTACAGTTCATCCGGGATATTTCCATCCGTATCTCAGTTTGATCTGTCGTCAAAAATAAGACATATCAGATTATCGAATATTCTAGACTATCAAATATCTAATATTATCAAGGGTGGTGGTTTATCAAACATTAAATATTATAAGTCTATTTTTTGCCAAACCAGAAATGCATTATATTATCAATTATATCAAGTTATCATCACGGTATGTGAGATTATCAAACGTCTCGGATTGTCGATGATATTATCAACAATGAAATATTATAAACATTTCGATATATGATTTCAGATTATCAAACATCCAGATTATCTAGATTATGAAATATATTAGAGAATTGACTTTCTATTTCGTTTTAGCTCTGATTCTATCCAAGTAGTTTACTTGTGACGTAAACAGAACTCTATAATATGCATCTCCTCTACGTTTTTATACATATTACGTCATAATGACGTCATCAAGACTCCATCCATACAGTAGTCCAACGTCACGGTGACGTCATTAAGACTCCATGCAGCAATCCAACTTGAAAGTCAGTGTGAGTTTATTTTATCCACTGAGTGTCTCCCTTTTTGACGAAAGAAAAACTGTAAAGGTATTAATCATACTTACCCTTGGCCATTTTGTGAATCTTCAGTTGTTTTCGGATACAAGACGACCAAGGAATATAGTTTATTCAACAAAGTAGTACTTCTGTAGTTTCTACCAGCAGTTCTAAAGTTCTATGATTTAAAAAAATGAAAATATGATGATTTCAACAACTTAAAACTCAACCCAATGTCAATGGTTTGGTAACCTTTTGACAAGCTTAGCTGTCTTCGGACCGGCTATTCACAGAGAATCGGTTAATCGTCAACTCAGCAAAATCAACACAAAGGTGTGCTCTTTATTGTTAAGAATAATGTTAAATGAGGACTGGGTCACGTGTTCAACAAAACTCAACTTAATATTTGAAAAAAATTCTGAGTAGCTTTCACTCTGTTAACATAGGATACTCGGGTTAGTATGATTAAGACAAAGGTACCATTATTACACCTGTGTCGATGTTAGAAGACCAATTATCAATAGGACACGGCGATTCAAACTGAGAATGCCAACATAAAGTTGTCAATAGTTCCAATCTCACCGATACTTCAAAATAAAGTGTTACATCTATCAACTGTGTCACTAGCACGGTTCAAAGAAAGGGTATATCCTACAACAACAACGGTACCTCTGTTTAAAAAACAACCCTGTCATGTAACAATACCTTAACTGTCCCTGACAACTTGCCAGTACTGTATTACAAATTTCTGTGCCTGTTCAAAACAAAGTAGCCATTATTAAATAAAACTTTGCTCGCAAAAAATTAGCAAATCTGTCACTGTTCATAGTAAAGATACAATTGTTGCAAATTTACCAGAAAGTTGCCGGAAAGATGCGTTAGTTCTTTGTTACAGTTCAAAAACAAGGTACATATATATGGTACACTTCTATATGTACACCCTGTAGTGTGGACGAGTTAACACGACCGTTTGATTTCATAACATAGAAATCACCTCATCTCCAGTCCTATTTATATGTACCACAAAATTACGACCCATGACGTCATTAAGGTTACGTGTTCCTCACCTCGATACTTCAGGTCAGTTCGAGGCTGATTATTTATACCTTCTTTGACAATAAGCTCACATCTTTAAATGTCAATGAAAGGTCAAAGGTCATTTTGTAGTCAGATAAACATGTCTACAGCACAACAGAGCACCTAAACTACAAACTTACTTTGCAACAGTGGGGGAGATAAGGTGAGATTAGTGCAAATTAATATAGACAGTTATCCGTCTGATATAAATTCCATATTATACTTGAACCTGACAATAAACTCATATAAAAACGATCTCCCTATATTTTATAGAAATCTTTTGGAAAATAGTTTTTTTGTCTTTTAATACTTGCACGTACATGGGCCAATCGATGCCATTGTGCCAAGTGTCGTATTTCTTAATTCTGTTCTCGTATGTTATTCGTTAGTGTATATTTTTTATATTCTATATCTACTGTTTTTAACATGTTCTTGTTTGTTTGTTTATGCCATTTGTTGTATGTGGAGGGTTGCTCTTATATAGGTGCTTGCCACCTGTGCGACTTTTTTCCCTGACTTTTTGTCGAAGTTTAATAGATAAATAAATAAATAAATAAATAAATAAATAAATAAATGAATGAATGAATGAATAAATAAATAAATAAATAAATAAATAAATAAATAAATAAATAAATAAATAAATAAATAAATAAATAAATAAATAAATAAATAAATAAATAAATAAATAAATAAATAAATAAATAAATAAATAAATAAATAAATAAATAAATAAATAAATAAAATAAAATAAAATAAAATAAAATAAAATAAAATAAAATAAAATAAAATAAAATAAAATAAAATAAAATAAAATAAAATAAAATAAAATAAAAATAAATAAATAAATAAAAAATAAATAAATATAATACCACACGCTATTGATCCGACAATGAACCTGTACCTAGACCATAAATAGAATTACCTTAACTGAATTATGTTCTTCTGTAAATACTATATAATTATTTGACATTGACAATAAATTTCTACTGTACATGCAATGTTACTGGCCTTGACATTTAACTTTTACTATAAATATCACAGCCACTGTTTGTCAGAAAAAATAGTCATCAATAACAATTAAGTTTGGTGAGTTTTATTGTTTACAATCTTAAAGTGGCCATATGAATGACAAATAAGGTATTTATTTTGATTTTTTTAACGAAAAAACGTTACTATTGTTTCCTACTTGAAAAAAAAACCAGTGTGAATCAACTTACTAAGTCCGTGTTTGTAACTCAATGAATTATAAACAGCTAGACAGTGTCTGAAATGTTTTGTACTTACAATAACAAACATTTTACACGTTTTTAAAAATTATTTTTGGCAATTCACAGACTTACAAATTAAATACGGACCTGTATATTTTTTTCATATTCCCTTTTCAAGTAAGAAAACATTCTAAAGATGTTTTTTGAATTAAAAAAAATTCAAAATAAGTACCCAATTTGTCATCCATATGGCCACTGCATAGTGAAATACTGCACAGTATGGTAATACAATTGAGTCAAACTAAAGTGGGACTCTCCTGTAAATCCCTCCCCTAATTCTGTTTCTAAAATATGGCCCTCAGAACACCCCCCCCCCCAACTCCGTTTACTCAACTGAGGCTCCCTTGGTGGACGTACGTATGTAGTGTGAATTTCAGTTATACGTGTACGTATCTATAAAGCATAGTTTCCAATCTTGGGAAATCACGGTTAGGTAGTATGGCAAAGGAAAACTTATCACCAATATGAATAACTGTGTATACAAAGACATAGCCTTTATTTGACTGTGGACTACTGTGCAATTAATTCGTCAAGCAGCATTGATTTTTATACCAGATAGTAGGCATATAGTTATTATCGGTGGTTTAAAATGCCTTGGAAAAGTTCCATTATACCCATGCCTTGGTGTACATAGATACCAACCACAGGAATTTATCTCCATGGTAACCACAAAGTGGATATTCCAATTTAATATTAGGGGATTCACTGTGCAAAATCTAGAGTGGTCTTAGCCGGAACCAAATCTTTAATCCGATAAGCGATCATAAACCCATCGCTGAGCACTACATAACAAGGTCGCACATGAATCGATCGATCGGATGAACGTAATAGTATGGAGATACTACAGTACAGGATTGTTGTCATAGTAACGGACCAATTTTTACAAATTCTGTTGTTCATGTCGGTTTTTTCAAACCAACGCCCTCAGTGTGGTGTCATTGTAGTTGAGAATGTCTCCTATGTGTGTCATTTCCGACCAATAAATTTGATTGCACATTTACTAGAGTGATCAATAAATTTGATTTGTATAGCGTGAATAGAATGACCTTATACCACTAGGTTTAGTAGAGTTACTGTCACTACGTTTTATTGGTCGATAATCTAAGCTATAAAAGATGACACATCATTGGACAACTGTTCTTGTTTACATTGTGTACGTATATTTTATTGCTGACATCTATTTATAACATTTCAAAATGTTGTCCTTGGCTCATCCCCAATCCCACCCACGATCCACATGGAACCCCGGCCCTCCCCCGGCACACCCTCTCCTGTATTCATTCAAAACACATAGCTTGTGGTTAACATATAGCTTGTATGATTATGCTCCCAGCCTGTATGTTACCTCGGCTAGCTTAAATTGTTAGGACCTTTTTCGTTCAACCTGTTTCTCTTCTTGTGAAGGCTTGATAAATAAATGAATAAATAAATAAACATTTTAATAAATAAAATTCTTTATTTGAATAAAATATGTTTTTGTTGTTAAATACAACTTTAATTTTTTGTCTTTCATAATTTTAGAGCTTGAATTAATCGTGATAAGAAATTTGTGAAAATTTGGTCTGGGGGTTTCAATAATTTTCTGATTTCCTGGGAGTTTTAATATTTTATGTTTAACGTGAACCCAGGATCCCAAAAACGTTTGCTCTCAAACTGTGCATCTTTCTACCAGGAGGTTACGGGTACATTAACCCAGAACGTACAAGTATCTCGGAGACGTTATCGTTCAGGAGGAGAGAGCGATAAGCCCAGCAAACAAACAAGCAAGCAAGCGACTTTTAATCTGGACCCAAAGAAGTAGACTGGTTGATTGCATAATTGAAACTAAATTGAATAAGTTACCGGTTCGGTACATCTGGAGAACACCTGGATTACAACATTGTGATTGCTTGTTTCTTTTTAATTAATCAAGTAAATATTCATATCTTAAGACAACATCTGGTGTATGGATGACGTCTGTGATATTTCCTACCACCATGACAAAATTTGTCTTTGATTTAAACACTTCACCATCCAGTACTATACCGTCTAGCACGAGTACAACCGTCGTCTTTTGATACCTCAAGGTTCTACTATTGTTACACAGTGGTTGACCTGCGCAAGGGTTTGGCCTACTGTTGTTATGCAAATGAGTTTATTCATCGGTTGTTTTACTGTTCCCATAGATATCTGCATGACAATGAATCTAGGTGTGTGTTTGTATACTCGGTTTGCTAAACTTGATAGTGATATTATCACACTAAACTCCAGCTAAGATTTTCCCTCAAATTTCACTTTGAAATTTAGTCAAGTTCTCAAATTGATAACTTAAATAATTATCCGTCCACATATGATCACCTTGTTATTCAAATACTATTATCACGAGGCTTGTCAAAACCAAGGATACGTCTAGCAAAGTGACAATTCATTTAAATGGCATATTTGTATCACTGTAACCCGGTGTCCTGCAGACAAGTTCAACTCCGTAGATTCAAAGTCGAACGTCGATATATCTCCCACCCGACTATCAATTATATGTTTTTACGTTAGTCCCATAATATCCTGGAAATACACCGGGTAGATCATGACGTTACTTTTAACACTCTCCTATCCAAATAACCAATTTCTTACTAAAAATTCAACTCACAAACCAAACTCATAAAATATGTCGTGCTCGTCATAGCAATAATAACTCTATGTTGGTTTATAGAATTAAAGTTACCAGCTTTGAAAGCTAAACAAAGTAAACAAAATATTCGCATCGCTATGACTCAACGGTAAGTTACCTTAAATTAAATTCCCCAAGTGTCTAATTCACCCGGTAAAGTGTCAGTCCTCAAGGGAGTTATCAAAACGTAAACTACCAGTTAGATTTTATTGTGCCGTCTGTATAGTATACGAAGTTGTCATTTTCTGAAATTGAATATTGTTTATATTTACTTAGCCCGATATATTTCTTTGTATGTAAGGTATACATAAAGCAACACATATAATATTATAATATGATTTTCACGATGTGTGTCTACGCAGAACATTTGAGTAATACCAATGATAAAGTTCACTCACCTGTCAGACAGCCCCCGGAGACAGCCATACTGCATGGATATCTTTGTAGCTTCCACACAAATGAAATTACAAATTCCCACGACTGTACGGTCAGTGTTTCGTCTGTTGTCAGACGACCAAGTCCTCCGTACTACGATCCATGGCAGTAGACATCTCCCTTTACTTCGTTCTGTGACGTCACTGCGACTCTACGCTTCCACGGTTGGTCAATTTTTGTTAAATTTCAACTCGAAACCGTTAATCGGCGAACATACAGACAGTCACACATATAGAGGCAATCAGTGAGGTGAGATAAGGCTATGAATCTTCGAGTAGCCACTGACAAGTACCCAGTGACGTAGATCCACGGGTGAACTAGGTCCGTAAAGCAATCATACTGAACTGTGTTATTGGAGTCAAAGTGTTCAGCTAACAGTCGGTAAAAAATGACTGTAATAATATGTGTTGATAACAATACAACGGTTAGATTTCAGTACAGTGATTATACAATAACATGTCGTGACTTGCACCTTGTATAGATTCCATTAGAGTGTATTTGATCAATGTGGACTCACACAACAAAGGTATGGGTGTACTATGTTGGCAGCGTACCAGTGTATACATGATTGTATGTTGGCAGCAGACAAAGTCTACACGACGAGACTACATACTTTTGGTGACCTGTACGGGTAAATTTATCATACACACACAAGCGACAACATACATTACATTGGCTTGCAAATATGTATATTTATATAAACAAAACAAACAAACAAACAAACAAAACAAAATAGTATCAAAGTATGCACTAACTTTATTAGTATTATTTATCTTAGCGCTAAGCATACATGTGCACTCCATCGTTCTATGTATACACAAAAAACGCGCACGACACGCACGCACGCACACACACACACGCACACACACACACACACGCACACACACAATCTATTTACTTGACTTCCATGCCTTTGTCCCTTTTTTCTCTTCTCCTTTCACTTTAAACTAACTAGGAAATGTTTTTTAAAAGACTGAAATGGTGGCCCTTACCATGTCAATAATTATCATCAACGTTTTGGGTTAAATACTTTGTAAATAAAAGCCCCTCTCACCCCCACCCCCCTCAAGTCATCCACAACAGCCACTTTTCCATTCCACCACACTCCTTTCTAGCCCACTATACCCTCCGTCCATCCCAATACACGCCCCATTACCTTCACATCACAATCTCATTTGCATCCCACCACACTCTCACTTCCCATCCCAGCAAATCCAACCCACCAATCCACCCCCACCCCCTCCATGTACTACCACCATACCCATATGAGTTTCATCACTGCCCTTATATCTTCATATTCTAAAGCACACATAATATGACGTCATGATAAGGTGACATCGACTATTCTACTCTCTGTTTCCCTCTCGATCTGTGACTTTATACAGCCCTACACCCCTCAATCAGTAAATGGAGACAATTTGACAAAATTTGTGTTTATAGCGCGTTCTTTATTAATCTCTCACGACATAAAGATCTTACAATGATAAATTGAATGTTGTTGGGTTCATCTTTGTATCCTTGGACGAGGATGTATAATCCTGAGATGTTATTGCAATGTTGTTTGTTGTTTTAATATCATTGAACGAGGTTGTAAATACCCTGGGATATAGTAGAGTGTTGTTTCCATGTCCTGGGACGAGGTTGTTATCATTACGTCATCAGTTGGCATTTGATATAATGAGATGTACTGGGACGAGGATGAGCAAAGCTAATTCAAATACCCTGGGGGCACAGGTATCTAGAAATAAAGTTTTGTCATGGTGTCATGTGACTCGCCACATGTTAGCATAAAATTGCTAAGGCAATTGATATTTCAATATTTGCAACAAAAATTTTTTGATGTTGATTAACTTGGGAGAGATAAAGTGGATGGTGTCACGTTATAAACATTTTGTGTTATTTGGATAGGTGTTACTTCTACAACTTGTTGTTACAGCTGTGAGGGATCTTTGCCTACAGCCGAGACTTGTTGTACTGTCTCTTTCTCTTCTGGTAATGCCCGTGAAGCTCCTCCTCTGATGTCATCACACAAGGTGGATTCTGGGTAGAATCTATAGATGAACATTTACCACTATCAGTAGATGACGTTGTCATGGTTTCGTGTAAACTTGCAGGAGATCTGATTCCCTGTGAGTAGTGATTGGCATGGATTCGTTGTGCGGATCCGGGAGAGGATCGACGACGTTGAGATGATGCTGAATACAACTTGTCTCCAGATTGTGTCCATTGACGACCACGAGTTGATTGGATGTTTCCAGGTGTATTTCGTCCTGCATTCAGACAATGTCCTGACGTTGATTGGTTGTTGGTAACACCAGGTACATTACGACTTGCAGTCAGACAATGTCCACGTTTCTCTCGACAGTTAGGTCCTTCTCCCTTCACAGAGCTGTTCACTTCCTCTCGATATTTCCTTCCAGACCCTGTACGATTACTTTGCTCAACAGACCCTGTACGATTACTTTGGTCACGTACAATATCATTGCTTGATGGTGCTTGGCGAACTTCTACACGTGCATTTTTAGCGCGTGCAATATCCTCGCTGGCCGATGATTGTCGCGTTACCTTGGTAGCATACTGTTTGTTTTTATCCAAAGCATCATCCAGTAAGCCAATCAACGTGGCAATTTCTCCTTGGAGATCGATCAGTTGACGTTCTCGAGTTCCAATGGTTTTGTTTAGCAAACTCTCTCGATCACAGGCATCATTAAGAACACTTTGCAAATGCTTGTTTTCCAACTTCAAGTTAGTGATTTCCAAGGACATACTCACCAACCGGTGATATTCATTCTGTCGGTGAGCAGCTGAAAGCAGAAAAAAGTAGCAGTGAATATAATGCATTCAAAAAAGAATATGCAATGTTATCAATTTGTTAAGTTGTCATGGAAACCCTGTGGCCAATGCGAATGTGATTAAAATCTGATGTAGTGCATACGGCTCGATTGGTTCATTTACCTCCACTTCCTTCGCATATTAATTGTCGTTCATTTTCAATTTTGTTATTTCGAGATCTGAAGTGAGGGTGCACACTCCCTAAACTATAAAATCGAAGACAAACGACATTATACAATTCACAAGGTAAGTAATTGTCTTTGAACAGAAAATATGGATTATATACCCTGGTTGTCAAGCGTCACAACAACCTGTGTCTACGTCACTGGTTTTGCGGTTCTCGCAATATAAGTCAAAACATTCCAAATTGCTTTTATTTTTCCTGATTTTTCATCATGAGTTGGTTTGAATGTATTATTCCCAATATTTTTCTTCATTCAGCCGGAAAATACTCATGAGCTATAGGTTTGTCGACTACTCGACTAGCGACTCATGGTGACAAAGCCCCTTAGGCCACTCGTATTTTCCTTGGCTGAATGAAGAAAAATATATGGAAAGACATCAAATTAGCAAGATTGCATTATGGGTAATTACTCTACATGTAAAAACTTTACTGTTACGGAATGTGATCAAGCTAATAGTACGTTTGTTTGTTCTCACCTTCTTCCAGTTCATTGATGTTGTTTGTTTGCATCGCTTGTTCTTGACTTACACACTCGGAGCTGGATTCAGATTGCGTTCCACAACTCTCAGTGCCTCTGCTAGCTGGTTCGGATCGAGGTTTGGTGACGGGGAAGAGTACGTATGGCCGTGCCTTGCCTTGAACTTCAGTGAGAACAACCTGAATGTTATCAAAAGTGTACACAATATGGCTACATGGTTATTTTGGATATTATAACTTAGTCTAAGTGTGTGTGTGGTAAGGACAGTAAACATTACATGTGTTATTTTATATAATGTTGGTGTCAGTTTGGTATATACTCATAAAAATGTAAGTGGCCATTACATATCCTGCAGCATTGAGCATTAGAAGAGGCCATTCATATAAAACAATCCATCCACCCCCCCCCCCAAAAAAAAAATTGACTTCAAAATGACGTCATCTCATACCTCCTTGTCGTCTGCATCTTGCACATGCGTGTATCCCTCATTACAAAGAGTCGTCATCAGTCTATCGATGTAGTTCTCCAACTTAGCTCTGGAATCTTTCATCACGTGATAGTTGACGTTCAGCTCTTGATGACGTGACGTCACATCTGTCAATTCGAGGTCTAGGTTGTCTCGCTGTGATGTCACATCTGCTAGTTCAAAGTTTAGCTTATCCAACTGTGACATCAGGTCTGTCAATTCCAGGTCGAGTTTGTCTCGCTGTGACGTCACATCTGCCAGTTCGAGGTCGAGTCTGTCTCGTTGTTCTTGCAGTGTTGAGTAGTCGCGTTCTGTTATTTGGCCAAGCAGCTGATGTTGTTGCACGTCTGCATTCTCGCTTTCTGCCTTGATGTTGTCAACTGATGATAACAGTGTCTTCCTTTCATCTGATAGTCTGTCCCTATCTGCCTCTAACTTCTTGATGTCAACGAAGAGAAGATTCATCACGGCCAGTTTCTCACATTTATGAGTCAACTCACCATTCTCACTAACCAAACTTTTAACTTGTTTGGTTAGTTCACCAATCAGTTCGTCCTTTTCTAACACTGTTTGTGTCAGCTTTGTTAATTGGTTGTTTAAGTTGGTATTCTCTTTCTGTACAAACTGGCACTGGTCTCTGATTGGTCGAGTCATCTCTCCACTGAGTCGTGTATTATTTAATGACCATATTTGGTGTTGGTAATCCGATACAGTTTCTCCTATTGGATGAGAGATTTGCTGTTGAAGGCTGATTGGTTTTTCGTGTTGTTCATACCAGGTGATCATTGGTAGATGATAGGCCTTTGATTGGTTGAGAATGGAAGCTATTTGTTGTTGAAAGTCCATCTGTTCATGAGAAACAGTGAGTTGTGATCGACTCCTCGGTTTAAATGTCTATAAAGAGTAATTTAGAAAATAGTAAATGATCCATAGTGATGTCTGTCTGTCTGTCTGTCTGTCTGTCTGTCTGTCTGTCTGTCTGTCTGTCTGTCTGCCTGTGTGTCTGTCTGTCTGTCTGTCTGTCTGTATCTATATGTCTGTAACTATCTATCTATCTATCTATCTATCTATCTATCTATCTATCTATCTATCTATCTATCTATCTATATGTCTGTCTGTCTGTCGGACTGTCTGTCTGTCTGTCTGTCTGTCTGTCTGCCTGTTTGTCTGTTTATTAATTCATTTACAAATTTATTGTCTGAGCACTGTCTCTCTCAAAGTGTAATCAGTCTTAATGGTCGTTTAATAGCAAGCTATGATATAACCTATATAGTACTGTTACTGAACAATACATGATGACGTAAGAAAATTATCCTTACCAACAAGCCATTGATAACTGCGTCTGCATAACTTCTAGGTGTACTTGAAGTGACAGAGGGCGCTGTACAATTAGTTGGTATGTTGGAATGGTTAGACAGTCCTAGGCCTGGGCTTATAGAGAGTGCGTCTTCTAGAAGTGAAAATGGAGTTGATTTGTATGGCACTAAACTGAATGATTCGTTGTCATTCTTACGATGTTTCACTTTACGGTGTTTACGTGAACGTGATTGGTTGAGGTCTTCCTCATTCTGTGACGTACTAATGACGTCATCGCCGGTCTTGCCATGGCAGACTTTCTTCACATTCTTACGCTGTTTAGAGTAAGAGCTCTTAGCAACGATGTAACGTTTCCTCGACTTCTTGTTCTTCTTCGTCTTCCGCCTTTCATCAAGGGACACGTCTGTACAAAGCTGTAGAGCTTTCTCTGTGATGTCATCCAGAATTCTGCTGACGTCACTCGATGACGTTTCACTATCCGTGGTCTGTTGAGGTTGTTTTGCGACAAGAGAGTCGAAATGATTATCTTTAAACTTCAGAAACCGTACTCGTTTGCTTCTTGATGGTAAACGAAAGGCAGGAGTAGGTGATATCTTGTCGTTGGTGGCGTCATTTTTTTCGACCGATAGTGGTTCGTCGTAGTGAATAATAAAACTTGGACTTACGCCAAGAATTTCTCCCAGGTACGAAACGTACACGAATTGATACCGTTGGTCAGTTGATGGCGTGACGCAGATGTTCTTTGCATAGAATAACACATTCCGATTGGTCAGTGACTTGGGTGATTCGATCATCGCAGGTGTCTTTATCCACTGAAAAGTGACGTAATCATGAATCGAGGACCAACCGAACCGATAAATTCCGACCCAGTCACCTGAAGACTGGTTGACATGGCACCCAATCCGGTAAACAACAAAGATGTCTTCATTTGGTACGTAGTATCGATGGATGTCAGAGAAATGAATCAATTCTGTCGACGAGTCGATAGTTTCACAGTCGGACAGATCGCTTGATGAATCGCTAGAACAGCCAACCTTGTGGTCGGCCATTCTTGAATACGGTCTCTAGTCTGTCAATGCACTGAAATAAATGTAAACAAAAAAATTGTTACATTAGATTCAATTACATAACCCCCTCTCCCCCTGGCGCACACACACACACACACACACACACACACACACACACACACACACACAGACTGTGGCACAGAGAGAGACACACACACACTGACTCAGACACAGACACACACATTATGATGAATCTACACGCGCATCCACACGCACGCGCACACATACATACGCACACACGCACGCGCACACACACACATACATACATACATACACACACGCGCGCGCGCGCGCACACACACACACACACACACACACACACACACACACACACACACACAGGTTGCCAATTACGTTGACTAACACATGGAGGAGTGTCTAACACATGGAGGATTGTGACGTGCAATACGTTTGTCCGATAGTATTACTCTGAAATATACCGCACAGTAAATAGCTGTGTGCACATATTTGTAAGATTGCTTTGTTTTAACAGTTACAGCAAATCGTACCAATACCCTTGGCGCCGAGTAAATCGAAATGAGGGGGGGGGGGGTTGTCAACGACTCAATAATTTCTCTGAGAAGTGCAGGACAACATATTAGCATGGTCTTCAAGAAAAATTGATTAACGAAAGCTTGCGGTATTGGAAGTATTTCAAGTGCATTTTTTATCCGATTTCATACCCTCGGCCCGAACCCCACATACGTTCCAAGAGTACATGCACACATTGAATCTACGGTAATATACAAAGCGCGTTCAGTCCAAGCCTGACGTGAAATGACGCCTGTAACCGTGCCGTAACATATCTGCATCTTTGACTTGATTCGATTAATTTTCCAGTATATCTCCTCAAAATTTAAATTTCTGAAACTTACAAGTTATTTTTTTCTCATGAAAATCGTTTCAAACAGTTGAATTTTGACGTTATTTGACCTACCTTTCGACAGTAATAAATATGTGTTGATTTAGTCGAGAAAATTGTACTCTATGACCTCTGACCTTTACTGACGATATAATCGCTTATTGATTAGGTATAATGAACTTTACACCAATCACAGTACTGCATACATAGCACGTGACTAGCGCGTTGACAGCATCAACGTTCCAATGGAAGCAAGTCTTTCACCGATAGGGGGCGATGTTTGGTGCCGGTTACTTTGTACATCACGTGTTTATTGTATGATTCGTTTGATCATCATGGCATCGCAAACTTATTACTTTTCAGCTTTGGGATATTTCTACCAGAAAAGACAGTTTATTTTCTGTTGGTCAATGTGTACATGAATATATGCACCATACTTGAATAGAATACCTTAGTATTAATACAAGCTGCGCACGCACAAAACAAAACAATGTTCGAAATGATTTCTGTGGAATATCGAACATGTTCTTTCTAATTACTTGATGACGCCATTAGAACTTGCGCGGTCACATTTGCATAAATTATGCAAACCAAGTTATACATAAATTATGACATCACAATTCATTCAGCGCGTGAAGTTTATCATCATTCACTGACACAATGTGAAAATAACTGAGACAAAGGTTAAATAAATGAACAAAACATCAATTTATTACATCCTCCAGGATAATGGCACTAATAAAGAAATCAACATCACGTGACCGCCACGTGACCATCATGTGACACGAATTAAACATAACATGGAATACTCTGCTAGTAATACAATTTATCCTTCATATCGATGTCACATGGCAGTCATGTGATCAGCATGTGGCCTTAAATCATAAAAAGAAAAGCTCCCCCAATTCCTCCAGATCATTGTCACATGACTGTCATGTGATGTACATGTGACAATTCTTTTATTGTTATCACATGGCTGGTTTCGAAAAGTGTTGTGTAGAGGTATTATAACAAGCAAAAAATGGCTTTGAACATAAAATTGTGGCCGTTGCAGATCTTAGAGAGACTGTGTAACCAAGTTGGCTTAACATGACAAATTAAGTAGTTCTAAAGATTTGGCAGTAAATACTTGCATCAAATGATTTTAAAACTATGTCAACTACTGCACATCACCAAAAAGTCATAATATACAATTTGATTTTATCTCTAATATATTGAGATTGATAGTAACCACACTTTCATTCTCAACTGTTAGCACCAAACATATGGAGTTATTACATGGTCAACTCTTGTGTACATACACATATGCATTCATATATGAATGCATGCATACATACATACATACATACATACATACATACATACATACATACGTACATACACACATACATACATGCATATATGTACATATACATACATACATACATACATACATACATACATACAGATACATACATACATGCATGCATGCATACATACATACGTACGTACGTACGTACGTACGTACATACATACATCATACATACATACGTACACACTCAAATAATGCTGTTTACAATTGTACTTTGTTGTTTAGTTTTTATGACTGTATATACTATAGGTAAAATACAAATGTAACTATGACCTCTGGTGATGTCCAATCATGTTGACTGTACAAGTCACATGATTCATCTGATCTCTGGTGATGTCCTGTCATGCTCACTGTACATGTCACGTGAAATGGTGGCAACCAAACTATCAGATTCACAGTACTTTTTTGACAGTACAAGTCACCTTCTCTGATAAATATTATGGTTTGATCTGTGTATTTTATACACCAACTGTGTATGTATGTATGTATGTATGTATGTATGTATGTATGTATGTATGTATGTATGTATGCAAGCATTTGTGGATGTGTTTTTAGTAACTGTGTGTGGTATGAGTTCAGTACACACCATTAATGTTACACTGTGTATGCGTATTTCACACACACTTTGTACGTCTGTTCATAGGTTGTGAAATAATCTAAACATCACTGCATTCATTTATTCAAAGATTGTGAATAATTTAAAGACAAAATAATGAAACAATAACTCATTTGTACCATCAAATACAATAATAACTGAAAAAATTGTCATTGTGTATGATGTATTTTCTTCCAGCAAAAGTATAATCAGATTCGTTATCATATTGAAAATTCTATTGTAAGTTGCCTTGACAACTGCCAAGACACCCTAACTTACCAAGTAGTCTACCATAGGTTGCCCTGACAACTACTGAGACACCCTAACTTACTGAAAAGTCTGCAAAAGGTCGTTGCCAGGGCATCCTATGTTACTGAAAAGTCAATCAGTGTTACCTTGACAACCAACTTTGTTTTATTAAAACAAATAGAAACATTATCTACAACACAAAACATAATTACAAAGGCATGAAGCGAAAGAAAAAGAAAGTCACTGAAATTATTTTAACCAAAGTAAACATTTTGAGTCTTTGTTACTGACAAAAAATGCATCATAATATTATTATCAGTGACAGATTTATTTAATAGATGGAATCAAATTTTGATTTTATTACATATCATTGTCGTCATGACAATACCAGAATGTAAAATGGCCGCCACTTTAAGTTCCCATAATGTCCTGATAAAAGTTACCCTATATTATTGAAAAGTTTTGACAACTGTCAAGCCACCCTATCTTACTGATAAATCTACCATGGGTTTCCATGACGACAAATGTTTTATAAAACTAATGCCTGGTTATAGTACAAGTGTAGATTTTGGAACAAAGACCCAACCAATCATTTTGATTGTTACATCCACAGCCAATCATATTACTTCTTAGATTTGCTCTTTGGTTTCCTCTTTCCTTTCTTGACGACTGGTTTGTTCTTGACAAAACCCCGCTTCTTTCTGGTTGTCTGGACAAAAAAAAATGAAGACAAGTAGATCAGTTGAAAATTTCAGTCCACAAAGAGTTCCCTCGACACCTCTGATCACACAAGTGCTAAAAAATATTAAATATCAGATTTATCTTTCTCTGTTACCAGAAATCCCTTTGGTTCATCCTCTCAGTTATCTTTTACCAGATTTCCCCTCTCTGTCATGGCCCCCCCTCCCTCCCTCTGTTACCATGGTTCCCCTCTGTTACCATGGTTCTCATCTGTATTACCGTTTTCTTAACTGGTATCATGGCTCCCTATCTTTTACAAAGCTCCCCTCAGTTACCATGGTTCCATGGTACTATGGTTCCTCTTTTTGTTACCAAGGATTTCCATCTCTGTTACCAAGGTTCTCCTCTTTTACCATGGTCCACCTTTCTGTTACCAAGTTTCAATTTCTGTTGCCATGGTTTCCCAATATGTTATCAGATTTCTCCAAAATGTAACACTGATTTTGAAATATCATAAAATTAATTTTTTTTCTTACCTTTTTTGAAACAAACTTAGTCTTAGGTTTAATTTTAGTGAGTCTTCTTGAAGTCTTGGAGGCTTCTCTGTTGACTAAATCTTTGACTTTATAAATCCTAACCAACCAATGTTCAGTGGTGTACGCTTCTTCTAAGTGCTTAAAGTCAATGTCTTTGTTACCGATCTCAACGTTACGTGTTCTGTCGAATCCAGCTGGTGATCGGAAATCAAGCTAGATAAAGAAAGGAACAACATCTTAGATCGGTGTATTTATTTATGGGTTTTTATCAAACCTAGAGCTGGTGACAAATGGAGGTAAACTTAGCTGGAATAGGAAAAGTTAGCTGATGTAGGAAAACATAGCTACTGATGAGAAAACATAGCTGGTGGTGAGAAAACTTAGCTGGTGGTGAGAAAACTTAGCTGGTGATGAGAAAACTTAGCTGGTGATGAGATAACCTAGCTGGTTATAGGAAAATTTAGCTGGTGGTGAGGAAAATTAGCTGGTGATTAGAAAACTTAGCTGGTGGTGAGAAAGCTTAGCTGGTGGTGAGAAAACTAAACATTGAACCAATCAGTGATCAGAACTCAATACAAATTACAATATTGTGTTATGAGTCACTAATCATTTATTATCTCTAACCCACTGCATGCCCTGTCAATGTATGATGTATAAATGATAGCATACATGGGATGTAGTGATTGGCTACATCAGTGGACAAATGGCTAGTCTTGCTGCTAGACCCCTGGGGCTATTCTGATCACTGTGAAGGTGACCGAAGGTTGTTAGTGGGAGTGACAGCCTGAATATCTTGCTGCTAGACATCTCGAGTTATTCTGCTCACTGTGAATGTGACCAAAAGTCGCTAGTGAGAGTGATAGCCCGAATGTCTTGCTGTAAGACCCCTGGGGCTATTCTGCTCACTGTGAATGTGACCGAAGGTTGCAAGTTAGAGCAATAGTCTGAATGTTCCACCCTCATGTCGATCAGAAGAAAGCTGGAGGTCGAGCAGCTAGACTAACTAATAACTGGACCTTTCACACTTCATACTTACTTGCATATGTCCAAATCTATAATAACACAATTTATACATTAGACAGTTTAGAAGAGTTGGGGATCCGCCACTGTCCACTCGGAACTCTCCATTGGGTGTGTAGTAGTCACTCTCCTGAAAATTAGCATAAAAAACAATGAACACCTGGTTTTCACCATTTGGTGTGCTCACATAAATTAGCATAATAAAACAATGAACATCTGGGTTTCACACCAGTTTGCCAGTGGTGAGATAAAAGTGGCAACACAAACAATTCAAATGTATACAATTTCTGACATTGCAAAGTCAGGCTTGATGACCCCCCCCCCCCCCCCCCCCCCCCCCCATTAATTGCACTGGTAATGTATCAAGTGAATTGCCTTGCATTGCTCAAAACACTGTGAAAGCTAATGATAAAAACATTTCCAAACTTTACTTACCCTGTCATCTTGTGCCCTTACAATATACACACATTTACTAACCTTACCATCTGCACACACTTACCCTGATATCTTGTGGATGTTACCTTACCATCTACACACACTTACCCTGATATCTTGTGGATGTTACCTTACCACCTAAACACGCTAACCCTTACCATCTACACAGTCACCCTTACCATCTACACACACTTACCCTTACCATCTACACACACTTACCCTGATATCTTGTGGATGTTCACCTTCAGCTATTCTCACCATCCATAAAAACTTGTTGATATCATCGCCAGAGTAACCAATGACACCACCAAATATGACCAGTACGTAATTGACATCCAACATCCTCATAATTTCATACGCTTTCTCTTCAGTTGACGACATCGCTTTACCAACCTAACACATAATTGTAACATATTATAAGTATTTATTGAAAGTGGCACACGCTGAGTTTATAATTATTTACTTTTGTGAAAATACTTACAAAAAAACCCCCAAAATCTAGTATAATGTTAATGTCAATGCATGTCTTCTATAACATTATGCTTGTCTTCTAGCATTGATAGAACAGTTAATTGTATATTTAAGAGTTTCCTCAACATTTTCTGATACGTATCATAAATTACGTCATCACATCATTTACTCTATTCCATGTTTGAGTCAATTCCAAGTGATCATCACTGGTTACGCACAATACGTACAATAATGCAAGCATCTTTTAAATATGCAGTATTCATTGTTTCTTCAACATGTGTTCACAACAAAATCTTATAAGCCATTGTTGAAAATGTCTTTTGTTGAACAAAAAACAATTACCGGTAACAACAGTCTACTGAATATCTTGGTGCTATCTATTGCGTCAGGCACAGAATAATTCGCGATGAAAAATGCACGGGCGTAATTAAAGTCTAGCGAATTTCTTGGTGTGTCATGCACAGTACAATGCATGGAGGACGTCTTACCAGGGCTATATGACTGTTATTCCACGTGTTATTATCAACCAGTGTCGTCCTGTTTCCCATTCCCGCTATTTGGTATCCGTAATCCCACCAAGACATTACTCTGGCATGGTCTTCTGTATTCTGTCGTAACCAGTGGTATGCTTCCCGGAAATCATCAAGGATATTCCTTGTTCTGTAGCCAGATAGAAATTATGAGATAAATCACTGTGTTATGTGCATGCAATGAATTCAGTAAGGTAGTAGCTATTATAGTAAGTTACTTTCAGTATTACATGGTTTCTTACAGGATACAGTAATAGCTAAATTTGGTGTATGTGTGTGTTTGCGCGCGTGTTAAAATATCTGTGGATTTGTACTAAGGCTTGCATGAATGTACATTTTGTATGTGAATGAATCTGTATGTATGTATGTATGTATGTATGTATGTATGTATGTATGTATGTATATATGTATGTATGTATATATGTATGTATGTATGTATGTATGTATGTATGTATGTGTTTGTGCTTGTGTGTGTGTATGTATGTATGTATGTATGAATGTATGTATGTATGGATGTATGTATGTATGTATGTATGTATGTATGTATGTGTGGGTGTTTGTGTCTGAGTGTTTGTCTGTGCCTGTGTGTTTTTGAGTGTGCATGTGTCTGTGTGTGTGTATGTGTATGTGTGTGTGTGTGTATGTGTATGTATGTGTGTATATGTATGTGTGTGTATGTGTGTCTCTGTGTGTGTGTGTGTGTGTGTGTGTGTGTGTGTGTGTGTGTGTGTGTGTGTGTGTCTGTCTGTCTGTCTGTGTGTGTGTCCATTTACTAAACGTGTGAACCTACCCATCATGGTTATATGAAGCCAATACAATACTAGGACTGGAGTAGGCATTACTTGTAACCCATGTACAGTGAACAGCAAACATCATCAACATCATTATCAACGCCATGACAACGATTCCTTTCAGATTTGTCCCAAGACCTTCACTATCTTCTGATGGACTGGATTTTATCTTACGTATTTTACCAGCCTGTAATCAAAATACAAAAATTGACATGTCAAACCAAACAGTCAGTTTTACAGAGCTGATAAAAACAATTTATCGAAGTCAAGATAGCTTAAGTTTTACAAGCTTGGTAAAAAACAATTAAACAAACCCCAAATAACTGAAGTTCACAGATCTGATACAAACAAATCTATTAAGGCTGAGATAACTGAAGTTTGCAGATCTGACAATGTCAAACTATTTATCAAAGTTCAGAAAAGTCAAGTTTTACAAACCTGATAAAAACAATTTATCAAGTTCGCAGATCTGATAAAAACAAATCTATTAAGGCTCAGATAACTGAAGTTTGTAGATCTGACAATGTCAAACTAATTATCAAAGTTCAGAAAAGTCAAGTTTTACAAGCCTGATAAAAGAATTTATCAAACCTCAGATAACTGAAGTTTGCAGATCTTGATAACAAAACTATTAAGGCTAAGATAACTGAGTTTGCAGATCTGACAAAAACAATTTGTCAAAGTTCAGATAGCTCAAGTTCTGCAAACCAGATAAAGAAGTCATGTTCATATCTATACAAGCTCATAGAGTCTGGATGCCAACTGTGGTAAACCACGTCTGGTCAAAGTCCCTCAATCAGCACAGAAAGTTGTTCATCCAATCAGTGAACCCCAACTGCTATAGTGATGTACAGTGTAGCATCCTGAGCTGACAAATATACCATATTTGGACATGAATATACCATATTTGGACATTACATAACTGTCCCAATACACACTAACTTTATGAGGGACTGTGTTATTGGTTAGAATTTTGTGATTGATTAACAAAGACATGATGTTAATGACTGTGTGGGTGGCTGTGGATGAATTTAAAATTGTATCTCATGCATCTCAGGACTTCTAGAGTAACGACTTTGACTATACTGTGAGTGGAGGTGTAAATGGTAACGATACTGTAAAGGAACTAGACTAAAGCTCAGATAATTCAAGTTTTGTTTCAACAGTGAATCACTTGCTGATAACAGGGAACTGGTGTTCATCATAGCTTTTATTGTTTCCATGGTAACAAGGACCTATCTGAAAACATCGGTACTCATATACAATACTCTCTTCTATCCCATAATGCTTTGATATTAGTCCCCAAAATTTTCTTTGTTCAGCCATGGAAAATACTAGTGAACTAAGGGGGCCTTGTCAATACGAGTTCCTAGATGACTAAAGACAAAACCCTTAGATCATGAGTGTTTTCCGACTGAGTGAATATGAGAATAACATAATTATACCAGTGCCAGTAACATCAAAGTAAGATTGGGGAAAGTAACGGCAATTTCTCTCTCACCTTATCATATAAATTTTTCCTGTTTTTCCTCTCGGTGTCATCTTCATCTTCTTCATCTCCACTCTCCTCCTCCTCATCTTTCTTTGGTGTTTCATCAAGTAAGTAGTGATCCAGAGTTCTAGAGAACGCTATCGAAGCTAGCACACACACTACGGGCGTTAACGTCAACATCAAACGTACCATAACGCCCGCAAAATAAACTGCACTGATTGCATATAAAACAACTAAATGAGAAAAAAGAGGAAGAGAATAAGTGATCAACAATTACAGAAAGGTGGAAAAATAACATCGAAAGACCTGGAAACAATTTACCTGTCTGACATCATAATTTAGTGTGTATTCAATATGACATTACTTAATGTGTGTACTTACAGTATGACATCATCATTTAGTGTGTATATTCAGTATGACATTACTTAGTGTGTGTACTTTGTCTGACATCATCATTTAGTGTGTATATTCAGTATGACATTGCTTAGTGTGTGTACTTTCAGTCTGACATCATCATTTAGTGTGTATATTCAGTATGACATCATCATTTAGTGTGTATATTCAGTATGACATCATATATTCAGTAAAGGTTTTATCATATACCCCATGTAGCGGCACAGAAACATTATTTGAATCACATAATCACATAAATTGGTACTGAAATATTATTTTACGGCACAGAAACGTCAAAATAGTGAAGAAATTAACAAAGCTAAATCACTGAGTGAATAAATATCAATTAGCGTGCCATTTACCACATTTGGGCAAAGTGTGTTGGGGTATGATATCGGAAATTATTGCCCGTGTTAGATGCGTGTGCTCTCTATTGAATTGCATTGGAATCGATACTGGGTATAATGATAATCTATTTTACTTACTGAAAACTCTCTCATCATTGATATTTTTGATAACAAACCAAAGACCAGCAGGAAAAGTACAGATCAGAATATGAAGATCAAAGAAAAACGAGACCCAAGTTGTCGGTTGATGTTCTGACACAGACGCTATTATAGGGATGTGAATTTTGGCATATCTGGAAAAAAATACATTGATACAATGTGACATCATAACTTTATGTGTATATACAACGTGACATCATGATTTAATGTGTAGATACAACATGACATAATGATTTAGTGTGTAGATACAATTAGACATCATGATTTAGTGTGTAGATACAACATGACATCATGATTTAGTGTGTAGATACGCGACATGATTTAGTGTGTAGATACGTAACATCATGATTTAGTGTGTAGATACGTGACATCATGATTTAGTGTGTAGATACGCGACATGATTTAGTGTGTAGATACGTGACATCATGATTTAATGTGTAGACACAATGTGACATCATGATTTAGTGTGTAGATACGTGACATGATTTAGTGTGTAGATACGTGACATCATGATTTAATGTGTAGACACAATGTGACATCATGATTCAGTGTGTAGATACAATGTGACATGATTTAGTGTGTAGATAGAATGTGACATCATGATTTAGTGTGTAGATACAATGGGACATCATGATTTAGTGTGTAGACACGCGACATCATGATTTAGTGTGTAGATACAATGTGACATCATGATTTAGTGTGTAGATACGTGACATCATGATTTAGTGTGTAGATACAATGTGACATCATGATTTAGTGTGTAGCTACAACGTGACATCATGATTTAGTGTGTAGATACAATGTGACATCATGATTCAGTGTGTAGATAGAATGTGACATCATGATTTAGTGTCGGGTAACCAGTAGTGCATTTTTAGGTACTTTTACTGTTTGGAAAAATCTGTTGTGTCTTTAATGTAGGCTGTTTGTTGTTGAACAATCAGTTTAATGAAATAGTCAACATATTCTAAGATTACTCTAAGCTTTATTTTCTTGCTGTATCTTATTCTAGCATGATATGCTTATGCTATATTTTGTGTTTTGGTGGCCTCTTTTTTCATGATGTAAACAGTGTATAAGTATCATCCTGAGCAGACAAGTATACCATATTTGGACATTACTGTACCATATTTGGACATTACATAACTGCCCCAATAAACACTAACTTTATGAGGTACTGTGTTATTGGTTAGAACTGTGAGATTAATTAACAAAGACATGATGTTAATGACACTGTGTGGGTGGCTGTGGATGAATTTGAAATTGCATCCCATGCATCTCAGTACTTCTGGAGTAACGAGTTTGACTATACTGTGAGTGGAGGTGGAAACCGTAACAATACTGTAAAGGAACTAGACTAAAGCTCAGATAACTCAAGTTTTGTTTCAACAGTGAATCACTTGCTGATAACAGGGAACTGGTGTTCATCATAGCTTTTATTGTTTCCATGGAATTTCAACGTTTGGTTTTTGGGTTATGTGTGACCATTGTGTTAATATTTAGTTAGCGATGATTCTCTGTTCAGATGATGTGGTGGCCAAAAAAGAGCTGTTTGGTTTGGTTTTTGTAAGTTACTTGGATCTGTTACCAGCAACTTTTTCAACTTCTGTCCAAAACTGTTTGAATATTTTGATCACATGTTATTCGTGGTCACGGTTTTCTATCTATGTATGCTCTGCCAGTGTGTTCCTATCAAACTCTTTTCTTTGGTGGTTCCCTTGCTGAGGTGGTTGGAAGGTAGTTTGTGAGAAGTGTCATGAACTGTTTTCCACAAAACCATTCCAAATCTCTCCAGTGTTTGATAGAGGCGGTGTAAGGTTTTCCGCCTGGGATTAGTGGTCGAAGGTTACACAACAAACAGAAACTTTTAACAAGGCCTGCAGTAAGACAACATAATAGCTTTATCATAACCAGTGTACCCTCTAAGCCAATTGGACGAGCCACTGACACATACAATTTCTAATGACTCGCCAAATTTGGTGTGCCCCTATCTCTTACTATCTGGTGAGTGTACCCTCTAAGACAATTTGATGTGCCACTGACACATGGCATTTCTGGTGACATACCAAAATTTGGTGTGCCCCTATCTCTTACTATGTGGTGAGTGTGCCTTCCAAGCTAATTTGATGCACGACTAGTGCACACAATTTCTAGTGATGCACCAAAATCTGGTGTTCCCCTATCTGATAAATCTTCAAAAAAAGAAAAGTTTGGTATCTTACCCCGTGTCATAGAGGGAATAAAAGCGACCACTCCATGGTGCTATGTAACCTAAAAAAATACATTGATGAAAGAATAGGAATTATTTAACAAACAAACTAACACTGAAATCAAAATTACACACCCAATAGTTGAGATCATATTGTCACACACCTGAATGATACTGCCCTGGGTCTTCCATAACAACAATTTTCATTGGATGAAGAGCTTTTATCAATATAGTCTATATTTGTGTTATGACAATTTTCATTGGATGCACTACACTTTGTTGTAAAAAATAATCTGTACAATAATTTCATTTGAAGAATACCTTTATCAACATAGTCAGTACTTATGTTACAACTAGTTTCATTGGATAAAGGGCTTTATCAATATACAAACACTACATTTGACACTACAAAGACATGCATGCAAGCATGCACACACACACACACACACACACACACACACACACACAGGCACAGACACACTGACATAGACATACACTCACACAGAGAGACAGACACACACAGACACAGACACACACAGACAGTGAGACACACATGCACAGACACACACAGACACACAGATAGTGACACACACATGTAGACACTCACACATAGACATACAGACACAGGTATACAGACACGCGAATAGACAAACACAGACAGACATATACACATACACACATACATACATACATACATACATACATACACATACATACATACATACATACACACACACATACATACATACATACATACATACATACACACACACACACACACACACACACACACACACACACACACACACACACACACACACACACACACTTAAAACATTCAAATAAATAAAACACAGATATTTGTTTACCTGCATAAGTTAAATATACTACAGCCAAAAACACTACTCCTGCTACACTGGTTATTGCAAAGAAAAATAATGATTTAAATTCTTGTTTGGTTAGAAAGTCCTGTATATACTTGAGTGCTGCATAGGCTTGCACCAAAGCAAAGGTTCCTGAAATGAAAAAGACAACAGATCATAAACTGAGTGTAAATATCATGTGATGTCATCACTTTGTGTGTAGGGTAGGTCTTCATCAACATTTTATGTATAGAGTCTGTGTCTACATTTTCTTGCATTACCACTTTGTATGTATCATTCAGTCTGACATCGCCACTCTGTGTGTACATTCAGTTTGAAATCACCACTCTGTGTGTACATTTTCTTGCATTTACCACTTTGTATGTATCATTCAGTCTGACATCGCCACTCTGTGTCTACATTCAGTTTGACATCACCACTGTGTGTCTACATTTTCTTGCAAAAGCACTTTGTATGTACCATTCAGTCTGACATCGTCACTCTGTGTGTACATTCAGTTTGACATCACCACTCTGTGTGTACATTTTCGTGCATACTTTGTATGTACCATTCAGTCTGACATCGTCACTCTGTGTGTACATTCAGTCTGACATCACCATTCTGTGTGTACATTTTCTTACATTACCACTTTGTATGTACCATTCATCATGACATCACTATTTTGTGTGGTCAGTCTGACATCATCACTTAGTATGTGTATTCAATATGACATTACTGTGTGTACAAATGTACTTTCAGTCTGACATCACTTAGTGTGTACATTCACTATGTCATCATTTAGTGTGTATTCAATATTACTCTGCGCATATTCAGTATGACATCATTACTTTGGGTGAACATTCAGGCTGACATCATCACTTTGTGCGTACATTTAGTCTGACCGTCATTTAGAGTGTACATTCAGTTTGACATCACTTTGTGTTTAGCACTGTCTGACATCACCATTTAGTGTGTACATTTAGTATGACATTGTGTACATTTAGTATGACATCATCACATAGTGTGTACATTTAGTATGACATCATAACTTACCTGCAGCAGCCATATGTTCACTAGTACGTACTGGTTGAAATCCTACAAATGGTACTTGCATTGATAGTAGAGTACCCATGATATAAAACGATGTGTATGCTGTAAATGAATAACACAGAAAGGTTACTGTACACCTGCATCGTTTCACCACAAAATTTGTTTGCGATTTTACAGTCTTTAGCTCGTTCTCACAAAGACAAATTTTTATTAATTACTAGACTGGTAATTGTTTTTATGTACAAGTTAGTCACTTCTTATTTTTGTGGTTTTGTTTTTGAGCAAAATTAAGGAAATCCTGTGACCAACTATCCTCGTTTTAAAGGCCATTATCTACAAGACACTCTAAATATACTCCTTTTTCCCCCACAAACTTAAAAATTACCTATCTATAAAAATACAACTTACCAACATAAATTTTCTCCGAGTACCTCCCCATTAGTAAAAGTACAAAAACATGTAGAGGTATCAAATTTATGATAAAAACATATCCACCCCATGCTGATACCTGAAATAAATAACAACACTTGTTACCATGGTTACAGTTAAATATTGCCATGGCAACTGATGAAAAGTTACAGATTGGAAGAACAGTTTTATATTGTCTTTTTCAGTTGATGGCAGTTTCCGCATCCACTATTTCTTGCAAGACTTCACAATTTTTGCAATTTTATAATTTTTTGCTAATACGTTAAAAAAATTAGGGTTGGCGTGAAAACTTGGTGGGGTCGGGTAACCGGAACCAAACATTTTTTTTAGGGCTAAAAGTAGCGGTACTTACCATATAAAAGTATGACAAGGCTGTACAAACAGCCCACGACACTGACCCTGTCTTTACAGATTTCACCTGAAAAAAAAAACAAAGTTACAAGATCAGTTGCTGTAAGTGGAATATTTTCTAGTTCTAAACAGCATGATAGTTCTAGAGATAAATGTGGGTTGATCAACACATCTCAATAAAATATTCACATAGACATACAATAACAAACATTTTACACATTTACTAATCACTTGCCATTTATTGAATTACAAAGACTATATTGTTTCACATTGATTTTTCAAGTATGAAGCCATGATAAAATAATTTTATAAATTAAAAATCCATAAATAGTTGGTATGGGTGAAGGCAGTGGCAATTGATGGGCCCAAAATACCACTTTTTACTTCTTGAATTGATACAATTGTTTAGCTATGCCCTTCTAAGTATCCATACTGTATATCTATATAGTTTTAATTGTATCGTGGAGCAATTTTCCTCGGGAACTCAATATATGCCCCCCCCCCCCCCCCCATCTTAGGAATGCAATTACTTAGCCCTAGTTAAAGTGGTCATATGGATGAGGAAGTCATCTGTTGCAAATAGGAAGCCATCACAAAATTGTTTTACAAATTAAAAATCCAAAATAAATACCCAATCCTCATCCATATGGCCACTTTAACACAAATCAAAATCACTGTCAAATGAAACTCAGAAGATTTAAACACAAAATTGTTGATTTGCGTTTATAGCGAGTGAAAATATAACATTTACATGTAATATGCATGTATGCGAGCAGTGTCTGTATTTTGTTTGTGTAATTCGCAACAAAAAACGTTGTCCGAGATGTAAAAAATATATGCTGCCTAATTGAAATAATAATCTGGTTTGATAGAACACAAATAATAGAGTTGATATTTTGTTATTAATTCTTATAGTTTCCATGACAACAACCCTGGTTGTATTTCTATGAGCTCCTCTTTGTTAAAAACAAACAAAAAATTTGTAATTTTAATCAAACTTACCCAAAGGAAATAGGTAAATTGTAAGGCAAAGATTGCAACACCTTCGTTGTCATAGGAACCAGCCACTGAACGAGAAATATAGCCAGGCACTGCAACAGATCAAATATGTTATTATGTATATTGTCAGTCTAAAAACACATATTGACAAAAATGCTACAAAGTCAAATACATATTATAGGTAACCATGGAAACCAAAGGTAACCATGGAAACCAAGAACGATATACATCATATATTTTTTTAATCATCATGAATAGACATCAATTGACTTTGTCAAATACTGACTTTCACCATATGTAGTGAATCATAAATGTGGTTACCATGACAACTTAACTGACTAAAGACTAATTTTTATTATAGAGTATTATACATATTAGCAGTGATAAAGGCAGTTGCCATGGGTACAAAACAAGAGAAAATTTATGTATACCTTTTCATTTCATTTGAATAGTGTGTTATGAGTACATACCAAAAAACACAAAGATGGTTACCATGGCAGCCTCACCTACTAAAATCAGAGATACATGTTTTTTACGGCCGCCTTAAACACTAAAAGCACGTATATTGGTATATTTATTGTGAGGTATTATATAATATACATGTACATACCTCTAGCAATGAATGTGGCTGCCATGTGACCAGCACTAGAAAAGTCGATATTCCAGTTCCATGATGCATTGCGTGAGAGGGCGTCACTTATGTTGTTAACATTTAGTTTTGTTTTGTCTTTACTACGGTTGAAATAACATTTTCATCAGGAAATGATGGACAGATATGTTGACCTCTTTAATTATGGGTGATTTTATAGAACAAAGACTAAACACCATCAATGACAGAGTGGGTTTTTACGAGTGAACCCAGGGTACTGTCATGTGACAACCATCCCCTTGAGTAGCGTGTGCAAACCATTAGCACATACACAATACATGGCATGGTATGAAGAGACACGCAATGCATCTTGGGACCAGCAACAGACCGATTTACACAGTGGTGAACATTGATATCACCCACACTGGTATTCACTTGTACATACCTATTGCAATAAATGCGGCTGCCATGAGACCGGCACTAGAATTCCACAGTTCTTTGGTCAAGAAATAGGTTGCCAGTGATGTCAATCCACTATAAAAAAAAAAAAAAAAAAAAAAAAATTAATATGTATCATCATGCGAGAATTAATGTTCATGGATTCTGGGTTCGTAGAATTTATATTCACATTTTTTCTCCGGTCACATTTTCACATACTGTTCTTTCATGTGCCAATTACACATTATTTACTTGAATAGCCGGCTAGAAATACCAGATTATCTCACCTGAATAGTGGGGCTAGAAATACCAGATTATCTCACCTGAATAGTGGGGCTAGAAATACCAGATTATCTCACCTGAATAGTGGGGCTAGAAATACCAGATTATCTCACCTGAATAATTGGGCTAGAAATACCAGATTATCTCACCTGAATAGTGGGGCTAGAAATACCAGATTATCTCACCTGAATAATTGGGCTAGAAATACCAGATTATCTCACCTGAATAGTGGGGCTAGAAATACACACATATCTCTGATATGAACTGGTATATTCAATGCATTCAGAACCCAATGAATACTTCCAGCTGTTAACATCAACCCTGGGTACACCTGGCAAATAACAAACAAACAAAACAAATTGTTATTCATTATCTAATCAAAATCGCAAGATTTAGTATCTGAAATGGACCAATCCCAATCACCTAAAATCTACAGGTTGCAGGTTCGAGCCCCGTCCGCTGCCTGCTGTTTGTTTCTGAGTGGCTGAAGTCCTTGGGCAAGATTTGAACCACGACTGTGCCTCAGTCAACCCAGCTGTATAATTGGGGACCTGGTAGGATGTAGGTTGCAATGTGAAGGCTTTAATCCTATGCGCTTAAATGGCTGCAATGGATTTTATGCTCCTCGGGGAGTTGAGGAAGACTAAAGGGCTGTTGTGTCGTTCTGATCCGAGCCAGGGGTAACAATTGTAAAGCGCTTTGAGCACGGACTGTGAAAGTGCTATATAAGAACCCAACATTATTATTATTTATTACGCATATTTGTGTGTGTATGTGTGTATATGTGTATGTGTGTGTGTGTATGTATGCCTGTGTGTGTGTGTGTGTGTGTTGTGTGTGTGTGTGTGTGTGTGTGTGTGTGTGTTGTGTGTGTGTGTGTGTGTGTGTGTGTGTGTGTGTGTGTGTACTTTTGATTCACTTTTCTTCTGTGTCCCAATATCGATTTAAAATGTAGACAAATGTATGGGCCATGGACAAGACAAGTTCCATTGAACTATTTCCATGGTCCACATCAGATAACAATTATGTATTTCTTTTGTATTCATTTTGTATATTTGTATCATATGTTTCTTTGAAAGTGTAGCTTATTTTTGTTATCTGGTGAAATAAATTTCATTCATTCATTTGTTCACTTACCGTACCACCAACGATTCTTCCCAGCGGATACCATGCTGTCTCGTCAAACCAATTCAAGAAATTGTAAAAACCGTTGGAAACCAGGTGATGGGTAGAACGATAATTAAACCTGATAAAATAAAGAAATATGAATATTAATAAAAATTACACCTGTTAACAAAGAATAAAATGTTAATATAAACAAAGAAGGTGATAATCAAACATTTAAAAAAAAATTAAATATCAAAAATTAGTTTTTTTTATAAAAAATAATTAAATTTTATCTCCTGGTTGAAACTAACACGCCTTTGTTGAAAATTAGTGCCAATGGAATTGTAGCACAAGTGTACAGTTTGAATTATTTTTTCAAATGTTTATCCACATGCTAGTCCACCCCTAATGTTACAAAAAAATGTACCTTTGTACTATGCATGTACACGTACATTTAAGTCATTAACATTCACACACGCACCAGTGTGCCCTCTAAGCCAATTTGACGCACCACTAACGCACACAATTTCTACTGATGCACCAAAATTTGGTGTTCCCCTATCTCTTACTGTGTGGTGAGTGTGCCCTCTAAGCCAATTTGACGCACCACTGACACTCACAATTTCTAGTGACACACCAAAATTAGGTATTCCCCTATCTCTTACTATGTGGTGACTCACAAGAAAAGCCAGTTTTTATCATTTTGACCCACAACAAAATTTGGCTATCATTAAAGGGCACACTGACACATACTCACACACACACACACACACACCCCAAACACACACACACACACACACACACACACACCCCAAACACACATACACACACACACACCCCCCAAACACACATACACACACACACACACACACACCCAAAAAACACACACATACACACTCTTCAATCACAACCCTACTGTGTTCAGCAATAAAATGTCCTAAGTAAGTATAACAACAATCTAAACTTGTCAAATAATTACTACTGAACAGTAAAATACTAAATATTCATATCCTGCTAAAGAATGAAGGGACAGATGTCAGAATTAACTCTATGTACGTAGAGTGAGTAATTGTAAGTGTGTGTTTGGGGAGTGTGTGTGTCTGTATGAAAAAGTCCATTCTGGCGAACACTCCCTCTTTTAGCAGTAAACCGTAAAGTACATTACAATACATGTATGTGTCCAAGAGACTATACTGTATACAGTAGATCGGATTATCTACATATCCACTTAGATTTACCCGTCTTAATTCTGTAATCCTATACACAGACAAGTTAATAATATCACAGACAACAATCAAGCAATATGTTTTTTATAACCATACAATATGGTAGAATGTGGTTTATACAAATAAAGTGGACGACCATCTGTACACTGTATATTGTATCGTTTACACTGCCAGGCATGGTAAGTGGTTTACTTTACATGTATGATACACACATAATATACATTGAGGATCAGCCATTTCTCTTCATGTGAAAATATTTTTATGATTTTGTCATTCAAAGATTACTAAAGCTCAAGGATGGTAGAACAATTTTGAAGCATGGCAGAAACCTGCCAAGTATGGCAGCCGTGATGGCAATGATGGTACTATTGTACTGTGCTTAAGCTATATTTGGGAGAACACTACATGTACATCAGTGTTGTTGCTATGAATATGGAACCCCGGTAACAGAGAGGGAGATTGGGGTAACAATGGCAGTGTTTCCCCATAGAGTCTAAGGTAATTTTGTTTGAGAATCCAGTAAAATAAGATGGGAACCCAGGTAGATTTTACCTACTTACTACCCTTAGCAAAAACACTGGTAGAGAACCCTGGTAAAATGATATGGGAACCCAGGTAGATTTTAAAATTTACCTACTTACTACCCTTAGCAAAAACACTGGTAGGGAACCCTGGTAAAATGATATGGGAACCCATGTAGATTTTACCTACTTACTGCCCTTAGCAAAAACACTGGTACAGTGTAGGGAACCCTGGTAAAATGACATGGGAGCGCAGGCAGATTTTACCTACTTACCACATTTAGCAAAAACTCTGATATACGATTTATTCCTACATTCATATAGTGAATGTAAACAACAGAGGAATAGCTTTACTGAAGTAGACGACCATATGGCCAATAATGAAATATTCATACAGACACAGACAACATTTATCATATTCTTTTTATTTTACACAGTGCACAGATAATGCAACACTGTCTGTGTTTACCCTGGGGGTATACATGGTATAGGTTACTTAGTTAATCATAGAGCACTGCTGCATTCCTCGATGTCTGAACATTACAAAAAACTTCCCTGATTTACACTTCTACAGAATACCAAGAGACAAACCTCTGAAGAAATGGTACTATGAGGTGATGATACCCCCAATTTGAGTGAGGGCGCTGTATTCTCAATTTCCTGTTTGCAGTCTGGAATGTTATTTTGTACATGACATGGAGTTATTTTGGGGAACAATAACTCAAATAATTCTATCCTCACATTTGTTGCAATAACCGTCTTTGTTTTCACATTTTACCTGTGTTAACAGTTTTCTAGTCATTAAAAAAAAACTTATGTTGAGGTTTGCTTAAAACAAACGAACAAACAAACAAACAAACAAATAAACAAATAACAAACAAACAAACAACAATAATCGCCAGAGTGGAAAATCGCTACTGTTACTGTTATGGGAACGATTATTCACTGCTATCATTATATTTTAAAAAGTACAGATTTGTGGCATGAATTCCACAGATAATAATTCGCAATTTTATTAACAATGATTTCGGGAAGCAATTGAGAGATTGTAGGAAATTGAAGAAGGAACACCTTGTCCGGTTATTACTAACTGTACTCAGGGCTGTACATGCCATTTCAATTTTCATCATAGGCGGGAACATTTTTATAATGAACACCTCCAGTTAATTCATTTACGTAAAATTAATTAATTAATTAATTAATTTATTGCAATTTAGAGTCGCATATATAAGTTACACTGGGGTTGATGTATGCACGAAACAATATATGTACCACGTCCAATGGCTATACTTATTACTTCTTCACATTGAAATAAAACATGTTTTTAAAGAAATCTAAATACATATCTACTACTTCATATATATCCATAAATTATCGTAGTGATAGCTAAATAATTAAAGTGTACACATGGAGACTTCTATTTCAGCGACGCCCACAATCCAGTTACGGTTTATTTTAGCGTGCTACGAGAACTAACCCACCGCTGTGCGCTTATGATAACGCTAGATCATCTAATCAATGGAACACACACACACAGAGCTAGAGACACACAACACACAACGTGCTGACACTTACCATGGGTCAAACTCGTGAATTATACTCTCAAATCGAATCACAGCAAACAATCTTGATGAAAACCCAGCAAGACATGAAAATGCAAGAATAAAGAAGGTCAGAAGTCCAAGCCACCCTCCTGGGTTAGCCAAAGATTTCCGAATTTCGTGTTTCTCGCTGTTCGCTGTGTCCGCCATGTTAAATGAACAGCGCCATGTACCGGCAAACCCTGACCAATCAGAACATGCCATGTGCCCACGTGGGGCCATACAAAATTTTATTTTGTACGAAGCGTGGTTTTTATTTTTGAAATTAAAAAAAAATACATATCATCAGACACAATACTATAAACACCGAATATTTCTAAGAGTTTTCTGTTATAATAAATGAAACTGGTGTTTGTTTATTTATTTATTGTTCCACCTGTGTACACATTGTGATGCAAGCGAAACCCGCACATATATAGGCATTTTAACTCGGTGATAATAATTCAATAAAGAGCCTATTTATAGCAACACTATACCAACGTACGGCGCAGAGATCTTTCATTTTATCCTTAAAAGCCTGCTGTCAATTTGACAAAAGATTGTCTACTTATTGAAAAGGGACCATAGTGTGATTGTAATTGGAGATTCATTCGTTTATTGAAATTCGCAAAATTCAAAACATTTTTTTTTTTAAAAATAGACGACATAAGCTTATGACGTAAATATTCGTTTAAAAGTAAAATTTTGTTGTCACATCATGTATTCTTTTATGCATGTCGTTTTTGTGAAATGCATCAACCCGAGTTCGTATATGGCCTAGTGATATCAATACTTGTAAGGTGTGAGATCAATAGTTCAATGTAGGATATAAAAAATATAAAAAATTGTTTACTTTTGGGTGGGGTAGGTTGAGCCATTTTAGTTCTCATCCTACAAAATCGATTTACTTTTAATTCATGTTTTGTACCCCAAAATACAAATATTTCCTTTTAAAAATGTCAAATTGAGAAATGGAAGAATTTTTGCTAAATAAAGTCATGGCACTAATATAAAGTAAAGTGTCGACAAAAAACCAAACATTTTTTTCCTCACTACATACTGGCTTTATTCATAGCACTACATACGTACTACAGTTGATACTAATTTAAAATTGATTGTGCGGTTTGAAGCAATTTTCAATATTGGTTAACTTATTTAGAGGGGAAGGGGGTGGTTAGAAGCCTAAGTATAAGAATTTTTTTTTTTTTGGGGGGGGGTCTCATCCGACATTGAAATATTGATCTAGCCGCGCGCCACTATTAAATAATGCAACTTAAAATTACAAACAAGGGACCATCTCGATTCGAGTCCAGTGAAATTGCTGATTTTATTTTGCTACGAAAAAGGGGATTGGTCAGAATATTTGTTAAATATATATCATACATTTTTATAGCTAGCGACCGTATGTATTTACATCCACCTACGACTCGGAAAGTACACAGTATGAATCTGAGAACAGATGTATTTCGCCTCTAGGTGACGTCACCGTAATTTGATAAAACATATCTCGCGCGTCCACGCGTGAACGAACGACAAATTCTAGGAAATCGTCGTGGTAAGTTGTTATTGGCGCGTCTAGATTTGCACTTGGAGGTCACGTGATGAGAAATATTGACATACGTTATCTTAAAATGAAATGAGAATTTGTTTCACATTTTGCCCAAGATTGATAAAGAATATACAAGTAGAAATTAAATCATAATATTTCTATAGAGCGTCAATTTAATCTCCAGAATAAATACGAGATTAGTCAGACATGAAGTAAATATTTCATGGTTAAATAGATACGTCTGTTAATATTTTCAACTTTTGTTCTCTAGATCAACCTACATTTCCTCCCGAGGCCAATATGGAGCGCCCTCATCGCTCAAATCAGACAGACATCGTCAAACTGTAACCAATGAGGGCGTACATTATAGGGGTACATTCGACATACCCCTCTTTCTAAGCAAAGTTTTGACTTGTGGACGAGCCCTTGTTATTCCAAATGAAGAAATATTATACTGAACGTCACTACGCATTCCAAATTTGTCATAGACGTAATGTGGAATTATTTGGAGAATGACCATGTGATTTTCATGTGGGAGGGGCCAACTCATAATATGGGGTGCTGGTCTAGCTGTTCATGTCATCAATAAAAGGGGACCTGGGGGGGGGGGGGATACCACATTAGGGTGCTTGTCAAGTCATCTATGACGCGGTACCATACTGGAGGGTTGGACTAGCAGGCAAATCACCAATGAGCAGAGCAGGGGATTGGGTTAGCAGTTGTCACCAATGCGAGCACACCATACTGAAAGGGGAGGGTGGTGACTAGTCTAACTATTCAAGTCACCAATGAGAGAGCATCATACCATATCATATTAGGGGTTGGACTAGCTGAACGTCACCAATGAGAGAGCATCATATCAGAGGGCTGGGATGGGCTAGCTGTCAAGCCATGGTAAACTTTCATTCTTGCAGGCCAGGGAAGGGAGGAAGAATTTGACCTTTCACTGCATATCACTCGAACACAACATACCAACTTAATTCAAGACAACAATATTGTATATATAAGTTTAAAAATGTGTTTATTTGATAAACTTTTATAGAAATATTCTTTCAACCAAACAAAATGTTTGCCAAACCAGAATTGAGCCACTACAATGATTTACATCCAGTGTTTGCAGACTTCCCATCATTCCTATCTCTCATCTGATTGGTTGCCATGTCCGTTCCACCTGTCAATCAAACACTTTATAACAAGTTAGCAAAACACTGCAATCATGGTAACAATATCTGCATACATCCATACACATATATCAATTGACTGCTCATTCATCTATCTTGACACACACATGTACATCTATACACATACATACATACACACACATACATACATACATACATACATACATACATACATACATACATACATACATACACATACATACATACATACATACATACATACATACATACACATACATACATACATACATACATACATACATACATACATACATACATACACACACATACATAAACAATACATATACACACATATACATAAACAATACACATACATACATACACATACATACACACATACATACATACATACACACATACATACAATACATGCATACACACATACATACACACACACACACACATACATACATACATACATACATACATACATACATACATACAGAGACACATATTTTTCATGACTATGACACTAGTGATGTGTCTTACTCAGTAGTCAATCAGTACTACCTGTAATGTACACATTCTCCTAATTCAAAAATTCAACACAACACAACCTGCTTTTGTGGTTACATAAACAGACCAATGACTAGACATCTCAAATACACAACACTGATACACAGCACCAGAATCAACTAATTTAATTTTAAAGTTGACATATGGATGAAGATTGGATATTTAGTTTGGATTTTTAATTTACAAAATTTTATCATGGTGTCCTACTTGAAAAATCAATGTAAAACAACATATGCCAAGTCATTGCAAAAGACTGATAAGTGTGTAAAATGTTTGTTATTGTACGTACAATAACAAACTATTGACAAAATGTTTAGCTTTTTGCAATATATTACAATCATAGACTTGGTCAATGTTGTTTCATATTGATTTTTCAAGTAGGAAGCCATGATAACATTCTTCTATAAATTAAAAATCCAAAATAAATATCAAATCCTCATTCATATGGCCACTTTAATATGTTGCAAGTGCTGTGTTGTACAGGTCAGGGTTTGAAATGACCCTTTTTTCATTGCTATCTCTCCGGGGGAGGGGGTCTGCTACTTTCAGAAATTGGCAGCCCAAGGTCAGGATAATGAACCAGTAGCATACCTATCCCTGAACTGATAACAGCAGACCCTGTTTGAAATGTATTTTATTTGAACACTTTCATGCCTATAAATCTTCAGTTTTCTAAATCTAAATACAATCAGAGGTAACTCTCAGCTGTAAATTATGACAATAATTGGACACAGGATTACTTTTAGTATTGAGCCATGGCTGTGTGCAGAGTCTGAGAGATAATGATGTAATCATAATATCATACTGTACACCCTGAATGGTATTGAATCACCTGTGGGTAAACATATTTGTGTAGCTGTATACACAGTATGGTACAATATATCCTATCAAATAGAATTTTATAATAACAATGATGTTGGTTTTTATATAGCACATTCCCACTCTGTGCTCAAAGCGCTTTACAATTATTACCCCTGGCATTGATATATATCGGCACAATGACCCCTTACTTCTTCAACTCCCTGGGGAGCATACAATCCATTGTAGCCTCTATAAGCGCATAGGATTAAAACATTCACATAGCAACCTCTATCCTACCAGGTCCCCAATTATACAGCTGGGTTGACTAGAGTACACATAGGATTAAAGCATTCACATTGCAACCTCTATCCTACCAGGTCCCCAGTTATACAGCTGGGTTGACTAGGGTACACATAGGATTAAAGCATTCACATTGCAACCTCTATCCTACCAGGTCCCCAATTATACAGCTGGGTTGACTAGGGTACACATAGGATTAAAACATTCACATTGCAACCTACATCCTACCAGGTCCCCAATTATAAAGCTGGGTTGACTGAGGGCACAGTTGTGGTTCAAATCTTGCCCAAGGACTTCAGTCACTCAGAAACAAATGCAGTGATGGGGCTCGAACCTGCAACCTGCAGATTCCAACCAGCCACTCTAACCATTCACCCATCATGACCACAAATTTTAGGTCCATACCATATATTCAACACACTCACCTAATCATAATTTCAACCGTTACTACTACTTTTGGATAAAATTGACAAATAATTAACATCTACATAAAATATCTGATTTATCATTATTCGATCAATTTTTAATATTTTAACAATATATTGTTCGCTGATCAAAAATCAATATTTCATTTGCAAGTAGTGTATCTTAAGATTGTTGGCTTGACAACAGGGGTATATTGTTTATGCGGAATGTCAGAGTCAGAGTCACTCCGTCTGCCAACAGGACTATGACTCAGAATATCAAGGTGATGATATTAGGTAATAGGGTACAAGTAGATGTAGTTGGGTAGCTAAGACTATGCAAATCACGTAATATAACATTAGTTAGTTTTAACCAATCACAGCTATGATAACATACATCATACTTACATGTACAGCCAATCAGAGATGAGATGAGATGGGAAGTCAGGCACTGGTATTGGTGTTCTGAAAGAACTCAAGAAAACACGTCAACATGCTCATTGCACAGAACAGACAAGAATTTGATGTTAAATATACACAATAAATTCTACAGCAGTTCAATGTGAAGTTTGTAGTTTTACATAATTTCACAAAATTATGACAAACCGTCTAGAATTTGACACCATGCTAGTCCCTATGCTATTGGGTGCCCTCGTGTGTCGACCAACCCCTTTCAGTGAGCACTAGCCGACAGGTATGACACATGTTGTATCTTACAGATGACCACAAAGCTAACTACTATCAAATTTAGATATATATTAAACATTAAATTCTTGTCTGTAGAAATAATGGAATTGGAAATTGTTTTCATTTTTCATTTTTTTAATGACGTACATAAACCCTAACAAAATACCTGTAAGTAAAATAATGGTTTGAATTTCACTATATACAGACTAACGACGTCTTAGAACTGTCTTCAATCATCTGGAACTACTACTATTGAAAATATTAAACTCATCATAAGCAAATAATTCAACTGATACCCTAAGCTTTGTTTCTATGCAGAATTCCCTAGCAATGATTCGATGTACTCCTTAGCTATGGTTCTATGTAGAACTCCTTAGCTATGGTTCTATGTGGAACTCCTTAGCTATGGTTCTATGTAGAACTCCTTAGCTGTGGTTCTACATAGAACTCTAGCCTTGGTTCTATGTAGAACTCCCTAGCTATGGTTCTATGTAGAACTCCTTAGCTATGGTTCTACACTGAACTCCCTAGCTATGACTCTATGCAGAACTCCCTAGCTATGGTTCTAGAACTCCCAATCTTAGAGACAAACCAAACCACACTACCTTACGCCAATACTACCTGAAACCCTTGTTCTCACTAGTTTCTGGTTTTCATGTTGTAGTTGAGGTCCTTAGGGTGACAGTCAGTCAGCTAATACATTCTATATTGTGCTGAATTCTTCATTGATGAACAAGGAAAGGAAAAGAAAAATGGTATTGAGAAACAATTCACAGAAATTGTTTGTACAATCACAATTCCAAAGTGACTTAAAATGAAAATTTCACAATTCTTAAAATAGAATTCTCTCTTTGCTGTAAAATAAAGTATTCACAATTGAAATGCTATGAAGTGTCTGAAAATGTTAGAAAAATGATGTACAACATTCTGGAAAAAATGCGTTAACGTTAAATTTTCTGAATGAGACATGGCTCGACTGAAGATTTGTGGACACAACTTACCTGTTGCAGTGATTACAACAAAGAGAAACCTATAGAGAACTCAAACTTGACAAAGTAACACAATTTTTCAACTCTTAGAAAATTGAAATGAATGATTATATGTTATTGGGATCACTGTATAGGTACAAAGTGTCCACAACACTTCAGTCATACCAAGTCATTTGAAAACTAAATATTTCAGGAGGTCTTCCGTCAAATTTAACAAAGTCAGCCATCACAGTTGTCTTCATATCTACATTACTTTGGGCTCTTTAGGCCAGCTTGCAGATGTAATAAGTCAGGACTTAATTCAGACAATGTTCCTTTCCTTCTCTATTTAGGGACAATGTCGGAATTGAGTCACGTACTCAGTCTGCCAGCAGGACTACGGCTCAGAATATCATGGTGATGATAATGGGCAACTGGAACAAATATGAACTAGGCCGAAGGATCCGTTGTTGATACCTCACCATATGTGGAAACCACAATGAATCATTCAGCCTAAACTCTAAACATGGCATTTGATAAGTGACTTTGTCAAATCAACAGAAAACACACAACGTTGTGAAAACCTTACCAGATAAAAGACTAGCTGCAAACTTCACTCTCTTCCAGAAACACTAAAGTCTGCTTTTTTTAACAAGCCAGCTCTCTAAGCAACTCAAGATGTGGAGTCACTCAGCATTCTGTAAGTAAAGATTATAAACCAGTAGTAATCGTAACAAACGATAAAACATATGCCTTACAATACAACATATATGTGCTTCACAAATAAAGGAAAATATGTCGACAGCATATTTCATTTTTCTTCAAAACTTTTTCAAGTTTTCAAACGTGGTTAACATACTGTATCAATATTTTGTCACTTTGTTCTTGTTCTTTTTGTCTTTTTTTTCATTTTTTTTCTTGTTCCAAAAAAAGTTAACATACTCCACAAAGATTTTTGTTACTTTGTTATTTTCTTCTTTTTTTTAAAACTGTATCTTCAAGCATTTTTTTTCAGACTAGCTGTTATAACGACATGCTAGTACACAATCATTTGTACTGTACTTGGATACCATACAAGTATCCTTCGTCAAACTCTGCCACCTACCACACCCCTTCTCAATTTTTTTTTTTTTGGAAAGGGGGTTACCACTCCTGGCAGTAATTTGTCCCGGATGATATCCCAGCCTCAAAGTTGCAGTGGAAACTCCTTTACAAGTTTGTAGTTTTTTTTCAACCCTCAGATTGCAGATTGACAAGTTCACTGGTGACTACTTCCTTTGGCCATACTTGCACACTTGGAACAGAGTTCAAGAGAGACATTGTCCTGGCTGACATGGAGACACACACCACCAGACGTTGACGTGCTAGAATCATTGTTCATTTTTCTCCTCTTGGTCCGTGGTTCGCTGGTTGTTTTGGTGTTGAATGATGTCGTTAAGTTGACATCTGTTTTACCAATGTTTTTCAATAATTTGGACAGTGTGCTCTGATGAGCCAGGACACTTTTCAAGTATAACACTTCCTCTTCTAGGGAGCTAACTTTACGTTTTAGTTCACTTGATTCAGTGTTCAATCTCTCGTTATCTGCAGACAGTTTTTGATTTTCAGATTCAAGAGTTTCAACATATTTTTTCTTCTTCTGTCGATTTTCTTTGGCAGCGATGGCATTTTTTCTGTTTCTTTCCAGGATGGAATCGCCTACAGCAAAAGTGTCCATTTTTTTACCTCCCTTTGTTGCTTTTGGCATTGAAGACAGAGTGCTCAGGTCTGTTGACGATACAGTTTCAATATCGTTTGCCTTGACCAGGAAACTGAGCAAATCGACGTCGTCTTCTTCAGACACGAGGGAATGAGTCGGCGAAAAGTTCACACTGGAAGCGGCTTCGCTGAGTAGGCGGTCGCTTTCTATCGATGAAACAGACATATCGCTGGGACTTGGCACAGGTATGTCGATGTCTTTGAAGTCTGTGTCCTTAGATTGGTCAACAAAGAAGGCGTGGTCTTCAAAATCAGTGAATTCTGGTGTGTCTAGAAGACAAGGTGTATACACATCGAGTAATCCTTCCATACCAAATTGATACAACAATGTGTTTTCTCTACGAAAAACAGATATGCGAGATACAAGTTAGTGTCGATCGACGGACAACACTCACCAGCCAGTGGCGTGTAATAACTCAGATCTCTTACAGAATACAGCTTCGAGACTTCGTGTACAGGTAGATCTTAGTCTCCGTTTTTCCTTGCGGACAGTTACAAAATGAATCATTCACAAAAATACACATTAAATGTGGAACAAAACAACGTGGACTTACTCTGTTCGTCTCCGACGTTGAAGTGACGATTGCTAATACACTTGCGTGGTTTCCCTTGGAAATACACCTTTGCTGATTGGTTGTTTTAGCCCACGTGAGTAAATAAAATCGTTCGATTGGTTGACTATTTTTAGCCGCTACGTCACAACTTTAGCTCTGAGAAACGTCGAGTCGACGTTTGCCAGTTTACCGTTTTGACTAAATCCGCAAAGTTTGTAAACCGTCAAAAGAAATAGGTCAAAATTTCCTTGCTTACATGAATAAACCCAAGTATTTTCAAAACACGAAAAGGCATAATAAAACTTACGCCACCTTTTATGCCAAATAACATATAAATAGTCGATAACAACTAAATACATTATTCTTTTCAAATGAATGAAAGTAGTCCAGAGTTGGCGACTTGATATTTGATTCTGCAAAGTCAGCAAACTTTAGTTTCAAACCATAGACCCTATGTTCAAACTAACCACAGAAAAACATGAAAACCACTTACCTTGAGCGAAAGTGTGACTACCTCCTTGCCCATGTGTTTTCCTTTTTTATAATTAAAAAAAAAGGAAAAAGTATGACGTGATTGAGCTATATTAATAGAGAACTACACAATCTAATGCACAATAATTCTCTATTTTTCATTCTGTATTAGGATCATAGTATTCATCATCACGAGTTGCCATGGAATTAATCATAGATGCCTACAATCTGTAATGAATACGGCACTGTTTCATTCGTTTATTGACCTTAGTTTTCGATTTTATTATTTTGGGAGTGATCGTCACCTTCCCATAATAGGTACAATCTGATTAAAATCTGATGTGGTGAAAGTGGCTAGATGTTTTTATTTACCTCGTATTTCCATCGTTTTGTGTCGTGTATTTTGTTCCGGGTGATCGATGCATTCAGGAAGACGTCAGGTGGTGATCACCTGGAACAAAACAAACATCACAAAATGATGGAAATAGAGCCTGAGGTAAATAAAGACATCTAATCGCTTTCACCACATCAGATTTTAATCAGATTGCACCACTTAGTAAAGAAAGATTTGATGACACTTTTATCGATTTCCAAAATGTAAACACACATTTATTGATCTAGCTCTAACAATGTAGTCAACACTTTCATTGATTTTCAATTGTAAACAACGCATTGTATTGATCTACAATATTTAAAAAGTATTGATCTGTAATATGTAAGCGAACATTTATTGATCTCGAACTGAAGCTTTTGGTCCAAACACAAACTTGACAAAGAGTGAAGTGCACCGTCGAAAATTTTAGGTAACAGTTTGGATCAAGAGCTTAATGTAAGATAACAAACATTTATTGTTACTGATATCCAATATTAAAATTAGTTATTTTGAGTCCATAAAGTCCAACCTGAGACATTTATTAATTATCATTATGTAAACAAACACATTTATTGATCTTCAATATGTAAACAAATATTTATCGGTCTTGAATATGTTAAAAAAAACCATATTTATTAATCTCTACTATGAACACAAACATTTAGCGAGCTCAAAAAAGTAATCAAACACATTTATTGATCTTCAATATGTAGACAATCGTCTTGAATATGTCAAAAAAATATTTATTAATCTCTACTATGCAAAGAAACATTTACCGAGCTCAATAAAGTAATCAAACACATTTATTGATCTGCAATATGTAAACAGCATATTTAGTAATCTCAAATATGTAATGAAATATATTTCCAAAATGTCAACAAACACATTTTCAATGTGTAAACAAATGCATTTTCAACATGTAAACAAACACATTTTTGATATATAAACAAACACATTTCTAATATGTAAACCGAACACATTTCTACTGTGAACTCATTAATATGTAAACAAACATTATTCCAACATGTAAACAAACTCATGTACGTATAAACAAACTCATTTAATATGTAAACAAACTCATTTAATATATAAACAAACTCATTTAATATGTAAACAAACTAATTTAATATGTAAACAAACTCATTTAATATATAAACAAACTCATTTAATATGTAAACAAACTCATTTAATATGTAAACAAACTAATTTAATATGTAAACAAACTCATTTAATATGTAAACAAACTCATTTAATATGTAAACAAACTAATTTAATATGTAAATAAAGTCATTTAATATGTAAACAAACTCATTTAATATGTAAACAAACTAATTTAATATGTAAATAAAGTCATTTAATATGTAAACAAACTCATCTAATATGTAAACAAACCAATTTCTGATATGTCAACAAACTTATTTCCAATATATCAATAAACTCATTTCAAATATGTAAATAAATACATCTATGGTCCAGATCCTTCTGCCATTGATGCACACTTAGAACAGAATTCAAGTGAAACCGAATCTTGTCCACTGACGTGTAAACAAACACCACCACTGTTAGAATTAGTAACTTTACGTTTTTTGCTTTCTGGCTCTGTATCATTTTCTCGGTTTGTTCTGAATGATGTCGTTAAATTTACATCACATTTGTCAATATTTTTCAGTAATTTTGACAACGTACTTTGATGAGCCAAGACATTTCTTAAATATTGCACTTCTTCTTTGACTGTCTTCAGTTCTTCTTTCATTTCACTGCATTCTTTGACCAATTTTTCATTTTCTGAAACTAAGTTTTTATTTTCGCTTTCCAAAGTTTCTAAATATTGTTTTTTTCTTTGTCTGTTTTCTCTGGCTGCGATGGCGTTCTTTCGATTGCGAGATGAAAGTTTGTCGTAAGATTTCGATTCACCATTCTCTGCCATCAGTTCATAATCATCTGAACTTTTTGCACGTTTTGCACGCACATTTTTACTATGTATTGCGGTCTGTGTTGTTAATTTTTGACTGGTTTTACTTTGTAGTGGTGGTGAACTTGTACTTGGATCTGTCACAATCTGCAGGTCTGATGTTCTGTTACTGTTGTCAGTAATGTTGAGATCTGTCCTCTGATTGGTCATTTCATCTGACTGATTGGAGCTATCAAAGTTGTCATGGCAATCGCGTGAATTACTGTCATCGTTTTCAGCAATGTCATCTTCAAAAGATCCAACTGTACAAACATTTCCATCACTGTGATTGGTGCTTTTTGTTGTTGTCTTTCTGATGATTGGTTGTTTATTAAGAGTTTGTTTGGTTTTCTCTTTTGTGATTGGTTGTTCATTTATGTTGACAGATGTTGGCAGTCTGGTGAGTAAGTGTCCATCATTAGACAACATTATTGTCTGTCTATTGATTGGTGGTTGATGAGTGTTTACAGGTGGGGTTTGTCTTATATTTGACTGTCTGTCAGTAAATACAGATCTTTCCTCTGAGGTGATTGGTTGTTCAGATGCTGTCTCTATGGTGATTGGTTGTACAGATGTTGTCTCTATGGTGATTGGTTGTGAAGGTGTTGTTTCTATGGTATTTGGTGGTTGATAATTGTCTACAAGTGATGTTTGTCTTATACTTAACTGTTTGTCAATAAATTCATAAAGTTTCTTTGAGGTGATTGGCTGTACATGTGTTGTCTTAATGGTGACGAGTTGTTCAGCGCCGACAGCAGGGCTTCTTGAAGACTGTATTGTAATTGGCTGTTCATCAGTGTCATTCGAAGTTTGTATGGTGATTGGATGTTGAGCAGTGTCTTTTGAATTCTGTATGGTGATTGGCTGCATTGCAGGGCCTTTTGAAATCTGTGTGGTGATTGGCTGTTCAGCAGTGTCTTTTGAAATCTGTGTGGTGATTGGCTGTTCAGCAGTGTCTTTTGAAGTCTGTATGGTGATTTGTTGCTTAGCAGGGCCTTTTGAAATCTGTGTGGTGATTGGCTGTTCAGCAGTGTCTTTTGATGTCTGTGTGGTGATTGGCTGTTCAGAAGTGTCTTTTGATGTCTGTGTGGTGATTGGCTGTTCAGCAGTGTCTTTTGATGTCTGTGTGGTGATTGGCTGTTCAGAAGTGTCTTTTGATGTCTGTATGGTGATTGGCTGTTCAGCAGTGTCTTTTGATGTCTGTGTGGTGATTGGCTGTTCAGCAGTGTCTTTTGATGTCTGTATGGTGATTGGCTGTTCAGCAGTGTCTTTTGATGTCTGTGTGGTGATTGACTGTTCAGCAGTGTCTTTTGATATCTGTGTGGTGATTGGCTGTTCAGCAGTGTCTTTTGAAGTCTGTGTGGTGATTGGCTGTTCAGCAGTGTCTTTTGATGTCTGTGTGATGATTGGCTGTTCAGCAGTGTCTTTTGATGTCTGTGTGATGATTGGCTGTTCAGCAGTGTCTTTTGATGTCTGTATGGTGATTGGCTGTTCATCATAGATTGAGACTGTGGATTCCTGAATGGCTGGTTGCTGATCAATGCTAGAAGGTCTACCTAGAATTGGACCAGGAGTTAAATTTGTGTTATCAGTTTTAGTTAGCCTGGACAAACTATCTGAGTTATCAGTCATTCTGACACCATTTTCACAGCCAATCATCAACTCATCATCGTCACAGCCAATCTTCAACTGTTTAGTATTGGACTTAGATTTGTCGTCTTTAGTTTCAGAGTCATCCAGAGGGTTCTCAGGTGTTTTAGAGTTTGATCGTTCACTGGGTCTAGACTGGTATGTTTCCATGGAAACCTGTGAATCTTGTGTCTTGTCATGCCAGGACTGCATGATATGTTTATGCTGTTCCTCAATCTCAGGGTCTATGATGTCACTTAGGCAAGGTACACAAATTTCCTCCATAGTGTCATGATGTAACATATCGTAGTTAGCTGTCAAAGACAAAACAGACAATACCATCAATTACACCATGTACAAACCAAGTTGAGTTGAACAGAAAATATGGAATTTATACCCTGGTTGTTCCACATCACAACAACGTGTGTCTATGTGGTCATGCCAATGCATGTCTACATCACTGGTTCTGCTGTGTTTGAAATACAAATCAAGATTTTCAAAATTGCCATTACATTCCCGATTTTTCTTTACATTACTGGAGTGGTTATTCTCCAATATTTTTCATCATTCATCCGGAAAATACTTGTGACCTAAGGGTTTGTCACTACTCGTCCAGTGACTGATAGTGACAATGCCACCTTAGCCTCACTCATATTTTCCCTGAATGAATGAAGGAAAATATTGGGGAATAAACATCTAAATATTACATATGTACCAGTGATTACTTGCATCGATTGTGTGCATACAGTACTAGTGGTATCCGTATTTGCTGGATGTTGCGCAATATCTGTATGCAAATAAAGAAATGAGTCTTATTAAGCTGTTTAGGAATCATGTAAAATTAGGAATTAACTCACCACTTGTAAAGTGTTCACTTTGTCTGCATTCTTTGTCTTTATGCTGACTTTGTGTTATTTCTACTGTGCTTTTTGTCTTGTAATAATTGTGGTCATGAGTAGGAAGGGCACTGACTTCTGTAGATGAGTTGCTAGGTGTGGTCACCTGGTGTTTGTTGCTAGGTGTGATCATCTCTTGCATGTTGCTAGGTGAGGTTGTTAGATTAGTCTTCTTTGATGTTTCTGTATGGAAATTGCTTGGAATACTTAGGGGTTCTGAGGTGTTGCTAGGTGTGAACAATTTGTCTTGGTTGCTAAGTGTGGCTGATAGCTCCAAGATTTTAAGAATGTCTGGCAACTCTTTGTTGCTAGATGTGGTCACTTCTGTGTTGCCAGATGTGGTTACCTCTGTGTTACTAGTTGTGGTCACTTCTGTGTTGCTAGGCGTGGTCACCTCTGTGTTGCTAGGTGTAGTCATCTGCTTTGTGCTGCTAGAGGGGGTCAGCTGATTTGAAGCAGAATTATTATTAGTATTATTCATGGATTGTGGCTTTGAAGAAATGACTTCATTAGCTCTACTGTGTGTTTGTTTGCGGTCTCTCCTCTCTGCACATTTCTTCCTACTATGTGTATATGGCTTACCACAGTCAGTACACACACTCAGAAAGTCCATATTGTAATATTTCACAGCACAACCCTCAAAATGATCTGAAGAGTCGATATTAAGGTACTTCCATGGATTCTCAGTGTCTCCATTATAGTGTCTTTGATCACAGCGACAGTCACATTCACAGACATCAGATGTACTCTCATTATTTTCAATGGTCTTTTGTTCACAATCCATCACTGAAGTTTGTTGTCTTGTTGACTCTTCTTCACTTATCTCCACTGATGTTGAGTGTCTTATCAACTCGTCTTCAACTGTCTGTTGTCTTAGCAACTCATCCTCAACTGTCTGTTGTCTTAGCAACTCACCCTCAACTGTCTGTTGTCTTAGCAACTCATCCTCAACTGTCTGTTGTCTTGGCAACTCATCTTCAACTTTCTTTTGACTTGTCATCTCCACTGTCATTGTATTTTTAATAGTTTTATCAATGCAAACTTCAGTTGGTTTGCCATCACCATTACCAATATCTTTGGTTGCCATGGCTTCTTATCAAATTAATCAACTGTAAGAAAATTGTCATCTGATATGAGTAAGATTCTACAAAATTTTCTGTTTCTAAAAACTACAGTAACTGTCTGAAGTCTTTTGTTTTGAGGGAGATCGCATGCGCATAAGGTAGAATCATCGGAGCGAGGCCTCCTTGCTGTGACACAGTAAGGTCTGGATCTGCTGCCGACATTGTTCCGTGTATAGGGACACTATATCAGAATCGAATCCCTAACTCAGCAAGAAGGATCAAAAGTACATCGATCGGACGATGGAAGTAGAACTTAGAAGGAGCATAGATCACTGCACTGGATGTACTATGGGGGGGGGGGGGGTTACATCAAGTCGCTCCCGGCCGGATGTACATCCACGGAAGGAGGATCCCGGGAGCGATCGCGACTTGAACGTCGTGCTAGTCAACTCGTATACCATGGTGCAATTCACAGTAACTAATGTGAGCTAATATTCTATTCCAGGATGATAATATTCTATACTAGGATATCATAATACAAAATAATGGCGTTATTAATAAAATGTATTTACGATATTCAAAAATTACAGTCGCCAGTGATTTCACCAGCGGAAAACACTCACTTGTGTTGTGAGCTAATATTCCATTCCATGATGATAATATTCTAGTCTAGGATGATTATAATACAAAATATTTAATGACGTTCGCCTACTGCAGAGTTCGACACTTGAAAATCTTGTACACTTACCATGCATCACAGAGTATTTTTTTTTGTGCTTGATAAATAAGGTCGAAATCATAATGTAGTGCATGTACTATACGAATCTTGAACGCACACAGTGTTCTCCTGGTGTCACCTCAGAGGTAAAGGTCAAAATAATCACGTGATACGATCCAGCTTCGACTTTTAAAGTTTTACCACAGAGGTCGCAGTCCGATTTAGACCCTAGTAGATTAATACGGTTGTAGTAGTTGAGCGTGGTTTTTAATGGAACGGTCAGAGTTCTGAGGACAGCTTTCTCTACAACAATCATAAACAAATAAATATTAAGTCATATGTATTTAATTTAATTGCTTATAATATGTAATGCCTTTAGAATGTCATTCAGCATTCTAACACGTTTTTCATTGCATTGCATGTATTGTAAATAATATGATATTTGGAAGTAAAAAACGCAAATTTTTGAGCTAAATTTTATCTAAATTCAATTAACGAAAATACTTTCATTTCTGCATTATTACTGGATTATGTAAATTGTATAATATATTTTGGAAAAGTCATTTTTATGGATTGCTTTCAAATTTGTACTTTAGTGACTTTTTTGTTTTTTCTTGCAATATTTGGTGTAAGTGGTAAATTTTTTTCTGTTTTATTTTTGTTAGACTTGTAAATTTGTCAATTTGATTCCTATGTACTAGTTCTCTAAATAAACTGTTATGGTATTATCTACAATATAACATTGTGCGACACTACAATATTCCATTGAGAAGTGAACGCGTACGTCTGAAATTTGTGACCTTTATAATGTTGTCGAAGATGAGTTTCATTAATATTTTGTCCAACTTGTACTGTATGGTTGACAAATGGATATTTATTTTGAATTTTTTAGTTCTTAAGACACCTCGACTCCACTATGTTCTATAGTTGAAAAACAATAATTACATTATACCACTACATTGATGGCGCAAATCGAGAGATCTGATTGGTCTAGACATCGAACTAGCGCGTCTAAAATGAGCAATAATGCACAGTTGGCACGCATCCAAGTTTTGATGTTCACTGTTCGTCTACGAACGTTAGGGTGGTTTATTGCTTATAACGCATGCTAAATCCTTGTTTGTAACTCACCTTGCAGTGAACAGCTAAACTGTTGTTGTTTGATCGAAAAACGACACTAAAGTTACAAAATAGTTCAGTTTCCATGGTGACAGATTCGAAACCAAGCTTTCACTCAAGATTTAAACTTGTCTCTACACCACCTACAATGTATTTTTATAATTACTTTACCAATTTTTAGTGAATTCATATTTGGTTACTTGATGGAAAAAATTCTCCCAGTTGCCAAACCATTTACAGCAGACAGTGAACTGAGTCTACGCAGTAGTACGTGTGACGTAACTTGAAGTTTTTGACTAAATTATAACCTCACTATTTATGGGTTAATATTCTATTCAAGTCGGCCATAAAACAAAATAATGACGTTTTTAGGTATTTATGAATTTTCGAAAATTCTTTCACAGATGCGACACTATCTATCTATGATACCTGTGACGGTATATTTGTAAATAACATCATTATTTTATATTATGGCCATGAATATTCCCAGGTAGTTCACAACCGTGAATCCCACGTGAGTTTTACACAATTGAATTTCAAATAGCTATAGAGATCAGTTATGATTGTCCGAGTGGCCTCGATCTAGTCTGAACATGTTTGTCACCTTTCAAACTAGAATTAGTTGCTAGTTTAATATTATTCTGTCTGTCTTTTTCTTTGTGTTTGTGTGTTTTTATATTTTATGGGACATCTTGGTGGCCTTAAATAAAGAAATAATAATAATAATAATAATAATAATAATAATAATAATATTAAACTTATAACAATGCTTGAAGTATCGAAACCAGAAACCTATCATATCGACCACAGAGTCCGACATGAACTTTCGAGTCATGCACTAACTATTTGCTAATTATTCATATAACAACCACTATAAAATTTAAAACTAACCCTGAAAATATAAGTTGTCAAGGGGTGTTTTATATTTTCTATCATGAAATTCATTATCCGGGTTTGAAATTACTCTAAAACCCATGTTTAACTTGACCTCGTCTGGTTACCACCCCTAGTAATGAATGGAATGGTCCAGTCTAGTAAATAAAAACAAGGCAAGATGGCGGAAGCCTCACTGGAAATGTTGGGTGGACACGGATCGGCTGGAGTGACAAGTACACAGTGGGACCCTTATCATAGCAAAGATTGGGACAAAGAGGTCCCAACACAACAATGTATTCTAAGAATTAAAAGGTGCGTAGATTTTGAGAATTACACATGTAATTTAATGTAGTTAATTGGGTCACCACCGGGACTGCCCCATCGCATCTTGAAGTAGTTCTCTCTTCCGGTTAGAGTAAATGGCAGCATTTAACCATGACAATATCACACACACGTCACTTGAACAATCAAAAAATGACTGAAGTACTTGATGTCAGTTAATATTTCCAGTGTAAATCACAGACGATGTTGTAATAAAACTGTATTGAGGCGTAACGTCAGGTGATCATTTGATACATGTCACTTGAGTGTCTGTGGTAGAAACAGTGATAAGTATGATGCCAACACATTGTATGTTTACAAAGTCTAAAATGTTTCCTAAAATAGTGCGATTTCAAGTTGACATTAAATGAATAAATGATGTCGATGCATCTACAGACGATATATGTTCATGTTGACAGTGTTCAAAGTCCTGTGTCGGGCCTCAGTAATGTTACTAAATGGACATGTACATGTACATGACTGTGGAAACAGGAAGTGTATAGTACTACGTCAGTTCTTGACACCTTACATACAATGAAAGACCTTGTCGTAATTATGATGTCCAGCCTTTCTGTAGAACATGGAGATAGCCTTCCCTACCTCTATGTGTAGAATTACTGAATTATAAACTCCAAAGAAGGGACTATTCATACAAACAGTCGGAGAATCGAAGAGTCTGATTCTGTATGCAATATATAAACATGTATACTGTTACATGTAACCTAGATACTTTGACCACTAATATCAAATGCGATTTACAGTCTTCAACTAATTCTCAAAGACTAATTTTCACTAATTACCAGACTTGAATATTGTTTTCATGACCAAGAAGGCATTTCAGTCACTACTTATTTTTTACTAATTACCAGATTGGTACACTGTGTTCATGTACAAGAAGGCATTTTAGTCACTACTTATTTTTACAAATTACCAAACTGGTACATTGTGTTCATATACATGACGGCATTTTAGTCACTATTTATTTTTACTAATTACCAGACTGGTACATTGTGTTCATATACATGACGGCATTTTAGTCACTATTTATTTTTTTGCTAATTACCATACTAGTACATTGTGTTCATGTACCAAATTAAAAAGGTATTTTAGTCACTACTTAATTTTACTAATTACCAGACTGGTACATTCCTGTATTCATATACAAGAAGGCATTTTAGCCACTACTTATTTTTTGCTAATTATCAGACTAGTACATTGTGTTCAAGTACAAGAAGGTATTTTAGTCACTCTTATTTTTACTAATTACCAGACTGGTACATTCCTGAATTCATATACAAGAAGGCATTTTAGCCACTACTTATTTTTACTAATTACCAAACTGGTACATTGTGTTCATATACAAGAAGGCATTTAAGTCACTATTTATTTTTTGCTAATTACCAGACTAGTACATTGTGTTCAAGTACAGAAGGTATTTTTGTCACTACTTATTTTTATATTTTGTTTTCTAGTGAAATAAGTGAAAATTACCAGGTTTACAATATTTTCCCACCATTAAAATCAGGTTTGATATATGATTGATAAATTATACATATCAAATTACACTGTTATGGAAAATAAATATGTACGTTAGGCCGAGAAAAAAATTGTGGTTCCGGTTACCCAACCCCACCTAGTTTTTCACGCCAACCCTAATCTTTTTTTACCTATTTGAGAAAAAAATTATAAAATTGCAAAAATTGTGAAGAAATAGTGGATGCGGAAACTGACATTAACTTAAAAAGACAAAATAAATCTGTTCTTCCAATCTGTAATGGCTGTACATCTGATGAGAAGAAACCAATAATACAGAGACAATATGGAAAACAACAGAAAACATAACTACCTGAACTAGACACATATGAAAAAAAATATAATTTTTTTTTTTTAAACATCTACCTACCCCACCTATTCTAAAATTGAGTGTAATCGGAGACACACAATTTATTTTGTTAGGCCTCAATGTCATTTATACATTAATGGTAGATAATTTGGTATAAGATGTTCTTTCCCAATATTTTTGTTCGTGCAGCCAAGGGAAATATGAGTGACCTAAGGGACCTTGTCACTATGAGTTGCTAGATGAGTAGTATCGAACCCTTAGGTCAAGAGTATTTTCCAACTGAATGAAGAAAAAGATTGGAGAATAACACAAGTATACATCCTTGGTGAATGAATGGAGAGTTATAACTGGTCTGTAGCATTTAAGAATACCCAAACTTATTGAATAAAGTTATTGTGAATATCATAATTTCAATGGGTATTTGTACTATAAATTATTTACTTTTTGTCTTGCAGGGATATTATGAGCATATACAATGAACCCCCTCCAGGAATGTGTGTTGTACCAGATAAAGATGATATCACAAAGGTAAGAACCCCTCCCCTCCAGAAATGTGTGTTGTACCAGATATAGGTGACATCACAAAAGTAAGAACCCCTCCCCTCCAGAAATGTGTGTTGTACCAGATAAAGGTGACATCACAAAGGTAAGAACCCCTCCCCTCCAGAAATGTGTGTTGTACCAGATAAAGGTGACATCACAAAGGTAAGAACCCCTCCCCTCCAGAAATGTGTGTTGTACCAGATAAAGACGACATCACAAAGGTAAGTACCCCCTCCCTTCCAGGAATGTGTGTTGTACCAGATAAATGTGACATCACAAAGAGCACCGTCCCCGCTAGGCGTATGAGTTGTATCTGATAAAGATGATATCACAGAGGTGAGAACCCCCTCCCCTCTAGGTTTGTGTGTTTTACCAGATAAAGGTGGTGGATCAGAAACAAATAGCCATGGTGAAGACCACACCTGCAACCTAAGGATTCCAAGCTGGCCTCTCTAACCATTTGAACTTCACGACTCCACGCCACAACTTGCGATGTACAGATTCCAAGCCAGCCATGCTAACCATTCGATCATCATGACTCCAGGATAGGTTTATATTGCAGGGAATTTGATGTGTGTGTTTGATAACAGAACAAAGGACTGTGATCTGCAGTCAGTGAATATTATTCAGTTAAAACAAATATTGTCTATTTTTTTTAAATTACAGGTGCATGCATTAATCACAGGACCCTTCGACACCCCATATGAAGGTGGTTTCTTCTACTTCCTAATAAGGTTTCCACCAGACTATCCAATCAGGCCCCCTAGGGTGAAATTAATTACCACAGGTGATGGTAAAGTCAGATTCAACCCTAACCTCTATCGCAATGGTAAAGTCTGCCTCAGTATTCTCGGGTAAGTTATGGGGTTCATCAGGTCCCCCTAGGATGAACTTAGAATTTGCTCTAAGATACCAACAAGATGAATATTGTCAAAGTTCTTTAAAAAGAAAATTTGTACTTGTTAGGAATTCAAAACAGCTTGTACAAAAGTAAGAAATCACACACTTCACAAGGAGAGATAGACTCTCTCATAGTCCTCGGAGCTTCACATAAATAGCTAAAATTTGGGTTGTTTTGTACATGTATGTATCTACTGCATAATTGTACTAGTATACTAATATCCCACTGTGCGCCCTGCCCTCATCGATCACATTGGGCTAACCTGTCGTTGACATGTTAGGCGAGCTTTGGCTTCACCTAGCATGTCAACAAAAGGTTAGCCCATTATGATCAATGAGGGCGCAAAGTACAAGGATACTGGGATACTAGTATACGAGTACAATCATGCAGTAGATATCGGTACATACAAAACAACCCAAGTTTTAGCTTTTTATGCAAAGCTCTGAGGACTGTGAGAGAGTCTAAAGGAAAGAAAGATAGTGTGAAAACAAGACCTCTGTCAGAATGCTGTGAACGACAGTTTGAATTTCCCATATTTGCATAGATTACCCACAATGCTCTTTACCATTGTATACATGTGTCGAAGTTAATAGATATTTCTGGTCAACTACTTTTACAGTACATGGTCTGGTCCAGCATGGAGTCCTGCACAGAGTTTATCCAGTGTACTAATATCAATACAGTCTTTAATGAATGAAAAACCCTATCACAATGAACCAGGTTTTGAACAGGTATGTACCCAGACTAAACAATGAACACGGTTTTGAACAGGTATGTACCCAGACTAAACAATGAAGCAAGTTTCAAACAGGTATGTACCCAGACTAAACAATGAGCCAGATTTTGGACAGGTATGTAAACAGACTAAATAATGAACCCGGTTTTGAATGAGTATGTACCCAGACTAAAGCATGAACAAGTTTTTGAACAGGTACAATGTACATTCCCAGACTAAACAATGAACCAGGTTTTGAACAGGTACGTACCCAGACTAAACAATGAACCAGGTTTTGAACTGGTATGTACCAAGGTACAACAAGAATCTGGTTACATGTACACCTCCCATTTCACTATTCATTCATACCAGTGTTTCAATCCCAAACAAAGGATGTTCGTCAGGGATCTAAAGAGAATAAAACAAACCTTGGGTATTCAAAATCTTTTACAACAGAAATCTCAACAACAAAAATTGATAAATTTTAACGTTTTAATTTTTTTTTTAAATGATGTTTATTTGTTTGTTTGTTTGTTTGTTTGTGTATACATTGTTTGTTTGTTTGTTTGTGTATACATATAATATTCTTACTGAGTATTTGTTGATGTGTTGAATTTCAGGAGAGGCAAAGTGGGGATGCACAGAGGTATAATGACTGCATACGACATGAAACAATCCGTGTAGCGGTATGTGATGTACTTGAAAAGGGACACATATATGATAAAGTACCAGAAGAACTTAGGTAAGTTTAGTCAGTTTGAAATGAACAGCCTGTGTAGTGGTGTGTGATGTACAAAATATACATACCTGTAGCACTATGTGATGTACTAGAAAAGGGACACATATATGACAAAGTACCAGAAGAACTTAGGTAAGTTTAGTCAGTTTGAAATGAACAGCCTGTGTAGTGGTGTGGTAGATTAAAGGGACACACATATAACAGTATATCTGAAGAACTTTGGTAGGTTTAGCCAGTTTGAAATGTAACAATCTGTGTAGTAGTGTGATGTACTAGAAAAGGAACACACATATGATGAAGAACTTCTAAAGGTAAGTTTAGTCAGTTTGAAAGTAACAGCCTGTGTAACAGTGTGTTAGTGTAAAGAGACACAAATATAGCAATATATCCAAAGAACTTAGGTAGGTTTAGTCAGTTTGAAATGTAAAAGCCATGTAGCAGTGTGTGATATACTATAGAAATGCACGAAGAACTTACAAGGTAAGTTTAGTCAGTTTGAAATGTGACAATCTGTGTAGTGGTGTGTGATGTACTAAATATACATCCCTGTAGCACTATATGATGTACTAGAAAAGGGATACACATATGACGAAGTACCTGAAGAACTTAGATAAGTTTATTAGTCAGTTTGAAATGTAACAATCCCTGTAGCAGTGTGTACATGATGTACTAAATATAAATTTTGTTGTTTTCAACTTGTGTAATTTGTTTTGTTTTATTTTGATGTCAACAGAAATGTAATGGAGAAATCATTTCCTGAATTTTATGATTATTATATGACAACAGTGACAGACAGATTACACTTAGCAGGTCAAGTTATGCAGGTATGTATTCAGTGTGTGTGTGTGTGGGTGTCTGTCTGTGTGTCTGTACTTGTGTATGTATGTATGTATGTATGTATGTGTGTATGTATGTATGTATGTATGTATGTATGTATGTATGTATGTATTTGTGTATGTATGTATTTGTGTATGTGTGTATGTATGTATGTATGTATGTATGTATGTATGTATGTATGTATGTATGTATGTATGTATGTGTGTATATATGTATGTATGTATGTATGTGTGTATGTGTGTATGCATGTATGTATGTATGTATGTGTGTATGTATGTATGTATGTATGTATGTATTTGTGTATGTGTGCATGTGCATGTGCATGTACATGCATGTGTGTTTGTGTGTCTAAAAGTTTCCAAAAGTCTTTCTGTGTCTGTCTGTCTGTCTGCCTGCACGTGCGTGTGTGTATGTGTGTGTGTGTGTGTGTGTGTGTGTGTGTGTGTGTGTGTAAAGTAATATCTGTATTTGGTGTATCACTGTTTGTCATTGAATCCTACAGTCCATGATATGTGTTTTATCACTGCCACTATTAAGATTAAGAGAATCATTCCTTATTCCAGACAGTCTCTATAGCTCTACCAGACGTCTACGTTTACACACACCCAAACTTTAATCTTAACTTGACCTTGACCTTGAACAATCTTATTAATTCACTCTTGTTATCTGTTGTTTACAGGACCCGTTTGGTGAGAAGAGGGGTCGTTTTGAATATGCAACGATCAGAGCGCGACTAGAAGCGATAAAGAAACGAGTCGACGAAAATGTAGGAGATAGGTTATCAGACTTAGATAGTGACATGAGTACATCAGATACTGAACCTAGTAGTACTGATAATTGTCACTCTACTAGCTGATTAATTAGTTTATTAATTAATTAAAATATTACAAGATACTGTCTTTGTAAATAGTTCTTGTCAATACTGGCAGAAAAGAAATAAGAAACTAACAAACAAGAGATGATTTGATATGTACAGTGGAATGACATCTGATAAAACAAACAACAAACAAACTAGATATGAATAGATATGTACAGTAATATGACATCTGCTAAAAACAAACAACAAACATACAAACAAACAAGAATTGAATAGATATGTACAGTGAAATGAAATCCGATAGTTGATGAGATTTAGTTTTAATTTGGTTGCCATGGTAACTGGATAAACATGGACGACTATTGTGTTATGTATACTACTGATTAGTGTCTGAAAGGTGTTATATCGCAATGTCACTCTCTCATATAAGGGTCTTATTCAAATATATTACCCTGCATCTAAGAGGGTTACATGGCAATGTCATCTCCTCATGTAAGGGTCTTATACAAATATATTACCCTCTATCTGAGGGTGTTACATTGCAATGTCACTTTCTCATGTAAGGGTCATATACAAATATATTACCCTCTATCTGAGGGTGTTATATTGCAATGTCACTTTCTCATGTAAGGGTCTTATACAAATATATCACCCTATATCTGAGGGTGTTATATCGCAATATCACTGTCTCGTGTAAGGGTCATATACAAATATATTACCCTACATCTAAAGCTGTCCTTTTGCAATATTACTCTCTCATGTAAGGGTCTTATACAAATATATTACCCTGCTTCTAAGGGTGTTATATTGCAATGTCACTTTCTCATGTAAGGGTCTCATACAAATATATTACCCTACATCTAAGGTTGATATATTGCAATATTACTCTCTCATCTAAGGGTCTTATACAAATGGACATATGGAATATTCTATTACAACTACTAAGACCTTGTGTGGTATTAATTCTATAGATGAATGGGCTTACACAGGATCTCGTGAAATCTGCCGCAAGACGAGACGAGAAATGGCTTATTGATTTAAAAGTAACAGGTTGTTAAGAAATATAGATTTATGATGGCTTTGTTGAATTTTATATATTGATTTGTACTGCCAGTATTGACACTGAAAACAATGGTAAAAAACTCTTTCACATGTTTATGTTGTCATGGTTACATTGTAGTCAATTGATAACTCAATGACTGGAGGGTAAATATATGTTGGACATTGAAAGGTGACAGGCCCCCTAGTTTGGTGATAATATTTCATTACAACTAGTATTAACTCTAAGCAAGCCAGACTCCCTAGTATAGTGGTGATATTCCATGACAAGTCGTAAAACTCATTAGTATGGTAGCAATATATTGATCACAACTTGATGTTGGGGGGGGGGGAGGGGGGGGGGTAAAAATCACCAATTTTCAGATGGGTTGTTGCATAAAGATATTGCCAATGTAATCAACCCTATAATTACAGAATTTTTCAGATGAAAAAATTGACCTATATTTAGGATTTTTTTTTGAAAAAACAACCGATTTGGGCAGCACCTACCCATGTACATGTGTATGCAAGCCCCTCCTTCCTCCCCCCAGCTCAGCCTTGTTAGGAGTTAGGTGGTGACACTTGACAACAACAAGAAGACCCCACAGTGTGATGAGGGCTGTTAATTGTTGTAAATCAGTCTGTAATCTCTCAAGTGATTGTTTTATCAATTGTACACCTATACATTAAAAGTCAGTTTTTAGTAAAATCTGTTATGTTTACATTATATTGTTAGGTCACAGGAAGTGAAACTCTTGTGTAAAAAACAAAAAAACATAAAAATTTCACGAGAATGAAAAAATGAAAAAGAAAATCCCCAATTTAATTTTTTTTTATATAGTGTATATTTGGTTTTCTGAGACTCAGTGTACCTTGTTGCCACGGTGATGTGTGTCTTCAGTTTATAGTCTATCACATCTCGATTTGTTGTATTTTTCTACACTCTTTGTAAGTTTAGTTATATTTGCACTAGTTTCTAAACTAAGTCAAAATATAAATTAACGAGTCTATGTGCGATCAAATACAAGCCGCAAAAAAATACTGGTGTGTTTCCTTGAATGAAGTGAGCCAAGGAAAGACTTCACACAAAGCCAAATTTGGTTTAAAATAATACAACTGATACAAAAATAGCGGGTGCCTCTGATGTAGGTTTATGCGATGCTTTTATCATTTTTTTTTATATTTGAGGAAGATGTAATATAATAGTAACCATCGGACTCCATCGTTATAATGAGTAGTGTCCTATCAGTAAACAGAGTCATGAGATCCAGGCTCCTGTAGTGTTTATGCTTTGATAGGATGATTGACAGATGACACAGAATGATTGACAGGTAGCACAGAAATGGAATAATTGACAGCACATATAGAATGATTGACAGGCAGTAGAAATATAAATGATTGACAGGTAGCACAGAGATAGCATGATTAACACATGACAGAATGATTGACAGGTAGCACACAAATGGAATAATTGACAGCACAGATAGAATGATTGACAGGCAGTAGAAATATAAATGATTGACAGGTAGCACACAAATGGAATAATTGACAGCACATATAGAATGATTGACAGGCAGTAGAAATATAAATGATTGACAGGTAGCACAGAGATAGCATGATTAACACATGACAGAATGGTTGACAGGTAGCACACAAATTGAATGATTGACAGGTAGCCAGAGATAGAATAACATTGCACTATGATTGACAGGTAGCACAGAAATGGAATGATTGACAGATTACAATGGTTGACAAGTAGCACAGAAATGGAGTGATTGACAGGTGGTACAGAATGATTGACAGGTAGCACAGAAATGGAATGATTGACAGGTGACAGAATGATTGACTGGTTGCACAGAGATGTAAATTAGTGATTGACAAGTAGCACAGAAATGGAATGATTACAGATGACAGAATGATTGACAGGTGACAGAATGATTGACTGGTTGCACAGAGATGTAAATTACTGATTGATGGGTAGCACAGAAATGGAATGATTACAGGTGACAGAATGATTGACTGGTTGCACAGAGATGTAAATTAATGATTGACAGGTAGCAGAGAAATGGAATGATTACAGGTGACAATGATTGACAGGTGACAGAATGATTGACAGGTTGCACAGAGATGTAAATTAATGATTGACAGGTAGCAGAGATTTACACTTTGATAGATTAGAGTCTTGAGATTTACACGATTGTATGGAGTATTGTAACATACCAATGTAGGAGATTTATGGATTAATATGATATGACGGTGTTTGGGATTTATGGATTACTGTAATCCAGTGTATTGAAATTTAAGGGTCGCTTTAATCCTGTCATGATGAAGTGAGATTTAAGGATTATTGTAATCCCATCTATGGAGATTTATTGATTACTGTAATCCCATGTATGGAGATTTAAGGATTATTGTAATCCAATGTATGAAGATTTGAGGATTACTTTAATCCAATGTATGGAGATTTATTGATTACTGTAATCCCATGTATGGAGATTTAAGGATTATTGTAATCCAATGTATGGAGATTTATTGATTACTGTAATCCCATGTATGAAGATTTGAGGATTACTTTAATCCAATGTATGGAGATTTAAGGATTAATGTAATCCCATATGTATCAAGATTTAAAGTTTACATTCTAATCCAGTCACCATCTATTGAGATTATGGATTAATGCGTAATCCAATGTATGGAGATTTAAGGATTAATTTAATCCAGTGTATTGCGATTTAAGGATTAATGTGTACATTTGTGATCATTTAACAGTCTTGGATTATAAATGAAATTAAGTAGTTATTGTAGGCTGTTTTCAGTTTCTCTATTGTCATGTATCGACAATAATATGTCAGGAGATGTCATAGAACTAAATCCAACTAAAGGTCACCTCATTGACCTAGGTCAAAGTTCATTAATTGGGTTAGGTCAAATTCAAATATAATTATCATTCTAACATTAACCCTAAAGTTTGCTAAATAGTTTGACCAACTATAATGCTTAGCCATGACCTTTATAGGCTGTCTGACCTATTTAAGGTCAGTGACTAGACAGTGACCTTTGTTAAGAGTTTGACCTCAATCAACCTTAATAAAGGTCAATGTCTTGCCATTGACCTTTATTAAGGGTTTGACTTCAACCTTGGGGTCAATGGCTCGACAGTGTCTTTTGTTAAGGGTTTGACCTCAACTTTCAGGTCAGTAGCTAGACATTGACCTTTGTAAAGGGTTTGACCTCTACTGTAAGGTCAAAGGTCAGACTGTAATCTTTTCTAATGACTTGACCTCAACTATAAGGTCATTGTTCCACACTGTCCCTTGGTTGGGGTTTGACCTTTACAATGGTATACTTGCTAGACAATGACCGTTCAGAGTGTATTGGCCTTCATTATATAGTATTGGTGGCCCTAGCATCTTGACCTTAACTATGGTCAGTCGTTTGATAAGTTTGTATTTACAAATTATATTTGCATGTTGACTATTCCTTGCTATGTAATATTCTAGTAAGGGCACTTTTTTATCATTTTATCATGTCTGTGTGTCTGTGTGTATGAAATAAAAGTTAAAGACTTTTAAAAAAATACGTTACCATGAAAATGTTGTGTTTGGTTATATTTGGTTATTGTGTGTATCACTTACTAACGCTGTGACATGACAATGGAGAATATAATGTATATAATTACGTATGTATGTTTGTATGTATGTATGTATGTATGTATGTATGTATGTATGTATGTATGTATGTATGTATGTATGTATGTAATATACATGTATATATGTATCTATTTATTCATTTGCATGGATAAAACTTAAAAACAGCACAAGAAATATAGCGCCCACAATGGTCAATATATGTTTGGCCACCTATTATAAGGCACCATGCAGAAATGATAATGTAGTATGAACAGAAATGCAGGAAATGATTTAGAACACATAGTAGTGGAATGTCAGTTTATATTATTTTCGATTGGGTGACACTTGATTGTTTAGTTAAAGGTGCGTCTTCAGTAAAGCCAACTTGAAGTAGGGCAAGGGTCTTATAAAAATGACATAAATGACAAAATAAATTATAATTTTAAGACATGTAATTATTCAATTTCGTAAAGGCAATAAGATCTTGTGTTATGTCAAACTGGTTTATATGCAAATCATATGTAGACGTTATTGTGCACGTCACAGTGCAGTGATGGACTATAACGAATTCGAAAAATTCTTGAACCGCGCCTTTCTCTACCTAAGACTGGCGTGTCGGAAGATTTCTCGCTCGTGCTTGATTTCACAGTGAGTAGTCTGTATTTTAAGTGTGTCAGTAATTTGTCTTTGCTGAGAATTTGAACATTATTTGCTTACAACCCTTTTCATGTCAGTTTTCGTATAGTATCTTGTAATCTCTTTATAGATGATTATTTCAAAGCGAATTAGTAATTTGTCTTTGCTGTGAATATTATTTTCTTACAACCCTTTCCATGCTAGTGTTCACCGGCTCTGTTTAATTTGATACAACTACTGAGAAACCAAAATAGCCCAGATTAAATGAAAAACTTTCTTGCAACATTTTGTCTAAATGATTCAGAAATAAACTAATATGCGGCCCGCGCCGGGTATCTGCGACTCATTACATTGCGACTTTAAGCGATTTTTCTATTATTTGTTTACTAGAATATTTTTTGACCTTTGGCCATTTTTTTCTAATATTTTGTAACTCATTCAATTGTTATTTTGTTATTATTTTGTCATAACATCCAGGCCATGGGTATTCGTGTGTCAAAATCGCAGTTGATTGCGTCCACGTGAACGATCAGCGCAAGAAGTACTGAAATGTCCAGTCTGTGCTAACAGGTTTACAGAACCAAAGATGTTACAAAAATGTGGTCATACTGCCTGTGGTACGTTGTCTTGCGCAGCGTGTATTACTGTAAATTCAACGCGTAAAGTGCAACTATTGTGTTCGGAATGCAATGAGGACAACACGTCATGTGGGGTTGTGTCATTCGGGTTGAAATTGCATATAATGTCACTTGATACATTTCTAAGCACATAGATTGGCATTCAACGAATAACATGTATTTACACAGTGTCATCGATTCTCAGATTCCGGTTTTTAAAAAAAGAAAAAAGAAAATGTACATGAACAATATAAAAGGAAACAGAACTCCCACGAGTTTATTATGACAACGATATTATCAATGTTATCATAACATTGAATGGGTGATAAATGTAAGACGATGTCATTTTATTTCCATGGTTACACGTGTATTTCAGTCTGAGTTGAGGGATAGGGGAGGGAGGGGAAGTGGAGACTGTTGTGAAATGCGAGGTCACATTAACCCATTTCATGTATAAGTTGCTTCTTGTTTTGCCTATTGTTTTAATGCGTTGTAATCTTTTAAATTTCTCATTGAATAAAAAAGAAATTCTTAAAGACAAAAAGAAAGGATCGCTTGAAACAGTTCTTAGTGTACTGCGTCTAGACAGAATCAGTGACTAGGGGCACTACATTCCAGTGTTTTGTACAAACCCCCCCTTCCCCTCCCCCGGGGCAGTAAATGAAGAGAAGATCAAACTCACTAACTATTCTTCCTGTAAGAAATTGCATAACGGTGCAATGAGTGCTTCCATTGTAAGCACAATAGCAGTGTATGCTGACGTAACTACATGCACTTGTACTCGCCTGTTTGACCTGGGCATCGCATTGCTGTGGATACCGTACAGCAAACATCGAGGCATTATATTGTAATCTGATATATACACACATACACTACTCCATATATAGCATACGGTGTTTCATTGACGAAGATTTATTAAGCGTTATATCGTGTGTGTTTGCTATTGTGTGTGTGACCGTGAACAGCATAGGGTGGTATGCAGTACATATGTAGTTGAAGACCTCACAAGGAACTGTAAATTCACCTTGCGATTGAACACTAAAATTCTGACGACTCATATGTGAAGACAGTGGATATTACACGATGGCAGGTATGTATGTAAGGCTTATGTATGTATACGGTACTAGTACTAAACCGTACGGTACGGTACGGTACGGTATGGTGTGTTCCTACACTGAGATACACTAGCTGTCTCAAAGAAAATGGTACATAGACGAACACACGTCTATTCACAGCGGGGCATTAAAAGGCATTGGTGATTGTATAGACAATAGAGTAATACATGTAGTTAGAATTGTGTCGTGAATGTACCGTAGGGTATGGATGTATGAACACGTCCATAGTACAGTCATGTGGGTATAATGCTACCTCGATGGTACAGGCATGTACGTACAGGCATGGAGGTAATTAGTACAAACGATACTACAGGTGCTTAGCAATGGGTATATCTGAGAGATAGCCACAGATGAATGTATACTGTATAATGTAATGTGTGTATATATCTTAACGATGTGTTAAACAAATCCTCGGATTAAAAATGTTAGTCTATAATATATAACCATGGAGGTAGGAACGACCTCCAAGATATAGCGGTGCATAAATCACACGGGTTGCCGTATCACTTGTTCATAGTCATGGCAGAACATAATATTTACCTTCGTAGGCGTAAGAGATCATATGAAATGTCAATAAATTTAGGAAAAACTCGTACACTTCGCTTAATCTCTAATTTAGCAAACCCCCCCCCCCCTTTTTTTTGCCCAGCAGAGAAATTGAAAATTTTGATTGAAAGAATCTGGTGATTGCCATTGTCATGGTCGAATATAATGAATGGAAAGGGAGGCTTTGTTCTCTCTGTTGTCATGGTGCTGAATCAATATGTGTATTGCTATGATGTCGTGTGAGGGCGTACTCGAACTCCCATATGCCAGTGTGGTAGATATGTTAATAGATATAACAAGTATGTTAATGAGTCGGAGTTTTTAAAGTCAACACAGACAGCTACTTGAGGAATGAAGTACAGGATTATTAATACAATAGCAAATATAAGATAAGATAAGATAAGATAAGATGAGATGAGATGAGATGAGATGAGATGAGATGAGATGAGATGAGATGAGATGAGATGAGATAAGATAAGATAAGACAAGATATAACTTTATTACAACCATGTAGAAAATTGACAATTCTATTTCGGTACCTAAGTGTAATAAAGATATCAAAGAACATTACAATGAAATAGGTTAATGTTATTTTTCTGATTAAATATTTTTACATGAGTTTAGATACATACAGAGAGCAATTATAATCACTTTTTGTATTATAAATTTGAACTGCTCTTTCTTCTATATGCTATTGAATTCTGAATTGACATTATAAATTACACTAAATTTATCTCTTTGCTTTGTATAAAGTTTGCAATGTATCAAATAATGCTCGTCGTTAAGTACAGAACGACGCCATGTGTATTTACATCTATTGGAAGGTGAACAAATATAAAATGTACTTTGTCAACAATGTTAGGGTGAGATCAATAAAAACTAAATTGTTTAAAAAAAACTAAATTGCTTTTTGTTTCAGAATACAAGGTAGGCCAGGGGGTGCTACTACTAGACCAGGGTACATGGATGCAGGCTTCAATACAGGAAATAGCTCTCAAGATCTACTACAAAGTAAGTTATTCTTGTGATATTTTCTGTGACGTCAAGCCTGACTTGTTTTTGTGTGACTTAGGACATCCAGTCTTACTACTATTCGTATGACGTATAATACACAGTCTCACACGTATTTGTATGACGTAAACACACAGTCTGACGCGTATTTGTATGACGTATAACACACAGTCTCACACGTATTTGTATGACGTATAACACACAGTCTCACACGTATTTGTATGACGTATAACACACAGTCTGACGCGTATTTGTATGACGTATAACACTGTCTGACACGTATTTGTATGACGTATAGCACACAATCTGACACGCATGTGTATGACGTATAACAGTCTGACACGTATTTATATGACGTACAACACAGTCTCACATGTATTTGCTTGAAATATAACACTATATTGGACAAGTATTGGTATAATGTATGCGTCCGTGTTTGTATGACGTATTACAGTCTCACACGAATTTGTATGACGTCATAACACCACGACCGTCTTTTATTTCAGATTCACTATGACAGTTACGGTGATTATTACGATGAATGGAAACTAATCACACCAGATATATGTAAAAATACAGATGGATCACAAGTGGAAAACCCAGAACAGGTGAGTAATTAAACAATGCACACACAGACAACTTAGTACAAGAGGAGACCCCTATAGTGGTCTGAGGTACAAGTAAGTAATTGGATGACGTGTACTACATGGGCAAGTATCACACTATGGGCTTGTGATGGCTAACTCAAGTAGGATTGTGGTCTGTGTTCAAATTTTAGGCGAAACAACAAAAATACATGATAAAGAAATTTCAACAAAGTTTGTGTTGTTGGAGTCAGAAAGCGATGTTAGTGCATGGTAAAGTAACTATATTCCATGGTAAAGTGACTGTATCACATGACAAAGTTACTATATTCCATGGCAAAGTGCCCATATCGCATGGCAAGTTTACTATAGACTATGACAAAAGTATCTGCATAACTGTATTGCATGGCAAAGATACTAGCACATGATCAAGTTACTGTATTACATGATAAGTGTACAATATTGCAAAGTAGAGTTATTGTATAGATTGTGTTACAGAATTACTATATTGAATGACAGAATGCAAACTATCCAAAAGTAAAATCGACATGTTTATTGTTTGTGACATTTGCAGGTTACCGTGGGAACCAAACTTCAAATAAATTGGCTAGGCTATTGGTATCCTTCTACCGTCATTGAAGTCAATATACAGAAATACAGGGTAGTATTAGAATCATCACCTGGGTCAAAGGGCACGTGGGTGTCAGCAGACAAGATCAAACCATCAGATCATACACCGACTACTGGCTCAGCAGGTCAAGGTAAGTGTAATGATGTACAGAACCACAATGGCAGAGAATACAAGATGTAATGAACCAACCAATAATATTAAAGTTCGCCAGCTGCAACAAAGCAATGGTGGAGTGTTATATATATATATATATATATATATATATGTATGTATGTATGTATGTATGTATGTATGTATGTATGTATGTATGTATGTATGTATGTATGTATGTATGTATGTATGTATGTATGTATGTATGTATGTATGTATGTATGTATGTATGTATGTATGTATGTATGTATGTATGTATGTATGTATGTATGTATGTATGTATGTATGTATGTATGTATGTATGTATGTATGTATGTATGTATGTATGTATGTATGTATGTACGTACGTACGTACGTACGTATATATGTATGTATGTATGTATGTATGTATGTATGTATGTATGTATGTATGTATGTATGTATGTATGTATGTATGTATGTATGTATGTATGTATGTATGTATGTGTGTGTAAGTGTTTTGTTCAGTATAAACATTCTCAACCATTTTGTTTCTGACCATGTATTTCATCTTCAGCCTCTAGTAGTGGATCATCATTATCTGTTGGTCAGAGAGTGAAAGTATTTAAATATAAGAGATGGTTGCCAAGTACTGTACTGGAAGTTGATAATCAGATTATTTACCAGGTAAGATGTACAATTATATTGTTAACTGTTTTTTTCTTAGGTAAACTTGTCTATCCTGGCATGTCTAATTCCCTCTGTGTCGTTTGTCACCTAGTACCAACTCCTGGCTGCAATTGTTGCTAAGTAAATATTTCTTGCATTGTTTGTATGCAAGTAGAAGGTTTTGATGATAGTTGCAAAGTAAATTTTTCTAATCTCGGTTGTCACTGAGTAGCAAGTCATGGATGTGGTTGTTTGTATACATTTTTTCTAGGTAACATATTCGGGTTTTTATTTGTTGCTAGGTAACGTACCCAGGTTGGGGAAGCCAATATGATGATGCAGTTATACCTGATGCGTGTAAATACAGGGATGGTAGAAAAATCTCTGACCCTAACGAAGTAAGTGATTTTAAAGAAATCATTTCTGTACTTGTAGTATGCAAATGATGAGATGTGGTGTTGTTTTGTGTAATGTAATGTAATGTAGTGTAGTGTAGTGTAGTGTAGTGTAGTGTAGTGTAGTGTAGTGTTGTGTAGTGGTGAGTTATCTTGTGTTGTGTTGTGTTGTGTTGTGTTGTGTTGTGTTGTGTTGTGTTGTCCTGACCTGACTTGATTTTACTTGACTTGACTTGACTTGTCTTGTCTTGTTTCGGCTAGTCTCGTCACATCTTGTCTCGTCTCGTCTCATCTCGCCTTGAGTTGTATTGCATTTTCTTACATTTTAATGATGTGGTTATAATATGATAATGCATTGTCTACCATTCCTTTACTAATTTTTGAATTCCTGAATACCATATATCACCAGACATCATGATCTAAATGTGACGTCATACATTGCCAACCATCTACTGTATATCGATACAATAGTTGCTATCATCTGATTGGTTGATGTTGCAGGTGAAAGCAGATGATGAATTGAACGTGAAATGGGCCGACGGCCAATGGTATGCTGCCAAAGTACTAAGAACAGAAATGGCAGTTATCAAAGCCCGTATTGATATGCTGCCACCAGAGCTAGATTCATGGGTTACGCCAAAAGAGATACAGAATATGGATGGATCCGCCATATCAGTTGCAGCGCCCTCAACGACAGCTGTGGCGTCAGGTAGTAGTGGCGTTAACGTTGATGACGAGTTAAAGAAATTGAATGTGGTTGGTTCAACACCAGGTTACCAAGGTGACAGGCCTCAGAAACCAGTTACAGCTATAGAGACGTTTGAGGAAGAAGGTAAATAAGTGACATCACTTAGTAGATTTTTTTTTTTAAATGTGTTTTCCGGACGTTGTTTAATATCTGCATATTTGTGTATGAAGTGTGACGTGACATGCGTTTGAGCTGAAATCTGACTTAAAATAGAATTCAAACTTTACTATATTAATTTTTTTCAGGAATGCCCAAACGTAGTGTGACTAACATACAGTTACTATAGACTTAGTGGTATGTACGGTGGCGTGTAAGTGCCATTGTGTGATTTCGAATTTTCCAACATTTTCACTTTGTTTCTTTATGATTTTGTATTGTCCTTATTTTCAGTTTTGGACTTTGACAATCAACTGAAAAATTCACAGGTGAAAACGTCTGATATTTAAAATCACATAATGGCACTTATAGGCCACCGTATTTATGCCTGACTGCAATAGTATTTGCAACAAACACAGAACAGTGATGCGTGCATAAGAATTTGCTCCAAATTGTACTTGCTGGACAACAAAGAGAATTCATCCTGACTGATTACAAAAGTGGCCATATCGATAAAGATTGGATATTTATTTCAGAATATTAATTTGTAAAACAATTTTATCATGGCTTCCTACTTGAAAATTAAACCTGAATCAGCATATGCCAATTCCGTGTTTGTAACTCAATAAATTGCAAAAGTGTTTGTTATTGTATCTACAATAACAAACTTTTTACTTATTTTTTTTTAGCATTCTGCTATGTATTGAGTTACAGACTTGGACTATGATATTTTACATTCATTTTTCAAGTAGGAAGCCATAATAAAATTGTTTTATCAATTAAAATTCCAAAATAAATATCCAATCCTCATCCATATGACAACTTTAATATGTAATTACTATTGTTAATATCTAGATCCAGAAGATAAGTGGCAGGAGCTGTTAACATGTAAATTACTACCACAAGGAACATCATTGGAAATGGAAAATAATGCAAAGTCACTTAAGAAGCCGGCATGGTCCGGACAGGTATTACAATCTGATCAGTATGAAGTCAGTATTGCAGCTACTGATGAAGACATGGAGTATGCTGGTATCCTGGCAACAGCATTGAGGAAACGTGGTCTCAAGGTTACAACGGATGTTGAGGAACTCCACGACGCTAGAACCTTTCTGTTGATCTACAGTGAGAGTACAGCAAGGGATGAAAACATTGTACGTCATCTCACAAGGGCTGCTGAACGATTCAATATGAATGAAACCATCATCGTCCCTGTTGTAAGACCCGGATGTAGCGTACGTGCCTTAGATCGAGTACCTGATAACATTGCATATTCCTTGTCTCACACCACATTCATCAATTTATCATCATTCGCTGATCCACTTCCTAAGGCACTGTGTGCTGCAGTCAACGAAATAGCAGGTAATTTTCAGTTGTTGCATTCATCGAAATAGCAGGTAATTTTCAGTTGTTGCATTCATCGAAATAGCAGTTAATTTTCAGTTGTTACATTCGTGATCACATTGGGGTGCAATATGATTGGATTTATTGTTGTATATTTACTCATAGATAATTCAATGCACCTCGTGGTGTGTATTACTACGAATAAATCATTATATCTAACTAGTTTCAAAAGATAGTGCACCTTTTAAATCGGAAAATGAATGAAAATTGCCAAATCAAATGTAAAAATACAAATACTTTTTTTTTCTTTCCATTTTTAAACAAAACAAAAAACCTGAAATAACAACAACAACAACAACAACAACAACAACAACAACAACAACAACAACAACAACAACAGTTGGGATTATTTACAACCCACATATAAGACTTTTTCTAAGATGCTGTTAACATTTACAAAACTATCAATTGAAAGATTGACTATATCGATATGGTTATTAAAAACGTAAGATTAAGATGTGGCCATATTTGGACACTAACTTTGCCTTATATAGGAATATATTCTTTAAGAGTTATTGTATGCTCAATAAGGAAAGATATCACCGCTTTTGGATGTATATTCTTGTAGACTTGGTTCGACGTCACTCGCGGGAGGAATCTGATTGGTGCGTGACTGGAGTATGGTGTTGTCAAGCCATTGTCAAAGATGAACGATCTGGTCAAAGCAAAGTTAAAGATTTTACCATGTTGCTGAACCAAGATGGCAACAAGGTATGTTGGATCTGTTCACTGACTGACTGACTGACTGACTGACTGACTGACCAACTGACCGACTGACTGACTGACTGACTGAGTGACTGACTGACTGACCGACTTTCCCAAATCACCCACTCCCCTGTCTGTCCGTCCAAACACCCATGTATCCATCCACCCATCCATTTCCCCCCACATACATACATACATACATACATACATACATACATACATGCATGCATGCATGCATGCATGCATACATACCTACCTACCTACCTACCTACCTACCTACCTACCTACCTACCTACCTACCTACATACATACATACATACATACATACATACATACATACATACATACATACATACATACATGTACAAGTTATCACCTGACAATTATAAAATTATTAGATTTCAAATCCCTAAATCAGCTTACATCACAATTTTGTTCCCAATGTGTCAGGTGACTGGAAAGGGTGTCCCTGGATGGAAAATAAAAGGGAATATTCAAGGAAATATTCTTAAATTGAAGTTTGAATACCGAGGTGAATGGTCACAGAATGATGAGGGTAATTGGGCCGAGGATGACTACATGATGGTTGGGGAGATATGTGCAGTCATCTGTAACCAAGGTTACCGACTGGAAGGGAACTATGTCGACAGAGGTGATGCTGGGAAAAGTCAGGTACCAGGAAGAGGTAGGTCAAAGGTCATACCATTAAAATGTCACTGGTTGTCTTGACAACTGATATGCTACCGAGGATTTGATAAATCGATGTATTTTAGCTTCTCATATTGTGTTTCCATCTGTCACGTATAGGCAGATAAAGTTGGGTTGAAATATATAAACAAACTATTTTGTCTCCCTAAGTTACTAGCAATCGAATTCTCTTGATTACTACACACTATTGTCTCCCTAGGTTACCAAAAAATCGAAGTCTCTTGGACTATTCGATAAATCTATAGTGTCTCCCTAAGTTACTGGAAATCTAAGTCTGTTGATTAATACAAACTATACAAACTATGTTGTCTCCCTAGGTTACCAGAAATCGAAGTCTCTTGGACTATTCGATAAATCTACAGTGTCTCCCTAAGTTACTGGAAATCTAACTCTGTTGATTAATACAAATTATGTTGTCTCCCTAGGTTACCAGCAATCAAAGTCTCTTGGACTATTCGATAAATCTACAGTGTCTCCCTAAGTTACTGGAAATCTAAGTCTATTGATTAATACAAATTGTGTTGTCTCCCTAGGTTACCAGAAATCGAAGTTTCTTGGACTATTCGATAAATCTACAGTGTCTCCCTAAGTTACTGGAAATATAAGTCTGTTGATTCATACAAATTATGTTGTCTCCCTAGGTTACCAGAAATCGAAGTCTCTAGGACTATTCCATAAATCTACAGTGTCTCCCTAAGTTACTGGAAATATAAGTCTGTTGATTCATACAAATTATGTTGTCTCCCTAGGTTACCAGAACTCGAAGTCTCTTGGACTATTCCATAAATCTACAGTGTCTCCCTAAGTTACTGGAAATCTAAGACTGTTGATTAATACAAATTATGTTGTCTCCCTAGGTTACCAGAAATCGAAGTCTCTTGGACTATTCCATAAATCTACAGTGTCTCCCTAAGTTACTGGAAATCTAAGTCTGTTGATTAATACAAATTATGTTGTCTCCCTAGGTTACCAGAAATCGATGTCTCCAGGACTATTCGATAAATCTACAGTGTCTCCCTAAGTTACTGGAAATCTAAGTCTGTTGATTAATACAAATTATGTTGTCTCCCTAGGTTACCAGAAATCGAAGTCTGTAGGACTATTTAATGCAACATTAGAAAGAACTGGACTGTCCGGGATGTATAATGTGACGTACACAGGGACTGACTTACCACATGATATAGGTATTGTGCATCGTGGTGGTAATCTACTTATACTTGACAACACCTGGGCATTTGGAATTCGACATACTGGTTTCTATGACAACATAACTAAACAGGTCAATATCTCATCAAACCATCAGTTTTATTCATACACCTTTTTTGGTAAGTATAACTTTTCCCTCAACTAGTAAACAAAATTATTGGTTTTAAACAATGGTTGTATTCTAATCTAGCCAGCTTTTATAGTCAGTGATTTTGATCATCAGTGTGGTCACTAACCAATGATACACCACTGGTTGTACTGCTCATTTCATTTGAGCGTTCACTGGTCCTCTTTGATAAAGCCACTCAGAAAACAATAGAAAGCGACACTTAAGATAACATGATTGAATGAATACATTTATCTTCTTTTTTATCTCAGGGAAGGCAAAAGAGGACAAATCAAAGAGCACTACAATAGAGGGTACGTTTGTCTTTGTTGATACCAGTGGAGTAACGGAACAAACATACCAGTTTAAGATGGAGAGAGACGACGTCCATAAAGAGTATATTGCAAATACAAAATCGTACGGGGACGAGGCTGAACTCATGAAGTTGTTTGACGTCAAACCAAAAAGGTAAATAGCATATTGTCACTGGCTAGATTTTTTTTGTAAATCGCGTGGCGTTTTTATAAACCAATCATAAATGGTTTATTTACAGACAGTTACCTAAACCATTTACTCCACGTCGCTATCAACACATAGGTTCTAATCAGTTTGTTTTTGTTAACCAATCATAGTTGTTTATTTATAGACAGTTACCAGTAACATTCACTCCATGTGCCTATCGACCAATTGGCTCGATGAGATTGTTTTTGTTAACCAACCATAATTGTTATTTACAGAGAGTTACCTATACCATTTACTCCTTATGTCTATCAACCAATGGCTTCAGATGAGTTTGCTGTCATTATTTGTTGTACAAAACATGAAAAATCTAAAGCAGATAAACTGAAGAAGAATTTAGAAGAAATGAACGTCAAACCTGTTACCATGGAGCTATCAAAGGCCGATAAGTCCAGAACAATGGTGGTATTGTTGTCTTCACATACACAGGAGAATAAAGGTATATATCCATTACCCATTGCACGTGTGAGGGCGCTAACGCGTGTAAATACGGTATATGAATATTAAAGCATGTTCAACCCATAGGGGCATGTAGTATTTCTTAGATCGTTGTTTTCCATACCTACTGGCTAAATATAAAAACGTTTTGACTACAATTTTCCACTAGGAGGAAATAACACAAGGCTTGTGTGTTTTTTCTACTAGTATAGCGATTGATACATTTGTAGCAGCAGGATACGTATGATATTTTCCTTAAGAGAACGGCAATCTAAGCAATAATACATGCCCCTGTGGCTCGACCCAGGTTGTACACGTTCGAACAGAGAACATGAGTCATATCCTGGCCATTGTTCCTCATGACAATGAGCATCTACGTCATTGATTTTTGGCGATAAGAGTGAAAACGTACAGACCGTCACAGGTTTTTTTTCTTAGATTAAGTTTGCAGAGTTATAGTTGCCATCCATTTAATGTAGATAATCAGAAGCTATGTTTGATTACCGTTCAGAAAACCATACGAAAACTGCACATTCTGCACTCTAAGGTAGCAAGGTCGCAATCTTTTGCTACATTTTATCTCAATAAATGAAAACGATCACAGTTCTCATTGCAATCTCAAAATTGGATTCATGACATCATAAAACTTATGACATCATTATGTTGTAGAACTGATTGACGTCATCAGCACAGCTGCAGATCAAAAGAAGCCGATCTTTAACATTGGATTGGATAGTTGGTTTTCTATATTTGGTGAAAACAATTGGAAAGATAAGGAATTGAGAATACAGTTGATGAATGCCTTGGCTAGACTAAATCAGACACCGGATACTACACTGGAACGACACCATAGTAATTTCCATGGATTGGTGAATGGAGTAAAACGATACACGGAACAGCCAATTTATTATCTGACTGGATTATGGGAACTGGATTACATTGGTGAAGGGGAACAACTGAAATCAAAGTTTACTGACTTGCATGACAGGAAGAATAGGGTAAGGTCACGTGGTTACTGGAATAGCTCTTTGACCATGTCCCTCTTATAACAAATCTCTAACACTGAGAAAACCAGTGATCTTGGCTGTGCTGTGCAATATGCCATTGTAGACTGCAAACAGGAAATTGAGAATACAGCGCCCTCGCTCGAATGGGGGGTATCATCACCCCATAGTACGTTTCTTAAGAGTTTTGTTCCTTGGTATTCTGTAGAAGTGTAAATTAGGGATGTTTTCATGTTGTTCAGACATCGAGGAAAGCATCAGTGCTGTATGATTAACCAAGTCACCTAAACCATTTATACCCCCAAGGTACACACAGACAGAAAGTAGATCTAGAGCGCCACCATGGCAAATTTTGGAAGGCCTATTTCGTCATGCTAGTATCAATACAATGACATATTGTTATTGATTGCAATTCACAGGATGAAGCAGACACTGGTGGAGAACAATATGATGGTGATTTTAGTGATGGCGAGAATCCTAGTAACGCTGGGAAACAATTGAATGTACGTTGATATTACTACGCATGCTCAGATACTGGTATTACTTGAATTGCATATGGAATTTTACATTAGCATGCGCATGCTGAGTTATTAATATTACTTGAGATTAAATGTAAATGTACATAGCACGCATGCTCAGTTACTAATGTTGCGCATTAGCACGCATGCTCAGATGTATGGAAAGGTACAGCTATACGCAATGTACAGGTTAATATACAGGTGTTATTTGCTTTGAAGTTATTATCTATAATTATATCATGATTGAGAAATTAAAGTTTATTAGAAAGGTGATCATATCGATGGTTTTTCTTTTTGATAATTATAAAGTCAATGCACTCCCATTTCTGACTTGATTTTGTTTGCATTTGAAGGTATTTCACCATCTTAATTGTCATATATTAATTCTGTAATATGAATATTGAATTACCTAATTTGCATAATTCATGACAATAACAACCATCCGTCTTTTCATTGTTAGCTATATAAAAAACGTTGTTTTTATTGTTTTTCACACAGAAATTCCGTCCACTGATGTTATTTATATACTTCAACCACAGCACCAATGAAGTTATTAGTGCCAATGACTTTGCAAATCTCGGGATAAAGGGAAAAGTTGACACAGAAGCATGTCAATTAAAATTATGGAGTCATTCTGCCAAATTTGTATTTCATATCAACAATACTAATGACGTCATGTATGGTACATACATTAACAAGACCACAAGGCGAAAGGTATGGACAAGATGTCGTAAATATGACATCATATGACGTAATTCTTGTCATTATATGATGTAATACTACCAAATGCTATAATGTAACTCTGCCATGCTATGACGTAATTGCCATTCTATGATGTAACTCTGCCATGATATGACATAATTGTTATTTGTGATGTAACTCCGATATTTGTGATGTAACTCTGACATGATATGACGTAACACTGCCATGCCATAACGTAACTCTGAGATGCACCACTTATCATTTTATGACGTAATGCTGCCATATGCTATGACGTAACTCTGTCATGATATGAAATAACAGTAATTCTGTGACGTAACTCTTCCAAGCTATGACGTAAATGTGCCATGCTTTGAAGTAACATGGAACCCTATGATGTAATGTTGCTATTCTATGACATATCCCTGCCATGCTATAAAATAACGCTCACATGCTATGACGTAATTCGGCCATTCCAATATGACGTAATCCTGTTATGTTATGACGGCTGCTACAAGTAATCCGCTGGTTTGGTTTTTATTACAGTATAAAGTTGTGGCCAATTACTGTTCCGATGGGATGAGTGGCATCTATAACATGTCTGGTTCGCTGATTGGCATAGCACAGACAGGAGGGGGCGTGGCTACAGTGATGACGTATGATGGAGTCTTTCCAGCAGTTGTCAGTAACGGACAGTTGATATTTCATTTACCAATGCCAGAAAACAAAGGAAAATATTCCACAGTTGCAGGTAAAATTTACTGTTGAATAGAATGTTATTATGTTTCAGTGTTGAGTTCTTGTTTCTCAATTTCTACAATGTATGTATGTATGTATGTATGTATGTATGTATGTATGTATGTATGTGTGTGTATGTATGTGCGTGCGTGCATGTACGTACGTACGTACGTACGTACGTACGTACACATACATACATACATACATACATACATACATACATACATACATACATACACGCGAAATCGTCATATGTTCAAATCTAAGCCCCAATCATATAGTGTTAACTTCAGAGTCGGAACAATTTTCTGTACTAACAATATATCAACGCGTCGCCCTTGAGTGAAGGTCATTGATTGTCATGGTAGATAGCAACGTCTCTGAGCTATTGTTACAAGTGACTGTTATTCAAATGGCAGAATCGTCTGCCTGTTACAAATCTAAAAAAAAATAAATGTTAGTAACCATGGTAACATACCCACAGACTTATTAGAACAAATAAAAATTACACTAATTGGTAAATCTTGGTAACCATGACAACAGATACCACCAACTTGTTATATAACAACAGAACAAATAAAAATTATATTAATTTAACATTTCAGCTCGAATAAGTAACTATGCAGATGGGATCCGTTTAGAAGGTTTTATATATGTTGCTAAGGGACTAACTCCGAGGATATCGTACAAAGCTTCTCAGTATGCCACCAGATTGAACAGAATCATCAAGAAAAAAGACCAGCAGATGACAGCGCCCGCTAGTGTTTTGAAATTAGTGGAAGCCTACTATGATGCATTGGCAAAGAAAGACCACTCAGCAGTTCTAAAATGTAAGTGATCACGTGGCCACCATGTTGCAACGGACCGACATTTTGTATTTACCCCGTTTCCAGTTTGCCATGAAAATAATTGTTTGAGACTATTTTAACAAGTACATATGAATATCAAACACGCATTGCATGATGGGATGAAAAAATTATTGTAATTTTTCCACCTCGTCTTAGAGTTAATGATAACAAAACAGAACTAGGATTCCAGAAAACAAAGAACATGATGCGTTCACTTTGCTAAGAGGCTAGTATACAGAGTTGTATACAGTAGCCACACTGAATACTAGCCGCCTTCAATGACCAAGGCATACATACAACAATATACAGCAGATTATACCCTGTATGACCCAAGTTGAGCAAAAATATAGAATATATACTCGGGTCGTTCTACGTCACGACAACGTGTGTCTACGTCACTAGTTCTGCTGTGTTCGAAATATGAGTCAAAACATTCATACTGCCATTACTTTCCCCGATTTCTCTTTGATATTACTGACGATGGTATAATTATGTTATTGTCCAATATTTTTCTTCATTCAGCCAGAAGATATCGTGACCAAGCTACTCGCAATAACAAAGGCCCCTTAGGTCACTTGTATTTTTCTTGGCTGGAGGAAGAAAAACATTGGGGAATAATATCTAATTAAACGATGTAATAGTAGTTCATTTTGTGTCCATTTTTGTTTATTTTGTCAGTAATAACTCCAGCAGCCAAGGATCTCTACCCAAAGTTTGTGTTTATGAAGGAAGCTGATAATCACCTCAGAAATGAGGGCAAATATATACGGAAGTCGGCTAAACTGGTCGGTAAACGAGAAATGTCGACAGGCGGTCAAAAGATTGGACAAATGCGATATGAATTTGATTTAGACTTTGAGAGGAGAAAAGATTGGAGAGTTTATTTCTTGATCAATGACAGCGATGGGTTGATAGCAGGTAAGGAAGAACATTTGATGTGATTGGTTAATGACTATGGTGGTTGATAATGTAGGAAAGAATGCTTGCTGTGATTGGTTAATGTTAATGATGGTCTATAATGTAGGAAAGAATGTGATAGGTGAACAACAACATGCGTATCCACAATCCCCCATCCGTCCATCCATCCATCCATCCATCCATCCATCCATACATACATACATACATACATGCATACATACATACACGTACGTACATACATACATACATACATACATACATACATACATACATACATACATACATACATCTATCCACCCATCCATCCATCCATCCATCCATCCAAATACCAACCCACTAAGACATCGTATCTTTAATGTTCTTCATGTTCAGGTCTAGAGTCTCTAGAAGAGGAAGCCAGAAGTCAACATTTCAGTGAGTATGACGTCATGATAAGTTATCGTAGCTGGGATGCAGGATGGATTGACCTATTACAGAGCTATCTAGAGAAGTATGACATCACTGTATGGAGGGATAGACGTATGGATGTAGGTGTTAATTGGAGTGAAGATATCACCAGGGCTGTCAGGAAATCAGGTGAGGAAACAATTAACAACAACATTCCATAGCAAGAATTTTCCTATGAGGACATACAAATATAGAATGTGAACATACAACAGGTAAAACATAAGTATATGACATAGGTAAAACATAAAACTTACCACCAGTAAAATACATGACACCCCCGTGTCTGCATCTAGTTGCAGTACATTTTAATGGTTTACTTCACTTCATAACAGAAAAAATGTAATTAAAAATTGCTATCTTAGTGTTGAAGTTGCAGTTTCTTATTGGTTTCGATGTGGTTGCAGAACAGGTGAACGGTTACTTGAAGTGGGCAGTATGTTTATCTCTCTGATATTAAAGGGAAGGTCAAATCAAATGACAGTGCAAGTCTTATTGATAAAATAAATGTGTGACTAGTGATTTATACCATTTTTTGAATTCAATTATCTTTTGTATAGCTTAAAAATCGGTTTTAGCTTCCAAAATAACAAAGTTATGCATGTCGCCATTTTGTCCTAAATTATAGCACCCCCAGTGTTCACTTTGAGAAATTGTGACGTCACGTCATCCTATCACTGAGGAAAAATATTCCATGTATTCTACTTTCCAGGTTGTGTTGTGTCAGCAATATCCGAAAACTATATTGCATCATCACTGTGTACCAAGGAAGTACGTATGGCACGTGAGATTGGTAGAACTGTCATCCCTGTTGTCCTACCTGAGACAAAAAAGAGCAGTGACCCTCGTCAACAATTGGTATCCAGTCACTACAAAGGAGGACAACTACCACACAACGTTGCTAGGGAACTATCTGAAGTTTCCTGGGTGGATTTCAGAGAATGTTCCAACTTGAACACACCTGACCCTAAAGACCTAAAGGCCTTTGAACAAAAATACGACAGTCACCTGACAACGTTGGTTAATATTATTTGTGAAATCAATGGACATAACAGAGTGGCAGACATCACAGGTAACTATCAATCTTATAAAATCTGATGTAGTGTACATGTCACTATTTCTTTTTGGCTGTTACGTTTACTGTCGTTTGTTCTTTTGTGAGTGCTCGTTACATACATCTGACAAAATATAATTATTATGTACCTTACAGACTTGGGTTTGGAACAAAATTTTAATCGATACTATCAGCTGGAATCATTGATATCACATATATTTAACTATTGATTAATTAATTTGTGTTTAATTATGTACTTGACCTATGTTTTTGTTTATTAAAGGTGAATGGTTACTATACATTGGTGATGGTAATGACATTGAAGAGGCAGCCATTGTTATAACAGCGATGGATGGGAACAAATTGAGTGGTACACTAGTCCTGGCTAAGTTCCGTGCTATAGAATTCTCACTTGATGAAAACTCCTACTTCCAGGGTTCAAATCTACGAGTTGGTGGTACTGTAAAAATTGGTGTCATTAAGCAGACGTTTATTATCAATGCATCCCTATCAGCTGATGGCCAATCATTGGCTGGAAGCTATCAGATGTTAGAGACACCTATTGAGGTACCAATAGGAGGACAGGTAAGATTTGTTATCGTCTCAGAACGTTCATGATTGGATGTGACTCATAGAGTATAGATAAATTACCATCAGCTGATAAATATAAGAATTTGCTGAAAAATGTAAAAATTACCTCAGTAATATAAGAATTAGCTAAGACATGTAAGAGTTAGCTGAAAAATAAAATTGAGAATTACTTCAGGAATTGGATAATTAGGAATATTATATATAATTAGAAAAATATGTTAGTTGAAAAATATAAGAAAAGTTCTTTATTTTACTTTATTTCAGCCAAATCTTAATTTCATACAGTCCCATCGAAAAGTGACAAATGGTTGCTATAGGCAACCAGTGAAGGGTATACGACAAGGAGTGGGCGCAAATCTAAAAGCCTCGTTCCAGGCAAAGCAAGTCAAATGGAATATTGACATGGACAGAGCAACAAAGATACTGGGAGGTGCAGCAAATGTTAAAGAGGAGGTCACAGAACTATTAAAAGTAAGCTATGATTACATATATACATATATTTATGAAAGTAGCAAAATGGACGACAAATTGGTATCATTTTGGGTTGTATTCTGAAGACAACTCTACTATATTTTCCTACTTGGAAAAAAGAACAATGAACCCCGACCACAGTGGTAATAGGCAAGTGGTTTAACCACTCGGCCACCGACAACCCTGAATGGGTTCGAACCCCGACTACAGTGGTAAGAGGCAAGTGGTTTAACCACTCGGCCACCGACAACCCTGGTTCGAACCTCGACCACAGTGGTAAGAAGCAAGTGGTTTAACCACTCAGCCACTGACAACCCTGAATGGGTTCGAATCCTGACCACAGTGGTAAGAAGCAAGTGGTTTAACCACTCGGCCACTGACAACCCTGAATGGGTTCGAATCCTGACCACAGTGGTAAGAAGCAAGTGGTTTAACCACTCAGCCACTGACAACCCTGAATGGGTTCGAATCCTGACCACAGTGGTAAGAAGCAAGTGGTTTAACCACTCGGCCACCGACAACCCCAGGTAAAGATCAACAGCCCCATTAAACGATGACTAATAATACAATTACATATTTTCTTTGATATGTAGATATTCATGAACTTTGACCGTGATGGGTCCTTTGAACTTGACTACGATGAACTTGATACAGCTATTCGAATGTCAGGTGGTAAAGCTACAAAGAAAGAAATTGACGCCATGATGAAAGAAGTTGACACAGATCAATCGGGAACTGTTGATTTCTATGAGTACCTGTCTATCATTGTGAAAACTAAACCTGATGGCAAAGGAATGATTGGAGGAAGTGCTGCAACAAAAATGTTGGTTAAACCTGTCCATAATCGAAAATCTAAGATGTGTGAAATTCAATAAAGTTTTTGTAAAGGGGATATATATATACATACATATATATATATATATATATATATATATATATATATATATATATATATATATATATATATATATATATATATATATATATATATAGTGTTAATGCAAATACCTTCATTCAGTGTAAAAATCTATAAAGTTATGTGAACGGGCTATACATATTGTTGATGTATCCACCTGTATACAGTGTGAATTTCAATAAGATATTTTATGTATATATGGTTTATTTAGTAATTTGGTCACTGGTTTTGAGTACTAGTCCGTAAAATAAAGTAAACGGACACCACAGTGGAGCTAAAGTGGTCAAATATATGTGAAATGGTATTATTTATTATTTTAGATTGATAAAACAACTCTACCGATTTTTCTACTCGGCAAAATAATTTGCTACGACATATACAAAGTGTTTGTACTTCAATAAATTGTTACAGTAACGATTGAAAAAATACCTCTATTAAAACTAATGAGACGTCATGTGCTGCCACCTGAATAAACATTACCTCAGTACTTTGAAATTAATAACATAACACTCAGCAATATTGTCTCAAGAACTCTTGAACACTATTTGTAACATAATGTTGCACATAATCCAAAACTTACAATAAACATAATGTTGCACATAATCCAAAACACACATTAAACGTGATAATGTTGCACATAATCTAAGATATACAATACACATAATGTTGCACATAATCAAATATATATGATAAACATAATGTATAGACCAAAAGATATGTGTTGGAATATATACTCAGATTACTTGCCAAACTATTGGATATAATATTTGTGTTATGTACTTGGAACATTACACGGTACTTACTTACTTCCAAATACCCAAACAGTCGGATACAGTACGTATGATATTGTACTGTAAACTACAATCCCCCAACCATGCACAGAGTCCCTCAACCATGTACACAGTCCCTCAACCATGCACACAGTCCCTCAACCAACACGCACAGGTCCTCAACCATGCACACAGTCCCTCAACGTGTTATGTATTTACCTCCAAATACCCAAACTATCGGATATAATACTTGCCTCGTGTATGTATTTGTACTTTAAACATTACACCCTACTGGAAAACTACCAAATAAACAAACTATCGGATATGCATATGCTATTGTACTTAAACATAAAGAATTTTATACACTAAATATACATACACATGTTGAGGAAAAAGATTGTTGTAATATTTCTGGTTTGTAAAATAAATAACATTCCACAATACATTCATAAAAAAAATGAAAGAATGAGTGTCTTAATGCAATTTATAAAGGAACCATTAAAACACAGAAAACTTTATAAATGTGATTTTACATGGTAATTTACTGTACTTATTATGCATAATTTGTAACTTTTATTTCATTTAAACAAATGACGACTTTTGGACATTTTTAAGTGTCTAAGGAATTCATCATTTTGATTGGATGGCTGTACATTGATTAATTAATTGTCATTGTGTTGAACAATATCAACGGTTTATAAGAGAAATAATATGCAAACTTTTGAGCAATTTTAAGTGTCTAAGGAATTCATCATTTTGATTGGATGGCTGTAAATTGATTAATTAATTGTCATTGTGTTGAACAATATCAACGGTTTATAAGAGAAATAATATGCAAACTTTTGAGCAATTTTAAGTGTCTAAGGAATTCATCATTTTGATTGGATGGCTGTAAATTGATTAATTAATTGTCATTGTGTTGAACAATATCAACGGTTTATAAGAGAAATAATATGCAAACTTTTGAGCAATTTTAAGTGTCTAAGGAATTCATCATTTTGATTGGATGGCTGTAAATTGATTAATTAATTGTCATTGTGTTGAACAATATCAACGGTTTATAAGAGAAATAATATGCAAACTTTTGAGCAATTTTAAGTGTCTAAGGAATTCATCATTTTGATTGGATGGCTGTAAATTGATTAATTAATTGTCATTGTGTTGAACAATATCAACGGTTTATAAGAGAAATAATATGCAAACTTTTGAGCAATTTTAAGTGTCTAAGGAATTCATCATTTTGATTGGATAGCTGTAAAGTGATAAATTAAATTTTATTGTATAGAACATTATCAAATGTTTACAAGGGAAAGGAATATTCAAGCACACTTGATGTCAACCTTTATTGCTGCTTCTTTCTGCGTTTTGAGACAATTACACATTTTAGACAATCAATCAAAAAATAGGAGAGGGAATCCAGGTGTCAGTTTCTTCATGTATATATGCAGACGTTTTATAAATAATTTAATTTCTTTATCCTTTCTATATGGTGTGAAAATAATGGAAGGAATACCTGTGATGTATTATCATAACAAGAAACTGTTATTTGTTATACCAACGAAATCTCGTCACGTCCTTTGGCGTCAGTATTGAATGACGTCATCCCACTCTTGTCTTTCATCAGTATTGAATGACGTCATCTGACTACAGTCCTACGGCAGTAGATACTTATTATATATATATATATATATATATATATATATATATATATATATATATATATATATATATATATATATATATATATATATATATATATATATATATATATATAGTTTTGGTAGTACTGGAACTCTTTCTTGGGTGTAACTCGGAGTTTCACGCATATTGCGATCATCAGACACTCTGATCGCAATATGCGTGAAACTCCGAGTTACACCCAAGAAAGAGTTCCAGTACTACCAAAACTATTACGCTCTGCCACTGCGGTATAGAGCACTGTCTTATAGCAGATTGATACTCACCGAGTTATATATATATATATATATATATATATATATATATATATATATATATATATATATATATATATATATACAATTGTAATCTTATATGAAGTTTCTAGTCTTTTCAAATTGTGACTTTTATGTCGTAGATTTATTTAATTGAACATTATTAGTAGTTATGTGTAAATAAAGAAATACTCTTTTACTTGTCATTGGCTCAGTTTATGTCTGTATAATGCTATAACAATATAACCCAACACACACACACACACACACACACACACACACACACACACACACACACACACACATACACACATACATACATACATACATACATACATACACACACACATACATACACACACACACATACATACATACATGCATGCATACATACATACATACATACATACATACATACATACATACATACATACATACATACACACACACACACATACATACACACACATACATACATACATACATACATACATACATACATACATACATACATACATACATACATACATACATACACCCGTACACACACACATGTTCATGTATTACACATTGTGTGGTCTGTGTGAAGTTTTCATATACCTGTATTTGTTGACATCTGTGCATGTAAGGGTAAAATTATGGTGCAAACACAGTCAGACAATTTGATTAATTTATCGAAACCCTTTTGATATTTATAAAAGCAAGCCCCTACACTTACCCATCCACCTGTACCCCTTCCCATCCACCCTACCCCTTCCCATCCATCCTGCCCCTTCCCATCCCCTAGCCTTTCCCATCTCCTACTCCTTCCCATCCCCCTGCCCCTTCCCATCAACTCCCCCTTCCCATCCCCTACCCCTTCCCTCCCATGCCGCCCCTTCTCATTCCCTACTCCTTCCCATCTACCCTGCCCCTCCCCATCAACTCCCCCTTCCCATCCCCTACCCCTTCCCATCCACCCTGCCCCTCCCCATCAACTCCCCCTTCCCATCCTCTACCCCTTCCCATCCACCCTGCCCCTTCCCATCAACTCCCCCTTCCCATCCCCTACCCCTTCCCATCCACCCTGCCCCTTCCCATCTATTCTACCCCTGCTCATCCTCTACCCCTTCACATCCACTACTACCCCAGACTATCAACTCCTACCCAGTCACCCCTACCCCTTCCCATCTATACCCCTCCCTCTCCACCACTACCCTTTCTCATCCACCCCTACCCGGTTCATCACTAATAAAAGCTGCCTCTTTATACAATACTGGAGGCAGGTACGTTAGGGTCATGAACCCGGAAATCCAGGGTAGTACATACATGAACAAAGCTGTTAGGTGTGGTTTAATCGTATATGAATTGTAGGGGTCAAAGTTCAACTTGAATAAAGAAACTCAATTGCACGTATAAGAAGTCGGTTCACTTGTTAGTGAAGGTGTCTATTGTCAGGAATTGAATACATACATGCTGTCATTTTAAGTGAACTATTCGAAAACGAGGGTTAGAATACATTAGGGAACGTATACACCTAAATTTGTGTCAATGTTACCGAATTATTTAAATCGTTTATGGAAGACATATTCTTGTTTTGTTACAATGACAATAAAATTGGACTTGGTGAATAAATTTTCAAGAAGATATTTACTTTTAGCTTTTTGGTTATTCTCTCTTTGGTTAGAATTATTCGTATGGCATGACATTGCACATTTTGACAGCGATCCCTCGAAGTCTTAAGAGTATAACAAAGTAAACTTAGTATCCACCCAGTCATAGTTGCTGCAGAGGTCGTAACGATGTATTCACCGTCAGGCGTTAACTCTACGCCGAAGAAAACTAGACACATATTGTTAGGTATAGCCACGGTGGTGTTTCTAGTTTCCGTTGCAATTGCTGTCTGTGCTATCTACTACTACAAAACTGGATATGGCCAACAAAATGATCGTCTGCAGCAAGGTAAGACTGATGTCATTATTTTAGTAAGGTGTAGTTTTACAATTTTGAAGTTTAAGTCTTATAGTGTAACAAATATCGCAGTAAGTTTTTACGTTTTAGACTTCGAACTTGAATTATTAAATTTATATAATAATTGGTTTGTGATACAGGGATGTAATTAGTTTATAATATCACAATGAACTTGAGGGATATGCAATCGGTGGAAGTAGACGTCAGAGCAATGTATTTGGTATTAGGTCTCTGATATGGCACTCCTCGCATATATTTGTGAAAGGACAATACTTCATTTCTCCACAAAATATTTGCTTACCTTCCCACCATTCCGCGCGCACCACTGCAATGAGGCCAAATGACAAAAAATGTGTGTTTTCGGTAACCCGACCGACCCTAGTTTAAGCCACCGATCATAAACATATCTTTACATTCAAAAAAAGTTAAAACAGTGAGAATTCGTTTCTATTTGCGTGTAAATTTTCTAGCCCCAGTATCTTTGCTCAATTCCTTGCTAAATCCAATTCCAGAATTTATACTGCATATTGTGTTTGTCTACTTCACAAATAGTTTGACTTCTTGTACACGTCATACAACTATCACAGGAGTGTTGTGACCAATGAGTATATTGCCTTTGGGTTGAAACAACAAAATTGAAAACAAAAACCCTACCTCCCTATTTTGCAGCAATATCAGAAACAACCATTAAAAAAAAGAAAAAAAAAAAAGATTTGCCTGACAGACGTATGAAAAACACTGATTTGCTTTGTGAATCTGAGCAGAATTTTTGTTATGGGCAGATTAGACAGTAAGTGAAGCTATCAGCGGAGAGGATGATGTAATATTTATGAAAATAGCATTGTGTATATGTGCATTGTGTGTATGTGCATTGCGTATATCTGCATTGTGTATATGTTATTTGCCCAATACTATTCCATATCTTAATCTGGGATGTGATTTGAATACTCGCTGAATATTGGAATGCGGCTGTATACATCTGAGTCTTAACTTTATTAACCAATCAGTGTACGAGTTTGCTTTGTAGTAATGATGTAATGTTTATTTGCTTATCACTCACAGTTGAAACAGATATCCTTCAGCTGAAAAATGAGTTCGTCCTTGTACTTCATTAAATTACCGAAATGTACATTTGCTTTGTTGTTCTTCTGGCGCCAAAATTTCCTTCTCTGTGGCTGTAATTTTGATTTCTTTAGTTAGATATTGTTTATGATCACGTGACGCATCTGTCGTCCCTGGTCATCTGCGGTAAAACATATTTTAGACTTAATACTAAAAACCGGTACCCAATCACAACAAAGCACAACGCAGCAAAACAGCACAAAGGGGCATGATAGAGAATAACACCACAACACAACACCACACCACACCACACCACACCACACCACACAACACAACACAACACAACACAACACCACAGCACAGTACACCATCACACCATACCACAGCACAGCACAAGCACCATAACGCATAGCACACAACACTACACCACACAACACCACACCGTACCGCACCGCATCGAACCACACAAACCTAACCCAGCCCAAGACAACACAACAGAGCATATCACAGTACAAAACAAAACAACACCTCACCACACAGTATGGCACCACACAGTAAAGCGTATGAGACAAGAGAAACTTACACTATGCAATGCAACACATCACAACACTACAGAACATACAGTAGCATCACACTCCAGCTCGGTTATTGATTTTATCATGGCACTTTTAGTTTCATCAAAAATGCAGTCAACAACGAAATACACATATATATTTTAGGTCAGTCTTGTGAACCCGGAAATCCAGGGTAGCAAATATTACACAAAGAGCACAAAGAACGGTCATGCACAAAGAAACAGACTCTGATGGTTGTTTGTGAGAGGAAAGATAGACTAAGGACAAAGCATTTGTTCTATTTTTCTTATATTGAATGAGTATAGGCGTAGTAACACTGTTCCAGTTGAAATGGTCCTTTGATTGAATATGAAACGATCGCTTTGCTTTACGTCAAATGACAACAGATCCAGACAGTGTTCCTCCTTACAGAAATGTCCTCTACAATACTGCATACAGTCGCCATCAGTCGTCATAACCACGACTAACTTGTGAAATAGTGAATTATAAAATAGTCGAGAGATACTAATGGGAATTAACCCAAAGTTAAATGTTCAGATGGCATTGTTACAGTTAACAGGATTGTGAACAGTGTTATTGAAATGGTTAACAACATTGTGGTTACATTGCTAGTTAACAAGATTGTGGACAGTTTAATTGTAAAATTGTACTCTTAACTGAGAAATGGAATTGTGAGCAAGGATGAAACAATGGAGATGAGTCGGAGAGGAATATAACTAATTTATCTGTATAATTTTACAAACAAACAAACAAACAAACAAACAAACAAACAAACAAACAAACAAACAAACAAACAAACAAACATAATTGATGGAAATTAAAAATTGGAATCCTTTTCATCAACTCCGAGAGACAGTAGTGAAGCTCAACCCAAGCCTGTCTGAGTTCAGATGGTAACAAACACTGTACAGTGCAGTACAGTATAGTATGGTACAAACAATTCTAGCTGCTATAAATACATCCATGTTTTGTCCAGTGATCGAAAAGGTCAAGGTGTTGTGAACCCGGAAAAATCCAAGCTATTCATTTGGACATAACTTATAAAGGAGAATACAATGTTTGCACATTAAGGGTTTTATCAGTTGTCAAATGGTGGTAAAAGAACCTGTAAATACGTACTAGCACTTGTAGACAATGCAGGCAGTATTCGTAAGTTCTACTTATGTTCATGATCTACTCAGTGACGCCCTCAACGTCGATGAGAACGCTTAACCTCATTGTTGTAGTTGTCTGAGGGCCGGTGTACGGAGCATAGCTCTAGATTAATCACGTGACCAAGGGGTGCCCTCTTCATGCCTGATTGTGTTTTACCACTCTTTGCACACTTTATCGGACAGCAATTTAAAAGTTGTCGGCATTTGGAAATTTCTATGATGTTCAATTCACGTCATGTCCAAAGGTTTTATTTCGATAAAGCACACACATGGTAGAATTTAGTCATATTTGGCACTTCGGGTTTTGAATCTCACTTGCTTCACCGACAGTGGTGTTGATTTGTGTTCACAGCGAGTATGTAAATGGATCATTTATATGCTGTGTGCTATCAGTGTCTGTATTTTATTTATGTAATTTGGAGCAAAAAAACCTTGTTTTCGTTCTGCCAAATATTGAACTCTATAATCACTCTGGTTCGGTAGTAACAACCGAGCGAATATCATAGCATTACAGGTAGACGTTACTGTATCCACATAAACATATCTGTTCTGATACCAGCGTCTAAATTTGCAGAATCTACCATTGTGAATAATTAGACATCTTGAAAAATAACAAATTGTACTTTTTCTTAATTCAAAGGCCCCGTTCCTGATGTGATTGATGACTCTATGACGTCACCACAGCACAGTAAGACACCTGCACCAACGATTCCTGGAAGCAGTTCAACTAATTTGGATACTACTGACGTAAGTGATGATTCTATGACGTCACCACAACACAGTACGACACCCGCACCAACAATTGGAAGTATTTCGACCAATATACATAAGAGTGACGTAAGCCGTGATTCTATGACATCACCACAGCACAGTACGACACCTACACCGAAACCTTCTGGAAGTATTTCAACCAGTGACGTAAGCCGTGATTCTATGACATCACCACAGCACAGTACGACACCTACACCGAAACCTTCTGGAAGTATTTCAACCAGTGACGTAAGCCGTGATTCTATGACATCACCACAGCACAGTACGACACCTACACCGAAACCTTCTGGAAGTATTTCAACCAGTGACGTAAGCCGTGATTCTATGACATCACCACAGCACAGTACGACACCTACACCGAAACCTTCTGGAAGTATTTCAACCAGTGACGTAAGCCGTGATTCTATGACATCACCACAGCACAGTACGACACCTACACCGAAACCTTCTGGAAGTATTTCAACCAGTGACGTAAGCCGTGATTCTATGACATCACCACAGCACAGTACGACACCTACACCGAAACCTTCTGGAAGTATTTCAACCAGTGACGTAAGCCGTGATTCTATGACATCACCACAGCACAGTACGACACCTACACCGAAACCTTCTGGAAGTATTTCAACCAGTGACGTAAGCCGTGATTCTATGACATCACCACAGCACAGTACGACACCTACACCGAAACCTTCTGGAAGTATTTCAACCAGTGACGTAAGCCGTGATTCTATGACATCACCACAGCACAGTACGACACCTACACCGAAACCTTCTGGAAGTATTTCAACCAGTGACGTAAGCCGTGATTCTATGACATCATCACAACTCAGTACGACACCTGCACCAACAACTCCTGGAAGCAGTTCAACTAATTTGCATACCAGTGATGACGACACCTTATCATCAACAAGTACCAAACCAATCAGTGACACTGTTTCAACTGCAACAGGACATGACGCAACCTCTACATCTACTCCCACAGAGTCACCAACAACCGACTTTGTCAGTGAAACACTTACAACCTATATAACTGGTAGGAATAATTATATTTTATTTATTGCCTATACATCTTTCAATATATCTATCTATTAGGAAACCTCGATTCTGTTTTTAAATTATGTAATTGTCATTTTGGCCTGTGGCCTAAAGACGAAAAACAATGTATTTATTGAGAGAGAGAGAGAGAGAGAGAGAGAGAGAGAGAGAGAGAGAGAGAGAGAGAGAGAGAGAGAGAGAGAGAGAGAGAGAGAGAGAGAGAGAGAGAGAGAGAGAGAGAGAGAGAGAGAGAGAGAGAGAGAGAGAGAGAGAGAGAGAGAGAGAGAGAGAGAGAGAGAGAGAGAGAGAGAGAGAGAGAGAGAGAGAGAGAGAGAGAGAGAGAACCTCCATATCCAGTGGTGGTATCCAACTTAAATGTTTATTTCTTTTCAGATGTAAGTGATGTTATACAGTCAACGATTTCATCATTTATTAGTACAATATCAACTGTATGGACAACACAACCACCGACAACTGAACCAACGCCACCACCATATATCAGAGGTAATTCGTGATTTTTTTTCAGCATACATAATTATACATTGACAAGTTTGTATTTGATTTCAATGAGTCAATTATGGAAGAAGCCAATACTTGAAAATGTGATGTTTCAATAATGAATTCAATAATGTCCCTAGAACAAATATGAGTTTCTAAAATGATACCTTTCCCGCATTCATACACTCAATTTTCAACAGACCATGAGTACATCCAAATAAATTGTTTTCATTGAAGGAAGCACGAGTTGGTTGACATGGGGGCAGTGGGCATTGTGCGACGTCACTTGTGGTGGCGGAATGCAGGCTCGTTCCAGAACATGTTACTCAGAAAATGGTGTAGACACCTGCATTGGTAAATCGAGACAGAACCGTACATGTGGTGAATGGAAGTGTCCAGGTATGCACATAATAACACGTATGATCTGTTTCAATGTTGTTATCAAACAGTCATGTACAGAATAATTCAGCATAATCAAAATAATACTTCCAGCTTTCTATAGAATCACTTTGATTTCATTCTTTCGTTTTTCTCTGCAACCCTCTAATCTAATTAAACATATTCAAAAATACAGATATCTGCAATGCCTGTCCATTATATATATATATATATATATATATATATATATATATATATATATATATATATATATATATATATATATATATATATATATATATATATATTAGTATATAGGAAGTCAGTGGTAAGATTTATCTGTTAGCACAGTGCTCGATACGTCTGCAAGCAGAGCAGAGTATATGTTGAGGGTAGATGCTGATGTGTATTTCTTCTACCCTCAATATATATATATATATATATATATATATATATATATATATATATATATATATATATATATATATATATATATATATATATATATATATATATATATTATCTGTTAACAAACAAAGTTGTTTTAAAGCTGTTTTCTTTCTATGAATAACATAGATTGCAATAAGACCTGCACAATTGGTGTTTTGGACAGAAACTGTTCATCCTGTGTCTGTGAAGATGATACTGTGTATGGTAATGTTACTGATGTGTCTCGACGACCTCTAGAGGGCGTGATGGTATATCGTGCTGAGGATCCTCTCACAGCTGTAGCTACCACTGGTATCCATGGTTTCTATGACGTGACTGGAGTGTGTGCCAATGGGACAGATTTGATTTTCCAGAAAAATCAATTCATCACAAAGACAATAACAACTTCATCAACGTCACTAATGGTCATACTAGAACGTTCTGGTAATTACTGCTTTGTCTTTGTAAAGTGTTTATGAACCTTTAGTAAAGCAAACAATGGGGATAACAGACACAAAAAGGGTAGTTCATGAGTTAGTTACATAGAGGGGAGATGAGGGGCATCAACTGGTGTTATATGATATTCGGGAACTCAACTCACGTGGTATGAGGGGTGTCAACTAATGTATGAGGGGACTCAACACTGATGTGTGGTAGGAGGGAGTCAATTGATGTAATTGTCTACTTTTACAGAACCATTGCTCATAACGGAACATCCCCAGGCCAAAACTCGATTGGTAGGAAGTGACGTCACAATGTGTTGCATGGCAAAGGGTAAACCACAACCACAGTATTATGAATGGTGAGTTATGTTTGGTTTAGGTCGAATATTAAAAATTGTTTATTTTTATTTGAATAACTGGAAATACACAGGTTCTTTGTTTGATTTAGAAACAGACATGCTTAAAACAAATCACTTTTCCTTCTTCAACTTGATCTCTCAAAATCAATTAATTAGCGATGAATAAACTGGATATATAAAAGATGAAGAGTGACATTGAAAGTGGGTCAGTTATATTGCAAATGGTAGTTAAAATAAATAGTATCGCATTGGCTATTTTGTTTTACAAACTGACTCCCTGCCTTCAAGATTTTTTTTCCAAAATGACCCCTTCCCATTTTAATTGTTGGTTTCCAAAGACAACCCCTACTCTATTAAAATCATTGACCCTAGTCAGTTGAACATGATCGCTCCCTTATTGACGATAGGTAACTTTAAATACCATATTTTGACATTGTATTGTATTGATAACTGCTGGCAGCTATTCTTTATTCCTTCTAATGTTTATTCGACTTGTTTTCTTTAAAGGTTCAAAGATGATATCATCTTGGATGAGACCATCTACAATTACAATAACACATTAACCATACAGGGTCTAACACTGAACGATACTGGTACATACACTTGTAGAGCTAATAGTGAGGCTGGATCACAATATTCTATGCCTGCATTATTGAGAATAATTGGTAAGTATTCATTATACATTTAGTTTTATGTTAGTGTGGATGACGGGCACTTATATTTGATATTTTTTCTGATATTTGTGTATGATCGATTTCAAAAGACAGCTGATTCATCACTGTTGCCTTAAAAATAGGAACTAAGATGTCGATTTGTCACCAAATCCCTAACTATCTTGATGTTACACATTTCAGCAATTATTTTGATTTCCATCATTTAGTAACACTTTTGCAAAATTATATTCAACAATAATGATTTGTTAAATGCTGAATAATTTAACATAACATTATATTTCATTAAAACTTTGTTCAGCCAAAAATTTCAAGTAATAATTTTCAAGTTTGTGATTGGAACACAAGTTAATCTGATAAAATGACACGAATTTTTAAAATAATATATTAATATCCTGTCTTCATGACTAAGTTCAGTACATACCTACAATAACTCACTTCAATATACAGTAAACAATTCATTTTGTGATGTTCTTTTTTTATCCAGAAACTATCGAAACTGTATGTAGTCGCAGCCCTGTAAGTAAACTTCTCAAATTACCAGAAGGTTGCCAAGGTGAAAATGGATCACAGTATTATGATGTTCAAAAATGTAATGGTAACAAATGTCCAGTTAACAATAGTGGTGACTGTATCGATTCTCATTCATATTGCTGTGGTCAAACTACTACTGAATTACATGCTATTTCTTGTCAAGCTTTTACCTTGCCAATAAGTGTTGTTGCATCTTGTGGATGCACCCCCTGTGGTACAAAAACCATAAAGGTTCATGGCAGAGCCGTGGCAGCAGATGATGGGTCACCGTTGAAAGATGGAAAGGTTTCCGTTGAAAATGAAGAGGTTGATAGAACAAACAGTAAAGGTGATTTCAGTTTTGAGATTCCAAACGGAAAGACTCGTCTGTCAGTGACATTTAGAGATGATCAAAATGGTGAACTTATTGACACAACAAAGGTGTTTACACTTAGTGAGGATACGATTATTTACCATAAAGTATTCCTTCAAAGACGTGCACCAACTATCACCATAGATTCTACTGTAGAATCAACTATTCCACTGGGTGGGGATCCTGACCAATCAAATGCTGAGTTAGATATTCCAGCTGGGTCATTTTATAAGGAGGATGGTACACCTTTTACTGGGAATGTGAAAGCGAGTCTTACTCAAACAAATCTCACTGACCCGTCAGCTCTCGACACGATTCAAAGTGACCTTTCAACTCGAGATATTGAAGGTAACCAAGAACCATTGCGAACATATGGAATGTTTTCAATGCAGTTTACAGATGAAGATAACAATCCATTAAGAGTGGATGGTGACATGAAGCTGTACATAGATGCTGAAAAGTTAAACATTGATACAACTGCTGATAGTCTTCCACGACTGTGGTTTCTAAACAAACAAACTGGAGAGTGGGAAGATATTGGGGGTCTGGAAGTCTCACAGGATAGAAGAAGGAAAAGACAGTTAGAAACAGGAACATTCATTGTTGGTAACATTAATGTGGTTGGTTATGACTTGACCAGCTTACCACCATGTAATATTGATTTCATTGAGGCGCGTATACGACGGTGTTATGTAAAGGTTAGGGTTTATGAAGACGACTCACTAAATGATCCACTAATGGGTGCTGAAATCACTGCTGTAACTAACGACATCATCGATCGTAATCGATGGGATAACAGGCTAGACGATGGCCAACTTAGTTTCTTTTACACAGCAACTACTGGTTCTGATGGATCTGTTTGTATTAAGACGCTCTGTGATGAATCATTATATTCTTTGAAAGTTAGAGTTGAACACAATGGAAAACTTATGACTGCTGTTCATCCTAATATGACAAACAAACATCCGGGCCAGTGGCCACCCGACCTCCTTGACTCCCTTATATTACCTGATGGCGTGAACGATACTTCAGGATGGATTTCAATGGGAACAATGACACCACAACAACAACTTGATGATGATAATGACTTTAGCTGGTATAGTGATCGATTTGACTATAAGGACTATTTCAATTCTGAATCAGTAAATGTAGACCCAGGACCATTCTATTGGCAATGGGAATGGCAGCGGGAATATCGACAACGATGTGAGGCAGCAACCCCTGCAGACAACCATTTAATATTCTTTAAAAAGGAAACAAAAGTATTATACAGCAATGATGTGGAAAGTTATGATATCGACAATGAAAACCACTATAAAAGAGATCGCATAGCAGAGTCATGGTATCCCTATGAGACTGGTGACAAGAGAGCTTGCTTTATAAAGATACGAGTGGCCAGTAGTAACAACGAACGTATCTCTGTGATCAGTCATGCGGGGGATCATCCAAGGGTTCAAGGAGTCACATATGGCTTCAGAATAAATGAAGCCCTAGATTCAACTGTACCTGAACAGTCAAACTACAAAGTGGCTTGTGTTGAGTTTAAGTGCAGTGGATACTTAAGAGAAGGTGATCATGAGGGGGAAGAATATATTCTAAACCCTAATGGTGGTGATGCTGACCTTACAAGGTTGGAAATATATCCTCATTCACCTTCTTGGTCCCGATGCACTGTGGCCCCTGATCCAAGTTTGGGGACGAATAAACCAGATATCAATAGCGAACTTTTTGAGTATATTGATGTTGCTGACCTGGAGGATGAGCTCAGACATGGAGATCAATTAAGGAAAGTTTATTTGCAGGTCCCATACGATTACATTACTCCATATACCAAGGGTATTTATATTTCTAATGGTGCAGGGAGAAGAGGATATGATGCGGCATTGGAGAACTGTTATGCTGGATATGGCAAGGCACGGCCTGGGACCATTAGGGAAAACTCACCTAAGGTTCCTAATGACAACTGGGCATTTACTTATGTATGTACATAAGCCATTTACAAAGAATAAACAACTTTAGGCATATCGAACCTACAGAGATTTCTATAGCGAGATTTGGTGATGAATTGACATGATTACGTCTTTAAACTCTATCATATAACATTATATAAAATTTAGTCCCAATATTTTTCTGCGTTCAATCAAAGAAAATACGAGTGACCTAAGGGGTCTTTGTCTCTATGAGTCGATAGACGAGTTGTGACAACCCTTAGGTCATGAGTATTTTCCGACTGAAGGACGAAACATATTCTAGAATAACATAATTATACCATCGCCAGTAATGTCAAAGAAAAATGGGAAAGTAATAGCAATTTTGAACGTTTGAAGTCAAAGAAAAATTGTGGAAAGTAATGGCAATTTTGAATGTTTGAATCATATTTCAAACACAGCAGAACCAGTGACGTAGACACGCGTTGTCATGACATATACGCATGTTGTCGTGACATGAAACGTCCAGAGTATATATTCAATATTTTTCGTCGAATCTGGCTCGTGCATGGTGTAATAGTGCTTTACACTACTTTTTTTTTTTTTTTTTTTTTTTTTATATAAAATGCTAAAGTGAACAATAGCTCATAAGATGTGACCAGGTCATACACAGATATAAGCAGCAAAGCACTATATAAGTAAATCTCATGAGCCAAAGCAATGGTTCACAGCAGCTTAGGAGTACATTAGAGAATCTTCTGTTTCTTTAGGGTGTTGAAAGATGTTTGTGCACACGGCTCTTGAAGGACTGAGCACCATTATCACTGATCACTCCAACTATATTGTCAGGGAGTCCATTCCAGACATGGACTGCAGTGTGGATGAAAGTTCTGCCAGTGGAGTAAGTTCTTGATACTGGTTCGATGAGTGCATGACTTGACATTGACAAACTGGTGCGGGTTGCTCGTCTTATCACATATGGCTGAGGAAGCATTGCCCTCAGATCAGATGGGCACAAACTTGTGTGCATCTTGTAGAGCACAGTTGTAGCTGTCTATTTTGTAGTTGATTTTTATTGGCTATGAATATTCCTATCATAATGATGCATTGTGTTCAGACAAATTTAAATAGATCACTTTGCATATTTAAAATCCACTTATTAGCCATCTTCTAAGATGACCCCTTATCATTGGTCATGACATTAACATAATTATTATAAAAATGTTAGTACACTATATATTTTTAGTTTTATTTTCTGATTCAGAATATCAAATGTTCTGGTTTTATTTTTACAGTTTTCATTTCTTTGACTATTTTGTACTTAAGGAGGGAAATTTGACCATAATTGATTCATCCCTTGCAAATATACGGAAAATTAAGAAACCAAGTCAATTATTTTTAAGTACTAAGAAAATACCTACATACCTGAATGTCACACTGTCAATAACAACATTTACAATGTCTTTGATCGTTACTAAAATCTATAGCAAATTCACAACCCATTTCCAATTTACAAAATAGTACAGTTATAGTAATTATTCTGGAGCTTAGCATGCAAAAAACATGTTTTTCCCGAATATCCATTACCAGGGTGATGGATTTATAAACTTAATTTTCTAAATCCACCAGAGTCCATAACGTGGCATACCACCTAATTCTGGTCTTGTGTAAACATTCTGTTGTTTAAGAAATAGAGAACACACGCCTGACTTACAGTGGAAGTAATTAAGTAATTAATCATGTGGTATTAATGTTGAAGAGTGATTCTGTTATGATTTACATATTATTAGTGTTTGTATCACTTGTAATCAGAGGCGACTTGCTAAAATAAGTTTTAAGTATACTGGACTTCTTTTACAAGAACAATACTGTAATATGTGTTGTTTTTACTAAAAAATTAACTTTAATTCTGTATGTGGTATATAAGTCAGCATTACTTCCTATTCAACATCCTATTACATAAAGTTTCACCATTTGAAAAAATGTGTGGTAATTTTAATATTCATGTTTGAATGTTTTATGATGATCTATTCGTTGCTGTTTATAACTAAAATGTTAACTAGGAAATGAAGTGTCCATTTTATAGATAGTCAAGAAAGTTTAGTCAAATTAAGCGTGTTTCCAAAATGTGATGATAACACAATGGAAAAGACCTTCTAGGCGATGAGTCTGTTTTTTATATAATTGACATAGTTTGATGATTTAGTAATGAGGTGCTTCTAAATGACAGTTTTCTTCAACCATTACATTACATTATATATCCATAATATAATATTTTCATAACTTATATATCCCACGAAAAACACCGATAATAATAATGTTGGTTTTTCTATATTTAGTACCTATTTACAGCTATAAATAAGCAGCAAATATTAAATTCCAAAATGTCAGCTTTTGTTCCCAAAATTAAATAACGTACACGATGAACAAGAGAGATGATTCATCACATTGATACAGAATCAACCTAACTAAACAATTAACTACTAAATCAACAAGCAGCTCAGCAAAACAAAACAAAATATTCAAATAAAGGAATGTAAATACACAATTGGTCTAGAATTAGCCATGTCACTTATGTTGTCATAGCTTGGTATAGTGTGCTCAGGAGCACTAAAAACAATCATTTGGTTGTTTACTTTCTTGAGCAATTAGAGCCGACTAATTAGAAAGTCGTATTCTTGTGTCAATGGTGGATATTTTGTATCTTAATTTTCGACAGTTTTGTACTAATTATAATCCAAAAAAATGAACCAAGTATTCGGAAATAAATAAATGATAAGGTAAATTTGAAATTTTAAGAGTTATTGTTCTATTAGCCTAGAAGTACTAATGCTACTATACTCTTTCAGATATCCTAACAATTATTTTTTGATTTTTTGAATGTTTGTTTATCCCCAAGCCTAGTCTTTTAGATCTGTTAGTATGTGACCCATACAAGTCACACATAACATGGACAAAAAATGAACATATATTAGAAGTTGTTAATCAAAGAATGGATCTCACGTCTCGTTGCAGATCTCGCGGTTTATGCAAATATGTCTAGCAACAATGGCTGACAAACATGTGATCGTGGTCAAGCTTTCGCCATAACCATGTACAAGGATGTTGAGAACAGTGGTGTTGCTAAGTATTTGACACTTCCAGTTTGACCACTATCATATGTGGTTGCTATGAATGCAATGTCTCACACAGGATCGCATGAAATCTGCCATGAGACGAAAAACGGCTTATTTTAAAGTTTTTCCATTCCTTTGTTACATTGATTTTTAGATTGTAGAGGTTAAATAAAGTAGTGTGGCTTTTTAATCCGTTGCTCTGTGTTCTTATTACCTGAATGTGTGTTTGCTGCTATTTTGTAACTCAGATTGGAGGACTGGTCAGCTTTGATATGCATCTCACACCCAATTGCTTATTTAAGTGTTGCCTTGGTCAGCAACAAAACATAACAAAACATAACCAAAAAAAAAAATCGTGCCCCCATTAAAGAGTTCATAGTAATTGACAAAGTCTAATAGATTGAAGATGGTTATATGTTGAATTTTAGCAATTTTCGTTCTAACTGTTGTCATGGTAATCATGCACCCTCACTCTCATTGCTAGATGTAGCGAGTTGGCTACATTTTGAATTTTAATTTTAACAGTTTTGGTTTAACTGTTGCCATAGTAATCATGTACCCTCACTCTCATTGTTATGTTAGATGCAGCCAGCTGAGGTTTTGTCAATTGTAACAGGTTTTGGTTCTAACTGTTACATGTGTTATCATACTAATCACATACCCTCAATCTCATGCTAGATGTAGCGAGTTGACTACATTTTGAATTTTAACAGTTTTGGTTCTAACTGTTGTCATGGTAATCGTGTACCCTCACTCTAATGCTAGATAGAGCGAGCAGACAACATTTTGTTGCACATAATCCAAGACATACAATAAACATATTGTTGCACATAATCCAACACATACATTAAACGTGATAATGTTGCAAATAATCAAATATATGTGATAAATATAATGTATAGACCAAAAGATATATGTTGGAATATATATTCAGGTTATTTGCCACTCTATTGGATATAATACTTGCGTTGTGTATGATATTGTACTTGACACATTACTCGTTACTTACTTGCTTACAAATACCCAAACTATTGTATATAATACTTGCGTTGTGTATGATATTGTACTTGACACATTACTCGTTACTTACTTGCTTACAAATACCCAAACTATTGTATATAATATTTGCGTTGTGTATGATATTGTACTTGACACATTACTCGTTACTTACTTGCTTACAAATACCCAAACTATTGTATATAATATTTGCGTTGTGTATGATATTGTACTTGACACATTACTCGTTACTTACTTACTTACACATACCCAAACTATTGTATATAATATTTGCGTTGTGTATGATATTGTATTTAACACATTACTCGTTACTTACTTGCTTACAAATACCCAAACTATTGTATATAATACTTGCGTTGTGTATGATATTGTATTTGACACATTACTCGTTACTTACTTGCTTACAAATACCCAAACTATTGTATATAATACTTGCGTTGTGTATGATATTGTATTTAACACATTACTCGTTACTTACTTGCTTACACATACCCAAACTATTGTATATAATATACATCCACTACTACCCCATCCCATCAACCCCTACCAAGGCACCCCTACCCCTTCCCATCCATACCCCTCCCTCTCCACCCCTACCCCTTCCCATCCATACCCCTCCCTCTCCACCACTACCCTTTCCCATCCACCCCTACCCGGTTCATCACTAATAAAAGCTGCCTCTTTATACAATACTGGAGGCATAGTACGTTAGGGTCATGAACCCGGAAATCCAGGGTAGCACATACATGAACAAAGCTGTTAGGTGTGGTTTAATCCTACATGAATTGTAGGGGTCAAAGTTCAACTTGAATAAAGAAACTCAATTGCACGTATAAGAAGTCGGTTCACTTTTGAGTGAAGAATCTTTTGTGAGCACCTTTTAGTGAAGAATCTTTTGTGAGCACTTTTTAGTTACGAATCTTTTGTGAGGAATTGAATCCATACACGTTGGTCATTTTAAAAGAACAATTCCAAAACTAGTGAATGGTTTTGAATAAATTAGGGAACGAACCTAAATTTGAGCTTAATCTTATCAAATCAATTATATGATATACCAAACACAAACAATATTCTTGTTTTGTCACAATGACAATAAAATTGGACTTGGTGAATACATTTACAAGAATATATTTACTTTAAGCATTTTGGTAGTTCTCACTTTGGTTAGAATTATTCGTATGGCATGACATTGCACATTTTGACAGCGATCCTTTGAACAAAGTAAACTTAGTATCCACTCAGTCATAGTTGCTGCAGAAGTCTTAACGATGTATTCACCGTCAGGCGTTAACACTACGCCTAAGAAAACTAGACACATATTGTTAGGTATAGCCACGGTGGTGTTTCTAGTTTCCGTTGCAATTGCTGTCTGTGCTATCTACTACTACAAAACTGGATATGGCCAACAAAATGATCGTCTGCAGCAAGGTAAGACTGACGTCATCATTTTAGTAAGGCGTAGTTTTACAAGTTTGAAGTTTATTGTGTAACAAATATAACAGTGAATTTTTATGTTTTAGAGTTTGAACTTGAATTATTAAATTTATATAATAATTGGTTTGTGATACAGGGATGTAATTAGTTTGGCTGTGTTATTTTTTATACTGAATGGGCATAGGTGTGGTAACACTCTGTTCCAGTTGAAAAGGTCCTTCGATTAAAATGAAAAGATTTCTTTGGTTTACGACAAAAGTCAACAGAGCGAAGTATTTGGACGGAATTCATTAGGGAACGAACCTAAACTTCGGATCCACGAAAGTAATATGGGAATGCCAATTTACGACATCAACGGTGCAAGTATGCCATATCAGTATTGTAAATGTGTACTTATTCATCGTGTGATAGATTTACTTTCAGTCGTATGCATTCCACTACGTAATAAGAACAATTCGCTTAATGCGAAATTGTAAATATTACATTAGCCCCTAGTTCTCCCAGCCTTATAAAGTTAGCGAAGTTTGCTCATGCCCAGAGTTGTCATCGAAGTGGTAACAATGGCTTCCCCTTCTGGAGCTAACAGAACGTCTAAGAAAACGAGACAAACATTCGCTGGAATTGCTGTCCTTGTTTTCCTGGTTCTCTTTGGAATTGCATTATTCGTAGTTCATTACTACAGAAGTTTGGAGCTGCAAGATAGTTCATCGCAAAAAGGTAATGATCGTGAATTTATAAACAAAATTCAATGAAGACAACGCTCTTAGGTTCGGTGGGAGGGTTGAAAATGAGAAATGTATGTGAACATGTCGGTGATAGAGTTTCATTTCATAATCGTATTTAAAAAGCCTGAATTACTCCAAAATTATTAGAAGCCAATTGAAAACGTTGAACTATTTGTTTGAATTTCGCCAATATAAGAAATATAAGGTCATTCGGGTCATGAGAAACATAGTGAAATTAAGTATGACCGCCCTTTTTATGGGATAGAGTGTTTCACGGCTGACGATGACGAACGCACGGTCGTCACGTAAACATGAATTCCCAAATTTATGAACGATATCAAAATTACCGCCACAGAGGGTGCAATTTTTGCTTAACTAGAACAACAAAACATATTACGAACATACCTGTACATTTAATGGAATACAGTACGCAAAACATCCACCCTGCCCCTTCCCATCAACTCTCCCTTCCTATCCTCTACCACATCCCATACACCCTGCCCCTTCCCATCCATTCTACCCCTGATCATCCTCTACCCCTTCACATCCACTACTACCCCAGCCTATCAACCCCTACCAAGGCACCCCTACCCCTTCCCATCCATACCCCTCCCTCTCCACCACTACCCTTTCCCATCCACCCCTTCATCACTAATAAAAGCTGCCTCTTTATGCAATACTGTAGACCTACTAGGCACAGTGACCGGCATGAACCCGGAAATCCAGGGTAGCACAAAAATGAACAAAGCTGTTAGGTGTAGTTTAATCGTATATGAATTGTTGGGGTCAAAGTTCATCTTGAGAAAAGAAACTCAATTGCACGTATAAGAAGTCGGTTCACTTTTGAGTGAAGAATCTTTTGTGAGCACCTTTTAATGAAGAATCTTTTGTGAGCACTTTTTAGTTACGAATCTTTTGTGAGGAATTGAATACATACACGTTGGTTATTTGCCTAATACTATGCCATATCTTACTCTGATATGTGATTTGAATACTCGCTGAATACTGCAATGCGGTTGTATACATTTGAGTCTTAACTTTATTAACCAATCAGTGTGCGCGTTTGCTTTGTAGTAATGACGTAATGTTTATTTGCGTATCACTCACAGTACAAACAAATATCCTTCAGCTGAAAAATGAGTTCGTCCTTTTTTGTTTAGTATTTCATTAAAATTTTCGAAATGTATATTTGCTTTGTTGTTCTTCTTGAGCAAAAATTGCCTTCTCTGTGGCGGTAATTTTGATATTTTTAGTTAGCTATTGTTTATGGTCACGTACGTGACGACCTTGCATCTGTCGTCCCTGGTCATCTGCGGTAAAACATATTTTAGACCTAATACTAAAAACCGGTACCCAATCACAACAAAGAACAACGCAGTAAAACAGCACAAAAGGGCATAACAGTGAACACCACACCACAACACAACACAACACAACACAACACAACACAACACAACACAACACAACACAACACAACAAAACAAAACAAAACACAACACAACATCACACCACAGCATAGCACAAGCACCATAACGCATAGCACACAACACAACACAACACAACACAACACAACACAACACCGCATCGCACCACACAAACCTAACCCAGCCCAACACGACACAACACAACAGAGCATCACATCACAGTACAAAACAACACCACACCACGCCACGTCACGTCACGTCACGTCACATCACATCACATCATCTGACATCACATCACATCGCATCGCATCACATCACATCACATCACATCACATCACATCACATCTCACCACACAGTATGGCATCACACATCAAAGCGCATGAGACAAGACAAACTTACACTATGAAATACAAAACATCACAACACTACAGAACATACAGTAACATCACAGTTCAGCTAGGTATATTTGCAATTGATCTGATTATGGCACCTTTAGTTTCATCATTGTTGCAGTCAATAACGAAATACACATAGATTTTAGGTCAGTCTTGTGAACCCGGAAATCCAGGGTAGCAAATATTACACAAAGAGCACAAAGAACGGTCATGCACAATGAAATAGATTCTGATGGTTGTTGTGAGAGGAAAGATAGACTAAGGACAAAACGGCTGTAGTATTTTTATACTGTATGAGCATATATAGGTGTAGTAACACTCTGTTCCAGTTGAAAAGGTCCTTTGATTGAATATGAAACGATTGCTTTGCTTTACGTTAAATGACAACAGATCGAAGTACTTGGACGGAATTCATTAGGGAACGAACACAAAGTTCGGATATATCAAATTATAAGTTATTTTAAGAATGCCAATTTATGACATCAACGGTGAAAGTGACATATCAGTATTGTGTACTTATTCATATGATACTCTCCGTCGCATGCATTCTTCTGCGTACTAATAAGAACAATTTGCTAAATGCAAAATTATAAATATTTAATATTACATTAGCCCCTAGTTCTCAAAAACTTATAATGTTAATGAAGTTTGCTCATGCCCAGAGTTGATGTCGAAGTGGTAACAATGGCTTCCTCTAACATAACGTCTAAGAAAACGAGACACATTCGCTGGACACGCTGTCCTTGTTTCCTTGGTTCTCTTTGGAATTGCATTATTTGCAGCTCACTTCTGTACAAGTTAGGAACTTATATGGCATGTGTTGCACTTACAATATATACTGTATATCAACTCACGAACACGCTCTCTTTCAAAACATTTACAATGAATGCACATCTACCTTGTGAATAGTGTAGAGTACAAAGACTCCCCAGTAGTGTCTGGGGTATTACAATGTCGATGATTGTTACAAGATGGCTATACTGAGAAGCTGACTCACAACATATCCTCTTATTTCAGTCAATTGCAAGTGATAGTTACGTTTCCTTCAATAGTACAAAATACAATGAGTGACTTTTAAATACGCCGTCTAAATTTCGCCCAGAAACGTATAAACTCAACTTGTAGTAAAATCACACGATAGAAACTCTTGATAGGAGTATTTTGATTAATCTACAAAAGACAATTTTCAAAAGGTTTTATTATTTCTGTCAAGGCCTAGCAAAAAAAATCGTGTTGTTCCGATTACACTCAATTTTAGAATAGTTGGGGTAGGTAGATTTTTTAATTTTTTTTAATATTTTTTTTTTCAAATGTGTGTCTGATGTGCATTTTTAAAGTCTTTAGTCACTTACTTACCATCCCCGTTGTTACCTTTGTGATAGGCATCGCCACTTCACTGTTGCTATGGGCGTGGGTCATTGTTGCTAGGGCCAATTGTGTTGAACTGTTTTAAACAATAACTGCAGAACAATACCTCCAGAAACATTCCCACCAAGTTTCAACCCCATTCACCATGCAGTTTCAAGATATAAGTTTTTGACCAAATTTGAAATTTTTTTGACCTAATTTGCATATCACTGATAGGATCGTCACGTTATGAATACAGCTTCATCTACACATCCCCAGATGTATCCTCATTACATTTCAGCCAAATCTGCTCGATAGCTTTGGAATGATAGATTTGGACAAAAAAGATACGTTTTAGCCCTAATTTGCATATCGCTGAAGTGATCATCATTTCATGAACACTTCTTAATCTAAACACCGATAAGTATTATAGAGCATTAGCATTATAGAGGTCATGGGGTCATTGAATATATTAACACACACACACACACACACACACACATATATATATACACACACACACATATACATATATATATATATATATATATATATATATATATATATATATATATATATATATATATATATATATATACAAAGCCCAACCCAAGGCCATACGTCATCTCATTGGAATCGAAAGAAAGCCCGAACGTCTAACAGCAAGACTATGCTTTGTCCAGTGATCGAAACTTTTCAAAAAAGGTCAAGCTGTTGTGAACCCGGAAAAATCCAAGCTATTCATTTGGAAATATCTTATAGAGGAGAATACAGTGTTTGCACATTAAGGGTTTTATCTGTAGCCTCAAACGGCGGAAGGTAAAAAAACTGTAAATACGTAGTAGCCCTTGTTGACAATGCAGGCACTATTCGTAAGATGTGCTTATGTTCATGATGTACTCAGTGACGCCCTCAACGTTCATGAGAACGCTTAACCTCATTGTTGTAGTAAGGGCCTGTGTTGAGCGCAGTCTTGCTGTTAGACGTTGGGCTTTCTTTCGATACTATAAGCGAACGAAGTTCGCAGTGAGGGCTTGCCCGAACACTTGGATTTTCCATCCTCGATAGCGATATCGTATTGTATCGGAAGAACATCCGAGGTCTAGCAGATATACTAGGTGTAACGTAACTAGATTAATCACGTGACCAAGGGGTGCCCTCTTCATGCCTGATTGTGTTTTACCACTTTTTGCACACTTTATCGGACAGCAATTTAAAAGTTGCAGGCATTTGGAAATTTTTATGATGTTCAATTCACGTCATGTCCAAAGGTTTTATTTCGATAAAGCACACACATAGTAGAATTTTATTATTTTAATTGGACATCTTGAAAAATAACAAATAGTGCTTTCTCTGTTATTAATTCAAAGGCCCCGTTCCTGATGTGATTGATGACGCTATGACGTCACCACAGCACATTACGACACCTACTCCAACGATTCCTGGAAGTAGTTCAACTAATTTACATACCAGTGACGTAAGTGGTGAATCTATGACGTCATCACAATACAGTACGACACCTACACCAACAATGCCTGGAACTGATTTACGTACGAGTGACGAAATCACCTTATCATCAACAAGCACCAAACCAATCAGTGGCACTGTTTCAACTGCAACAGGATATGACGTAGCATCTACCTCTACCCCTCCAGAGTCACCAACAACAGACTTTGTCAGGGAAACAACCTACATAACTGGTATAAATCTTTCCATACATTTATCTATTTATCTATAAAGCATAATTTACAACTTCATTCACACTCAGACAACTCTTTGTCCTTTTTAGGGACCGGTCAGTTTCTTCGGCCTAGGGAGGGTGGATTGGTAGGGGTGGGGGAGGGGTCACCATGTTTTTTAAATTACCAGTTGGGGGGGGGGGTCATCCTGTTTTGAAACATTTGGATGGGGGTGGGGGTCATTGTGTTCTTGGGATTTTCAGGATTCACAATATGTACACTGTTACCATCAATAGGAAACTTGCAAACCTGCCATTTTGAATGTTGCATCATGGGAAATGAGATAATAAATACTAATCAAATAGTATTGTAAACAATAATGTTACATTGTTTGTAATCACAAATAATCAATTCATAGTTACCCTGACAATTGTGGAAGGTTTATTTTATCAGTAGCTCCTGATTAGATATTACGATAACCACAGATATTTTATAGTCCTTTGCGTCTGAGCATGCTCAGTCTGGATTGCAAGTTCACATAACCAGAATTTGTTAAACTTCTTTTTAAAAAGGGGCACTATGGGAGTGTGTGCAAACCATGTCAAATATCAGAATTACAATTAAGCAAGCCACAACTACAATTATGGGTTAGAAGACAAATAATGTAATTGGTTTTGGTTCCTGAAATTAAATAAGAAATTGAAAATTAAAATTCCAAATCTGAAGGGTGTACGATATTAACTAGAAATGTATTACACAATGCATATATTACGACACAGCACAGCACAGAACAGCACATTGCAGCACAGCACAACACAACACAGCATAACACAACACAACACAACACAACACAACACAACACAACACAACACAACACAACACAACACAACACAACACACAACACAACACCCCAAAATACAATTATATATACTAAGACGACTCTATTGATATCAGGCTAACATGTAATATAGCAATTGCATAACATGACTGTGAAAGAAAATAACACCGCATACAATTCTGAGCTTACAATTATTTTTTCGTAACTTCTTCCATATAATTAGACGTAAGCCATGAACCCAAAACAGCAACACACGATGGTAACACACCATTATCAACTGACAATGATATCATCAAATCATCAACAACTCCTTACATGCCATCAACTGTAGTCAGTCCAACTACCACACCTGATATTGTCACTACAACTGAGAAAATTGCCAGTAGCAGTCCTACTACTACCACCACTCCTTTTGTGTCGTCCACCGTAGCTGTTCTTAATGGCACACGTCCGGATTACGTAACAGGTGAGAAAAGTTTCTAAATAATGGAAAATGATACCTAAGAGCAACTTTCCAGATAAATGGAAAATGTTCTTATTATCATCAGATCTCCCTCTGGAAACACATCATAAAGAAACAGAACCTGTGGCGTAACAGCACAACTGTACAGTTTATCTGTTGATTTTTTGAAAATGTTACTAACATGATGATCATTCCCTGTTGTTACCTATTGAATATGCAAGATTATTTTACTGTTGCTATGGGCGGTATCTCAATTGCTGGGTGACTATAGCTAATTTTGTAATGTTTGTCCACGTTTCTGTTATCATCTTTGCAATATACACCATTGATTGGCTGTTACTATCGGCATGGTCTTGCTGCTAAGTACATATGTGTTTATATTGTGAATGTTTCTCCACTAGCCTAGCTATCCATGTTACGTGTATATTAACCATGCACACCATCATTTGGCTGTTGCTATGGAAATGGTCTTGTTGTCGACAAATTCAAAATATCATTACAACATAGTAACACAGTGATACAGCAATATTAACTGATAATAACGCCACAGTAAGAGATAAACGTCATAGGTATATGTGATAAATCTGATATACATGATAGGTATATTGTGTACGTCATAAGTATGTAATATAGGTAGGTGATATACATGATGGGTACATAACATACATGATATGTATGTAATATACATGAATGGTATGTTGTATACATGATAGGTATGTGATATGCATGATAGGTATGTGATATACATGTATGGTATGTAATATACATGATATGTATACAATATACGTCATAGGTATGTAATGTAAACAGTAATCCAACATTCGAGGTAGGGTTGTGGATTAAAATGATGCAATAATTGCTTTGAACAGTTGACTTTACCTCAGCACTTTATTTGAGTGCTGTACATATAAGATATAACTATTTCAGGACTGACAAGTTGGTACACATGGGGCGAATGGTCATCCTGTGACGTCACGTGCGGAGGTGGTATTAGAGTCCGTACAAGAGCATGTTATTCAGCTGTACAAAATAGAGTGTGTTATGGTGATGCATCACAATCTAGGAATTGTGCGGAATGGGAATGTCCAGGTAAGATGAATTTGACACAAGTCTGCAAAAATTGTACAAGATTACATCTCGTGAAATAAAACTGGTGCGTTTACATGTTTGTGACAACTAGGAATGACACAAGGCTCAAGCAAAGACAAATAATATAACTGGTATAGTTTAATATAGGCGACAGTGGTGGCGGTGTCGGTAACTTGTCAAAGCATAAACCCCAGCAAGTCTTGATCCAATACTCAACAGCAGGTAATGTACAGGAAGTAAACATTTGTCGCTTGTGTCTGTCTCTAGTAGTGTCCTTCATTTACAATTTATTGTATTTGGTATTTTGATTATCTCTTGCAGAGGGGGTTTAAGGACAACATGAAAAACACCGCGCGTGCCTGAAATAATTATGACAGACAAAACATTTACCACATCAAACATATCACGTCGACGTCCAGCAAAGGCACCCGCTATCAGACTATGTTGTTTGGCTTTATCTATTAAAGTTGTCTTTGTGTGAAGCTTAATTCATTTAATTTAACAAGCGCACTGGTGTTATTTTTTCTAGTTGTATTGTGCTATTTTTCCTAGTTGTATCGTTTCAAGCAATGAAATCTACATACTAATACCACTACCAACCCAGAAAGATTAGATCAAGAAGTGGTTCATTTTAGCTCAGTTAGTCTCGGTTACCCAGCCTCTTGCCGTTGAGGACATTGCCACACCCCCACCCCTGGGGAGCGGGACTATGCCCTCAACGGCAAGAGCTAGGGTAACTGAGACTGGACTGTTCACATAAATAAACAGTTGTGTTTGGATCTGCCTAAGCTTGTTTCATCAGACAGTATGTTCACAGTGAGATAAAATGTATAATATGAAATGCCTACCCGCTATCAGTGTCTGTATTTTAGTTCATGTAATTTGTAACGAAATACGTTGTACGAGACGTAAAAACCATCATGCTACGTACGTGAACGCTATAGTCACTCTGGTTTGGTAGTACATTGCTATTCAATTTCGTTGCAGATTGTTTTAACCGGACTTGTATCTTTGGCGAAATGGATGATATGTGTCAGTTCTGTGTTTGTGACAATCATACCATATCTGGTACTGTGACCGACAAAGTAGGACGGCCACAACAAGATGCTTACATCTATCGTCAAAATTATCCAATAACTGCTGTAAATGTATCTGACCAGGATGGAAATTTCCAGCTAAATGGGGTTTGTATCGACGATTATGCATTGGTGGTAGAGAAAATAGGTTTTACAAGTAAGATAGTACAGGCCTCGCAGCGGAAAAGACGCCAAACTACTCGACGGATGTATCTAGACATTGTCTTAGAACGACAAGGTAATCCCACAGAATACATTTCCGAAATGCAACATTTTCATTGGGGAAAATAAAAACCATTTAAGATACTGACGATTGATTTGAACGCTGTAACGATATAACATTTTGCACAATTGGTAATGACAATCTCTACTCACAGAGTCAAACATTTCTTGGAAGCGAATCCCACAGTTTTACTACTGACGTCTCCTCAGCATTTTCAGAGTTATACTATGGGTGTATTCGCTTCCAAGAAGTTTTTTGACTCTGTAAGTAGGCCGAGGATTTTTTATTACCAAGTTTGAACCCAGATTTCATGAACATTCATCTTCACATGTACCACGATATATTTTTGCAACAATTAATTTGAAAGAGAAAAATATTTTTCTCTAAATGTCACACGAAAAAGTACTGTCATAACTCTCAAATTACATACACATTCAAAGTTTACAATACATTGTCAATCCAAGAGCATATTATGCAGAAGGACTTCGGGAGCTTCAGTCATTACAAGGTGGGGGGGGGGGATCAAGCCTGGTCTGTGGCATAAACTATGACCTGTAATACCCCTCGTCTATTGCGCTAAAAAGTACCCCCCCCCCTCACAGTATCCTTTCTCTATAATATTACCCTCCCCAGTTCAAATATTTCAATGAAAAGCAATTTTAAAAAGTGCCCTCCCCACCCACAGTCCATTGGCCCAACCCCCTGTAATTACTGAAGGCTCCCTTATTTCTATTACTACTACATAAAACGTGATACAAGGAACCGTTATGAATTGGAATATTTCAAAAATTTTCGGCAAAGATGTTCAATAGCTATTGCCAGTATACTGACATTCTGGATGAGAAAAATAAATAATGACAGCAGCAATGAGAGTACTTCAATGCATAGAGCTCTGGCCTTAGACAGATTCTTTCCCTTCAAGAGCTCCTTAGATAATATCATAACTAGGTAAAGCCCAGAAGCTCATGCAGGGTAGATTCACTTCTGACCGACTGCCTCATGATGATATCACATATAGTGCCCTCTGCGTGGAGAATGTGCATAGTATATAGAACGCGCATGCGTAGTCATTGCGCCGCAATGCATCCTTGGGTAAAGCCACAAAAAAAAAATCGCAGAGTATATAGTACTAGTTATTGAGCTGCTACGCGAGCTATTACATGCAAAGAGACTAAATGATTGTATAGTCTCATACTATTTATGAACCCATATGTTAACACTTTGGATAATAGCTGATGAAAATAACAAAATATTCGTTTGTTTTTATTTCTGAATTAGTGCTACCAATTATGGATGACCATCCCCAAAATAAAAGACGACTGATTGGTAGCAATGTTAAGTTTTGTTGTCAAGCACATGGTAAACCTGACATCGAATATTATGAATGGTAAGTATTAATGTCATTTTATGTCAACACTATACAAAGTATAATTTATTTGAATATCCTTCACATCTTTAATGTCCCTACTCTGTCTCAACATTACTTTTGTGTCACTTTATGTATCAAATGTATATCACTAACTCTCTTTTAATAGGTTCAAGAACGCTATAATTCTGCCTAAAGACCTGTACAACAACTCTGGTACCATTGTTCTAAACAATCTTAATTCGGGTGACAGTGGAGTTTACAAATGCCGTGCTAATAGTGCCATAGGAGCAGCGTACTCTATACCAGCAACACTTAACGTCGCTGGTGAGTGATATTGTAGATTCATTTTTCACATTTAATTGTTATTGTTACCTTATCATACTACCAACCAATACAGTTTCATACAAATTCACACACACACACACACACACACACACACACACACACACACACACACACAAATACACAAACACACATACAAACACACACACAAACACATACACAACACGCACACAGAGACAGACAGGCAGACATATATACACAAACAGACACAGACACATACACAGACACAGACATACACACTGCCATGTCTGTAGTACAACTGAACCTTAATTCAGTTGTGAAAATGATAAAGCTTACTGTAAGAAATATAATGTATTGCCAAATCTGAACGTTTTCACTCATATTTCAAGCAACACAAAAACGATGATGTTGAAGTACATTGTTGTGACCTAGAACGACGAAGGTACGATATAAGTCCTGTATTTTTTATTAAACTCGTACAACTTGGCTTTCACAAGGTATATTGATAACTACATGTATACCCACAATTCTCTGTAAATTTTTTGTAGGCAATGAATCGACATCATGCAGTACAATACCAACATCCAGACTTCTAAAGCTTCCCGATGAATGCATAGTTAATGGTAACCAGTATTATGAAGTTGGTCAGTGTATTGCAAACAAATGTCTTGGTGACCTCACCAATGATTTGGAATGTGTAGACGAACAGGAATACTGCTGTACTGCTGTTAAAACCGAAACCCAAAGTATAAATTGTGCATCTTTCACGATGTCTGTTACCGTAGTTACCGAATGTAGCTGCATGCCGTGTACACAGCAAACAGTTAGAATTTACGGCCGTGTACTATCTGCTGATGACAGACGTCCAGTTCGGAACCGTGATGTTTATGTAGACGATGTCAACGTTGATAAAACAGATGATGTTGGAGGTTTTAATTTTGAGATCTCTAGGGCAAAGCGTCGGTTATGTGTAAAAATTCACGATAAATACGATGTGTTCGTTGACTCGAGTCGTGTTCTACCTATTGGAGAAAGTAGTGCAATTTTTCATGAAATTTACCTCCAGAGGAAGGCACCAAAAGTCACACTAAATGCGAGTGAAGTGTCGACTATACCACTAGGACTTGGTCAAGACAGTTTTGCTGAAGTTATGATACCTGATGGTGCATTTCGAAAACCAGACAATACACTGTATGAGGGCAATGTCACGGCATCAGTAACATTTGTTGACCCAAATGACCCACTGGCGAGTGACATCATACAAAGTGATTTAACTACAACTGATATTGAAGGCCAGAGTCAGCAACTTCGAACCTACGGAATGTTTACAGCGAAATTCCAAGACAATACAAATAACCCACTCAGAATAGACAAACCAATGCAAATTGTTATCGACACAGCAACAACCAACATTGATGTCAATGATGTTGATGAAAATGGTGACCTAAGAACAAAATTATGGTTGATGAATGCAAATACGGGATCATGGGATGAAATTGGAAAACTTCGGACTGTGCAAGATAGACGGAGGAAGAGACAGGCAAACACAATAATAGTTGGTGACATTGTTCCTATTAATTTAGATAATTCATTTAATGATAATAATTGGTGGAACCTTGACGTAACATTGTCCTATGGTTTTACAAAATGTTACTTGAAGATAAGAGTCTATGAAGATGAAACGTTGAGTACACCCATAGAGGGCGCTGTAGTTACGGCAACGACATACGATTTAACTGATAGAACTAATCGTTTAGATTTTGATTCTGGGGCATTAGCTGTCTTTGACAAGGGAACTTCAGATCAAGTAGGGTCTGTGTGCCTAGTTACTCTTTGTTCCCGCGATAAAGAATTATTTTCTGTTAGAGTCACTGCAAAGGTTGGTGATAAAGTGTTAGCAGCTGTTGATCCACGAAATCTTACTAACAGTACAAGTGAGTGGCCACAGGATATCATGGAAACAGTTGAACTTCCGAAGGAAGGCGATGAAAGTGGTAGCTTAACTATGAGAGCGATAACACCAAAGATGTCCTGTGATCCAAACATCCAAGGTCCGTGTCCTAACAATGACTACTCTGACTATGATCAATACTATGACATATTTGACTATGAAGATAAAAGTGGAGATGACCCTGGTCCACTTTACTGGCAGTGGATTGCTTATGATATAGCTGAGGGAAAGTGTAACAGTGCTGACAAGAATGAAAACCATGTTGTCTTTGTCAAGAAATCAATCGGTGGACTGTACGAATATGAAACCGAAGATTATGATATCAATAATGCAGCTCACTATGAAAGACCTCGTACAGCGATGTCATGGTTTTCAAAGGAAGGTACCAAAAAGAAAGCTTGTTTCATAAAGATTCTTGTGGATAGTTCCATCTCTGAAAGGTTTAGAGTGTCCAGTTATGGTGGTGGTAATCCATCAGTTGATAATGATCTGTTTGGTTTACGCATTGACGATTCCAAACCGAATCCCCCTCTACTTGAAGCATCAAGTTTCAGAGCAGCGTGCATTGAATTCAAATGCAGTGGTGATCTATGGACTGGAGACACCGGAACTGGAGAAACGTTAGGAAGAGATCAAACTGTCATTGAGGTGGCGCCCTCTGCCCACTCACCCCACCACTGCAATTTGAAAAATGGCAGTGACGGATATAGACCTGGATTTAAAAGTCTTATTCATAACCAGGGCCTTAGTGGTGACGTTGTCATAGATACTATAGGTGTACACACATTCACTGCTAAGATACCATTTGGTAATGCTAATGGACAAAACACTGGAATTTATATTGGTCAAGGTGCGGGTCCAGATGGCTACAATGATGCAAAAAAAAACTGCGAATGTGGTAGTGATGTGTGTGGGGATGTCAACATAGATAATCCTGAACAAGGATGGGCTTTGCAGTTTGACTGCAACTGAAAGTGATACGACTGACTTTACGAAAAGTTATCTGATGTACACCTATGTAACTCCAATTACAGCCTATACATGATTGAGGAGCTTATTAAATCTTCCTTTTACTGCTACCTCAGAACACTACAATTCTTGTAGTGGTCTGAGGTACTACATATGACTTTGAGGAGCTAACAACCGAGGAGGAGGACTTCAACACATCTTACTTAAATCACCTTCTTTAGACTCACTAGACAAGATGATAACAAAAAATCAATCCACCAATTAAAAAACTAATAGCAAGGGATTTTATTTCAGAGTGAAGACTTTTTTCTTTTCTTTTCTCTTAGTCATAAATGATGAAGGCCCCCATAAAGAATCGTTTCTGGTCAGAACATTTTGTCTAAAGTGATGTGACGAAGCTTTTTTTTTAATTCTCAACAAACCTTTCATTCAGTCTACTATTTATAACAGTTACTGTTCTTTTTATTTAGTACTTCAGAGCAAGTGTGTATGTGGGACAAATGTCATTTGTTTGTTCATGATTGGCTCTGCAGTTGTCTCCACTGAAGTAGGGAGAGTTATTTTGTGTTTCCCCACAGATCTACAGACTGCATGGGCTGGACAAACACACAAACAAGACTGATGTGAGGGTATTTAAGTGATGCGCACACTGACCAGAAACAATTCTCTTTTTTTGGCCATATACTGGAGTAATTATTAAAACATAAAAAGAGGAGCACTTAATTGCCTTTATAATCTGGTTTTATTGTCTGATATTACCAATTAGTAGACTTGTAATTATTCATTCATAATTATCAATAGTTTCATGATATATGTCTATCTGTATTTACATTCATATTTTTACTAAACACATGAAACAAAAATATAATTTTGGAGTTTGACAAGTCTTGCACAGAGATTTTTTTATAGATCTATATACCAGAAGGTGAAATTTGCAAACATGCCACCAATAATGATCTTGCTTCCGATTGGTAAAATCTCACCATTTGGGTATTGATCTACAAGCAGATTCCCGAGTGGGTGTTATGAAACCCAGTTAACATACACTCACAGATCAAGCAAGATAAGGAAAGTTTTCTTAAATTTGCTATAGTTGAAACTGGAACAAATTTTATTTCTGATATATATACATGTAATAATATAGATTGTATAGAATGTATTGAGAAGAATGGTGGATTTTCAATTTCATAATTTCAAAAGTTTTGTCTCTACTAATAATCAAATTTATGACATTTACACACATACATACATACATACATACATACATACATACATACATACATACATACATACATACATACATAAACACACATACATACATACATACATACATACATACATACATACATACATACATACACATACATATGTACATTCATACATACATACATACATGCACACATGCACGCACGCACACACACACACACATACATACATACATACATACATACATACATACATACACACACACATACATACATACATTGTACATACTACTCTAAGTACATGTAAGGTTTTCTGAAGTTTGCTACATTTGAAATTTTAATAATTTTGATTACAATTATTGAATATACAAATCATTTAGCTGGAAACTTAATGGGTCAATAGTAGTTTTTTGTATCTAAAGTTTTTGACCGTTTCATACTAATTATAATCAAACCAAGTATTCTGGTATACTTACAAACTGAACTTAATCCAAATGTATAGTAAATTTTGAATATTAAGAGTTATTAAATATTAGCCTTGAAAGACTAATGCTACTACACTCTTTCAGATATCCTAACTGACATTTTGTTTTTTTAAATTTTTAAAATATTTGCTTATCCCCTTTAGATGTGCTAGTATGTAACCAATGCCAAGTCACACATGTGCAAAGAATTAAGATATGTTAGAAGTTACTAATCTATTAAGGGATTTTACGTCTCGTTGCAGATCTCGCGAGTTATACAAATATGCTCAGCAACAATGGTTGTCAAACGTGTGATCGTTGTCAAGCTTTTGCTGTGGCCATGTGCAATGATGTTGAGAACAAAAGTGTTGCTAAGCGTTTGACACTTTCAGCTTGACCACCCTCACTTGTGGTTGCTATGGATACAATGGCTCATGCAGAATCTCATGAGATCTACCACAAGACTAATTTAAGTGAAGTTTTTTTGCATTCCTTTGTTTTATTGATTTTAGATTGTAGAGGTTAAATAAAGTAGTGTGGCTTTTTAATCCGTTGCTCTGTGTTCTTAATACCTGAATGTGTGTATACTGCTATTGTGTCACTCAGTGAGGATGACTGGTCAGCTTTGATAAGGATCACACATCCAATTACTTATTTAAATGTTGCCTTGGTCAGAAACAAAACAAAACAAAACAGAACAAAAACACATTCATACCCCCGTTAGAGAGTTCTTAGTAATACTAATAGGCAAACCGAAATAAATTGAATAAGTTGGTCACACATTGAATTTTAACAGTGTTGGTAGACTGTCGACAGTCGCTCGCGCCTTTTTTTCGTACGTTTTATCTAAACTCCGATCCGGCGCAACTACTGTCACTAGTATAATCGATATCGAGGGCCGAAGGCCCGGCTCGGGCCTTCGGCCCTCGATATCAGTTTGCGATTAGACTAGTGTTGCGCCGGATCGGAGTTTAGATAAAACGTAGGAAAAAAAGGCGCGAGAGACTGTCGACAGTCTACAGTGTTGGTTGTAACTGTTGTCATGGTAATCATGTACCCTCACTCTAACATTAGATAGTGAGCAGATTACACTTTAAAATTTTAAGTTTTGAGTCTAACTGTTGTCATGGTAATCATGTGCCCTCACTCTCATTCATAGATGCAGAGAGTTGACTTCATTTTGAATATTAAGTTTGGGGTCTAACTGTTGTTATGGTAATCATGTACCCTTCATTCTAATGTTAGATGCAATGAGCTGACTACATTTTCAATTTTAATAGTTTTGGTTAACTGTTGTCTTAGTAATCACATACCTCACTCTCATGCTAGATGTAGCGATTGTCTGCATCTTCAATTTGAACAGGTGTGGTTCTAACTGTTGTCATGGTAATCATGTACTGAGGGTACTCATGTTAGATGTAGGGAGTTGACTACATTTTGAATTTTAACAGTTTCGGTTCTAGCTGTTGTCATGGTAATCATGTACCCTCACTCTCATATTAGATGTAGCGAGCAGACAACATTTTGAATTTTAACAGTTTCAGTTCTAGCTGTTATCATGGTTATCAACTCTAATATTAGCTGCCATGAGTCTGATTACACTTTGAATTTTAACAGTTTTGGTTCCAACTGTTGACCATAGTAATCCCGTACATAAAGAGTACCCCGACAGACAGCGACAACTTCAGCCAAGGCGTCATCATTTACTTGATTGCAGTATTCTAAATCTATATACTTCAGATAGGCTGCATAACACGTAGAACGATGTGGTACAAATAGATCTTCAAACTCCTATTTAAAGACAATACGATAAGATGGTCAGATAACAGAGAAACCAATTCTTTCCGAATCAGTGTTCTCCACAAGGGGTTTTAGCAGGGCGCGGCGCCCTGGTATTGACGGCCGACGCCCTGCTTTAATGTTTTGCACCCTGCTTCAAATATTCAGAATACATACAGTACAGTTTCAATATTGTACTGTTTGTTTACTTCACACATAATTATCAATATAATTATCTATGTTGCCTGGCAACACGTCTACACACTACATAGCAATACATCTATATGTTGCCTAGCAATACATCTATTTGTTGTCTGGCAACACATCTACACATTGCATCTATATGTTGTCAAGCAATACATCTATTTGTTGCCAAGCAATACATATACCGGTATTTGTTGCCTGGCAACACATCTACACACTGCATAGCAATACATCTATATGTTGCCTAGCAATACATGTTTCTTGCCTAGCAACACATCTGTACATTGCCTAACAACAGGTCTACTCATTACCTAGCAACAAATCTACATATTGCCTAGCAATACATCTAAATGTTGCCTAGAAATATTTTGGCAGGCATTCTACTTACCTCATCACTTGAAAGTTGAGGGTCGCCACTTTCCTTCAGTACTTTCCTTTCTCTTAGTTTCACTTTAAGGAGAGCTTGGCATCGCCTCCATTTATGTAAATCTAATAAATATTATAAATGAATAATATTATATGAGAAACAATGTATGATATGTATGCAAATAAGTTAGTGTATAATCTGTCAGACAAGTATGCAAATAAGTAAGAAAAGCTACAATATATCATACAGGTATGCAAATGAGAGACAAAGAGTACAATGTATCATACAGGTATGCAAATGAGTCAAAAAAGCTACAAATTCAATGTAACATACAGGTATGTATTAAAATGAGTTAAAATGTATCATACAAATATGCAAATGAGTCATAAAAGCTACAAAGTATTACACAAGTATGCAAATGAGTGATAAAGTGTACAATGTATCATACAAATAAGCATTGCCAAATGAGTCAAAGGTTATAATGTATCTTATAAGACCATGCAAATGAGGCAGAAAGCCACAATGTATCATACATGTATGCAAATGACAAGTATGCAAATGAGGCAGAAAAGCCACAATGTATCATACCTGTATGCAAATTAAAAGTATGCAAATGAGGCAGAAAGTCACAATGTATCATACATGTATGCAAATTAAAAGTATGCAAATGAGGCAGAAAGTCACAATTTGTCATACATGTATGCAAATGACAAGTATGCAAATGAGTCAGAAAGCCACAATGTATCATACATGTATGCAAATGACAAGTATGCAAATGAGGCAGAAAGCCACAATGTATCATGCATGTATGCAAATAACAAGTATGCAAATGAGTCAGAAAGTAAACATGTATGGCAATATTTATTAAAATTATGATTAATAATAATATTCACATGCACTCATTAGCAGCTTTGAACTGCTTAATGAAGGATAACTCACTAATCAGGTAAGCATTTAATTATTACTAACTAAAAATAAACCATAACATATCTTGTGCAGTATTTTCTACACAATAAACTCGCTTGAAATATTCTGGACTGTGATTGGTAAACTTACCTGCAATGATCGGAAAGAATGGTTTCGATGTAATAGATTTTAATCCACACAGTATCGCAGTCTCTAGTAATGTACATGCTGATAATAACATTGTGATCGACGTGTTACTCAAATCTGAAGAAGAAAAAAAAACATTGAGATCAAATGACAGAGAGTACATGTTCTTATAACATATCATAAACAACCATACAGTACACTACAACCATGCATGACAACTGTATGTACCAGGCAACCTTACAGTACAGCCCTACAGGATAAGCAGATAGGTAAAATAAAAAAGAACACTCCTCAGGGACAACCCACCACAAAAACTGAGACTCTCCCGGGACAACCCAACAGTACACCATTACAGAACACCCTACGCTACATGTACATATCGACAGGACAATCCTACATGACAGAGAATCTTCTGGTATACCACACAGTACACTACTACAGGAAACAGGACAATCCTACATGACCTTACAAGAAACTCTAACAAAACTCTGGTCATTCTACATCATGACAATGCATGTCTATGTCACGACAACATGCATCTGCATCACTAGTTCTGCTCTGTTCAAAATATGAGTCAAAATTATTTTTCCTTGATATTACTGGCACTGGTATAATTATGTTATTCTCCAATATTTTTCTTCATTCCACTGGAAAATACTCATGACCTAAGGGTTGTCACTAACAGTCGCTAGTTGAACAGTGACAAACGCCCCTTAGGTCACTCATATTTTCCTTGACTGAAAGAAGAAAAATATTGGGAATAACATCTAATTGTTACCAATATTTAGCTGGGGAATAATATCTAATTATACAACCATAGGTAATCTTACTTGCATTCCAACTCAGATCAATTTTCTGTAGATAATGAAATCTTGACACCATCACAGTTACTGCTGTATCTGATAATTCTTCTACTCCACATAGGTTTAAGTTACTTAGATGTACACATTTATCTGCCATTGTCATCAATGTGTCATCCGTCGCCGGACACTGTCGTAAACTAAGACTTTCTAGTGATGTACAGGATTCAACTACGGCTGAGATTCCATTATCAGTCACTTCTTCACACCATGATATATCTAGATCTTTTATCTATTAAGAAAAATTATGAAATATTATATTACATTATGTTATGTTATATGCTATGTTATGTTATGTATGTTATGTTATATGTTATGTGATGTTATATTATGTGATGTTATGTTATATTATGTTGTTACGTTATGATATATTATATTATGTGATGTTATGTTATATTATTTTATGTGATGTTATGTTATATTATGTTATCATGTTATATTACATTATATTATATTTTATATATGACTACATTACATTACATTACATTACATTACATTATATTACATTACATTATGTTACGTTACATTACATTACATTACATTACATTACATTACATTACATTACATTATATTACGTTACGTTACGTTACGTTACATTACGTTACATTACATTACAATTACGTTACGTTACGTTACGTTACATTACATTACATTACATTACATTACATTACGTTACGTTACGTTACGTTACATTACATTACATTACGTTACGTTACGTTACGTTACATTACATTACATTACATTACATTACATTATATTACGTTACGTTACGTTACATTACATTATATTACGTTACGTTACGTTACATTACATTACATTACATTACATTACATTACATTACATTACATTACATTATATTACTTTACGTTACGTTACATTACATTACATTACATTACATTACATTACATTATATTACATTACATTACATTATATTATATTATATTATATTATATCATACTGAATGATACAATAAATAATCTTTATTTATACTGGATAGTTCTTTAAGTATATAAACACTTATCTCCCAAGAAGTCCAGTGAGGGCCATCCCTCATGGGTTCAATGTTAATGCAGGAGGAAACCGGAGTACCCGGGGAAAACCTGCGTTGTTTGGTAGAGTTAAACTGAATGACTCTCTTTTTACTTACTGCATGGTAAATTTAATCAAACCCTGAATGGGTTTGAACCCCGACAGCAGTGGTAAGTTTAACCGCTCGGCCACAGACAACCCTATGTTATAATATCCCTATTCTTTAATTTGACCCAAATATGACCAATTATATCTATCATAACATCATTACTCTAGGACCAACATATATTGACCAATCACATTAAGCGTAATAGACTTACCTTAGGACCAAAATATTTACCAATCCTATGCATTGAAACATCTGTAATGTTGGCTTCGGCAAGACATAGCTTTGTAAGAGCAGAGTCGCTATTGGCTAAGAGTGGAGTCAAACCAGCATCCGAGATGAAAGATACACCTGTAGCAAAAACCGTATAATGTTAATTATGTAGAGAACATCTGGTAATTTATGCAACATATGAACATGGTATTATTTGGCTATCCAGTAAAATGAATCATTAGCAATTCTTGCGCGTTCTCACAATAGCAGGAATTGGTGGTGAAAGGTTTAAAGTGGAACACAACTCCAGGAATTAGACATTTTCATAAACTATGCGTTCTCAGGAGTTATTTTATGATGCTTAAGGTGATGTAAAATCAAGAATTGACTCTCCAGAACCAATAGTTTAAGAAAATGTTTTGACTTTATGGCGTGGTGTTCCTCTTTCAGTGTAATTTAAATGAACTACCTTTAAGGTCAAGTTGTTCCAGTTTTCTGCATTTACTTAGACACACAATACCAGCACTGGACAGTGACTCACAGTCAACCTATAGAAAAAACACAAATACATTATTCGTATCCATGCAGTGTTCTCCCAGGATATATGGATAATTTGCATATTAATTTACATATAAATAACATGGTAATTTGCATACTGGTTTGCAATAGTGATTAGTATATGCATGTCTTCAACACTGGAACACATGTTTATTTTAACACATACACACATGTACATTCGGGATCAGCCATTTCTCTTCATGTGAAAGTATTAGTATAATTTTGATATGCAAAGATTACTATAAAGCTCAAGGAAGGTAGACCGCTTTTTAAGCACAGTAGAAACATGTCAAGCATGGCGGCCTAGATGGCAAAGATGGTGTTTGTACCATGCTTTCTCTATAGTGGGGAAGAACACTGCACGTACTAGACAGTTAAAGTGGTCATATGGATGAGGATTGGATATTTATTTTGGATATTAAATTTATAAAATAATTTTATCATGGCTTCCTACTTGAAAAATTAATGTGAAACAACATAGACCAAGTCTGTGTTTGTAAGGGACAATCGCACAATGTGTATGTAACTCAATAAATTGCAAGAAGCTAACAAATGTAAAATGTTGATTATTTTACTTTACATGTACGATAACAAACACTTTAAAAATCTGTTATGTTTTTGCAATGGAGTTAAGGCAGGGCCTCAGGGCTGGTGCAGATATTCACCCTTTCAGTTGCTTCAGGTACTGATGAGGTATTAGGATACTGTACACATACATATATACTTACCAGTGATAGAGTTCTCATTTCTGGTGCATTGTTGGTGATAAATTCCAGTGTAAAGTTGTTTAACTTTGACCAGGAAATGCTGAACTTTCTCATTTTTTTGTTAGCTGTAAAAAAGTCTCTGAGAGCACTGTCTGTTATCGGATGTTCTAATGTAATGTTACTAATGTCAAGGGATGTCATATTCGGTTGGAATAGTTGAGTTCTTTCTACAGCCTGTGTAGCTGTGGTCTCAGTGGAAGAGTCTGTACTCTCCTTGGAGTTGGTTGCCAGAGAATGGCCATCATTGTTGGTTGCTATGGAATGTGTGTCGTCATTTTTGGGTATATCTTCATCACTTTTAGCATCTGTACATGTGTTTGTTTTATCAACTGCATCATCAGTTTGTGTGTTCATTTTACTGCCTATGACATCATCAGATTGCGTGTCTATTGTCTTCAATCTTGCAGCATCAGCTTGTGAGTTTGTTTTGCTTCCTGTGACATCATCACTTTGCGTGTTCATTTTACTGCCCATGACATCATCAGATTGCGTGTCTATTGTCTTCAATCTTGCAGCATCAGCATGTGAGTTTGTTTTGCTTCTTGTGACATCATCACTTTGTGAAACTAATTTTGCCAATCTGACATCATCAGCTTGTATGATTGTTGTGTCACATATGACATCATCAGTTTGTGTGTTGGTTGTATTGTCTTTGACATCACCAGTTCTTGTGCCTGTTGCATTAGCTTTTACTTCCTCCGTTACAGACATTTCAAGATCAATGTCTTCATGGTTTAATGTTGTCATGACAACATTGCTAGTTGATGGGTTATTGAGACTAGATTTTGAGGAATCATCTGTGTTGAGATCAACTTTATCAGCTTTCAAAATGTCTGTATTGTCTGTATCTGACTTCATGGCAAGACCTTTATGTTTCATTGACATATGTTGGCTGTTTTTAGTACTTAATTTGTCTGTTGATGTGACACCGGAAGACATTTCTTTATCATCTGGTAAACATTCCAAGATGTGACCTTCTGACCCTATGTTACCAGTAGTAGTCATGGTGACACCAGGAGAAACAGAATCTTTCTTTTCCAATGGATCGCTTTGTATGGTGTTTGTTTCCATAGTTACACCATCAGTTGCTGGGCAACTCTTTTCTAAGTACTCATTCATGGCATCTTGGGAAATAAAGTTTGTTAGTTTTTGTCCTATTTCTTCTCCAGAGTGGCCTTTACTGTGTGAACTTTGACCTGAAATCTCAAAGGCAGACTTTGTGTGTTTGTTTGCAGCATCCTTTTCTTCAGTAATGTCAGCACCGCCATGTTGCTGATTGACATCCTTGATACTCGCATTTTCCTTTGTTATCATTTCTTCTACTTTTTCATCACATGTTAAATTTCTTGGAGCTTCCAGAATCTCATCTTCTGAATCATCACTTTGGTCCATTTTTTCAATTCTTTTTTCTAGATTTTTCTGACTTTGGATGAGATCAGAGATAAGTTTTTCTTCTTGCCTGTTTCTATCGAGAACTTGTCCATCCTGCGAGACTGCCAGTTGTACAACTGTTGCCAAATTGTATCCAGATAAATACCATAGAATACTTGTATCCATCTACAAAACAGATACTATGTAACAATTTAGACTAGAGGGGGGTGTTTGCAATTGAGATTTTCTAATAAATACCATAGGTTACTTGTATCCATCTACAAAACAGATACAATGTTACAATGTAGACTAGAGGAGGATGTTTGCAATTGAGATTTACTAATAAATACCATAGAATACTTGTATCCATCTACAAAACAGATACTGTGTTACAATGTAGACTAGAGGGGGGTGTTTGCAATTGAGATTTTCTAATAAATACCATAGGATACTTGTATCCATCTACAAAACAGATACTATGTAACAATTTAGGCTAGAGGGGGTGTTTGCAATTGAAATTTTCTAATAAATACCATAGGATACTAGTATCCATCCACAAAACAGATACTATGTTACAATGTAGACTAGAGGGGGTACTTACAATTGGGATTTACTAATAAATACCATAGAATATGTCTATCCATCTACAAAACAGACATTGTATCAATGTAGACTAGAGGGGGGGGGGTACTTTCAATTGAGATTTACTACAGTAGATAAATAACTTAGAATAGTTGTATCAATTTACAAACAGATACTGTGTTACAATGTAGACTAGAAGTGGGTAACCACAATAAAAGACATACTGTCCTATACATATGCAAATGAAAAGTACTTCCTGAGGTGCTCTGTGGCTGAGCCTAGAGTGGCTCATTTTTCACGCAATTTCTCATGTCAGAGCTATTCTATACAGTCACAAAACCCAATGTCCTTTATTTTTGTGGCAAAATAAACATATTGACGAAAAAAAGTATCACCCTTTGCATGTACACTTTAACATATCAAACTGGGAGTGGGGGGGGAGGGGAAGGGGGCAATTAGCATATTAAATTGTGTCCATGGTTATGTATCTAATTCTAATGCAGTTACGAGTACTAGTAGTAGAGAGAGGGAGGTGTGGGGGAGGATAGCTTACCTGAGTCCATGATACATTTAATGTATGTAGCTTAGATCCACACAACATTGTCAGGTATCTCACACAATTACTAGTCAACGATTTACATCCAGACACATCCACACTAGCTAAGTTGATGTTATGAGATTCATGCTTCTGTCGCCGTGGTGATGACCTGGTACTGAGTGACCCCAGGTTAAAGACTTGGTCTGTGATTAGTTCATTCCATGAAATATTTAAATTAGTAAGAGTTGGACAGTACAATAGAAGAAACTGTGAAAATAAAAAAATTTCAAATTTGTTTTTGGAATAAAGCTTAAATGTAAATTTCTGTCAATGAATCACTTTCCTATTATTCTAGTTCCTATACGGTATCATTACGACTTACACCTTTACTCACAGTATAGTCAAAGTTGTTAATCTCGTAGAAGTCCCGAGAAGCATGAGATGCAATTTAAAATTCATCCACAGCCACCCACACAGTCATTAACATCATGTCTTTGTTAATCAATCACAAAATTCTAACCAATAACACAGTCCTTCATAAAGTTAGTGTTTATTGGGTCAGTTATGTAATGTCCAAATATGGTGTATTTGTCAGCTCAGGATGCTACTAATACACTTTTTACATCACTATAGCAGCTCGAGTTCACTGATTGGATGAATAAATTTTTGTGCTGATTGAGGGAGTTTGACCAGATGTGGTTTAGTTAGAAACCATGCTGGCATCCAGAATACTTCCCTATCAAAATATGAATAAGTGATGAGGAACTATTTACAAGTTTGACATGATTTGATATCTGAAGACAATATTGTTACATGGAATCTTAAACATATAAATATATGTATGTTTGTTTGTTGTTTATTCTACTCACCTGTACATGTTCATCTGTGATTGGTGGACAGCTCTCCATGGCAACAGATGTTAACTGAGTCAGTGTTTTAGAGATAAGGTAACACAAATCTAAATTTATTACCCCTTCACATCCATCCAATTCTAAGGTTTGGATTTTACAACATCTATAAATGAAGAAACATGAGGAGTTTTAAAGAAACTATACAGAGTAATTGACCTTTCCAAAATTTGCCATGATGGCGCTCTACTTCCTGTCTATGTGTACCTTGGGGGTATATGTCGAGTTATGATGGGTGAATGGTTAGCGTGACCAGCTTGGAATCTACAGGTTGCAGGTTCGAGCCCTGTCGCTGCCTGCTGTTTGTTTCTGAGTGGCTAAAGTCCTTGGGCAAGATTTGAACCACGACTGCCTTAGTCAACCCAGCTGTATAATTGGGGACCTGGTAGGATGTAGGTTGCAATGTGAAGGCTTTAATCCTATGCGCTGAAATGGCCGCAATGGATTGTATGCTCCCCGGGGAGTTGAGGAAGACTAAAGGGCTGTTGTGCCGTTCTGATCCAAGCCAGGGGTAATAATTGTAAAGCGCTTTGAGCACGGTGTGGCTATATAAGAACCAGCATTATTATAAATAGTATAGGTTACTCAGTTAATCACAGAGCACTGCTGCTTTCCTTGATGTCTGAACAACATGAAAAACATATTTTTTACACTTCTACAGAATACCAAGGGACAGAGCTCTTCAGAAACGGTACTATGATGTGACGATACCCCCAATTTGAGTGAGGGCGCTGTAATCTCAAGTTCTTGTTTGCAGTGTGAAATAGCGTATTCTTCGATTTATATTTTTAGCACTATGCCATGTTTTAAGACTGCATAGTATGTGTAGTTTCTCATTGGTTTATGTATAGTTTCTCATTGGTTTATGTGTAGTTTCTCATTGGTTTATGTGTAGTTTCTCATTGGTTTATGTGTGGTTGTATCAAATTGAATCAGTGAACGGTAACTTGAAAGTGGCTGTAAATACAAGGCAATTTTGAATGATTTAGCTGTTGCATTTGTATTTCAAGCACTGCTTTACCAATTCTGGCTGAAGACATACAGCTTAGTTTGTCTGTACTACAATGAAAATAAAAATTGAAATAAAACAGACAAGTAAGGTCTTTATTCCACTCCACTGTATAAACACTGACCTCAATTCACTTTTTCATGAAAACATGAAGTAAATCCAGTACAAGCCTGATGATTGGATAAGGTGATTACAACCAAAACATTAAGTAAACAAGGCTGCTATTGGTTACTTACTTTCTGAAGAGTCTGCCCATGTTTTCAATATCTTTACCCACAGTCAATCCAGCCAACTGCAAAGTCTTGATGTGTGGGGGCGCTAGCACATATAGTAACTCATCCGTTAAAAACTTGGGATACTTCTCGACAAAATTTTGTAGAATAAATCCGCTGACGGCTGTGAACTGATTGGTGTTTAGTTGACGAATGATGTACAGTGCTTTGTCTCTGTATTCTTGAATAGTGTCTGTGTGATCAACTAGAGTTTGTGTTATGACTGTCTTGGCCAAGAATTGTAACGAATGAACCAGCCTCATCTTAAAGGCCTGGTTAGACAATGGGATTCAAATTTAGGGGTGTAAACAGTTGTCTGTCAGAGCTGTAGAAAAACTGGTCCAGAAGAAAAGAAGAATCCTATGTAAAGAAATGGCTCCACTGATAAGATAACACTAATGTGAGAACCTGGGATTGAAACCCTGGCTTTTTAATGATAAGATAATACTAATGTGAGAACCTGGGATTGAAACCCTGGCCTTTAACTGATAAGATAACACTAATGCAAGAACCTGGTATTGAAACCCTCGCCTTTAACTGATAAGATAACACTAATGTGAGAACCTGGGATTGAAACCCACACCTTTAACTAATAAGATAATACTAATGTGAGAACCTGGGATTGAAACCCTGGCCTTTAACTGATAAGATAACACTAATGCAAGAACCTGGTATTGAAACCCTCACCTTTAACTGATAAGAGAACACTAATGTAAGAACCTGGGATTGAAACCCTCGCCTTTAACTGATAAGATAACACTAATGTGAGAACCTTGGATTGAAACACTGGCCTTTAAGTCTCCACTGATAAGGTAACACTAATTTGAGAACCTGGGATTCAAAACCTGGACTTTAAGTCTCTGGTCGTCAAAACTCTTGATGTTTCTAATGACTTCAAAAAGTTATGTATAGTTTCCGGACAGTTTTTATGTGATAATCCAGACAGCTTTGAATCCACAATGTTATCTACATTTTCCACTCCTCATGTCATGTACAGTTTCCATTTCACTTCAGACATTGTATTGTACAAGTAGTTCTGTTTATGACTGATTCAGCAACAACTTAGCAGAAAATTCTCACTACAGTCAATCCTGAGGATAAAAGAATAATGAAGCCAAAATATTAGAATAAATAAAAATTCTAAAACAGTATGTTACATGGAGTCATGATGGGCGAATGGCTAGAGTAGCAGGCTGGGAATTGACAGGCTGCAGGTTCGAGCCCCACCACTGCCATTTGTTTCTGAGTGTCTACAGTCCTTGGGTAAGATTTGAACCATGACTGTGCCTCAGTCAACCCTGCTGTATAAATGGGGACCAGGTAGGATGTAGGTTGCAATGTGAATGCTTTAATACTATGCACTTCTAAAGGCTGCTGATTGTATGCTCCCCAGGGAGTTGAGGAAGTATAACGGGCTGTTGTGCCGATATAGATCAATACCTGGCATGGGGTCATAATTGTAAAGTGCTTTGAGCACAGAGTGAGAAAGTACTACATAAAAACTAACATTATTATTGAAGACAAGACCACTCTTTAAAGTTTGAAAGGTAGCTGTGGATATATAGATTGTATATAGTCCCTTGCACCATACCTGCAATACTCGGATAGTAAATATAATTTTTCTACTTTACTGTATTGGATAGCTCATAGCTATAAATATGTGTGAATTACCATTATATAACCCACCTGAATTGGTCACATGATTTGGTCACATGACTTGGTGGGGATAATTGAGTATGGTATGACTAAGTGCTAGACCTGCGCTTGCACGTGCCCTTCCCTGTTGCAGAAGGTGCACACGTTTCCAAAGGGGCACATATTATTGCTTAGATTGCCGCCCTGGATTGCCGTTTTCTTAGGAAAATATCATACGAATCCTGATGTATCAATCTTTATACTATTAGAAATGTTTTTTTCCTTACAGGTAGGAATATATAGTCAAAAGGTTGTTTTATTTAGTCTGTGGACCTGGAAAACAACAATCTATGAAATATTACACCCCCCTATGGCTCAGTGCATGCATGGATGTATTAGTGAGATTACATCCATGGTGTATGCCAGCATGGATGTATTAATTAGAGTCTCACTAATTAATACATCCATGATGCCAGCAAGACTAGGTATGTGCAAATGGGTGTACCGTAAACCCTGTAGCGAAATCTGGGCTACATGCACGTACATCATGATCTAATGTACGTGATACTAGAGCGAAACGACATGGGGCCGGGCAAAAATGTCCTAACCGGGGCCATACCCCAGCCCCCCTCCCTCTCCATACGTCTGCCACAATTAAGACTGACCCTCGATTGAACTTCAGTAGCCAACCTTGTCATTTGCGTTATCAGTGAGCCTGAAAACATCGTTTTTTTATCATTATTTAATAATGTCAATATTATAAATTCAATGTGAGTATGACTATGTAGTTTTACAGACCCAGGTACTCACCTTTCAGTGTAAAATCAGTCGGTTTCCCATGACAACTAGTGACGCTATTCTCATCTAGCGTCTGAGATTTCTTGCTCAAAACATTTGAAGTCAAAGGTCACCACGCGTGCGCCTGCAAACCCGGAAGTACATGTCGTGAATACTAAGTTTACATTCGATCGATCGATCAGGCAAGGTGGCGTGCTGGTCTACAAACGAAATTGTACTGGTAAGTGAAATATCTTACATTGGTTTCCGTAATGCTGGTGAACCATCAACGTCTGTCTGTCCAGATTCATGAAAAATGAGACAATTTGTGAGCATTGGTTTCGTGTTGACAAGATTTTGTCATGTACGACGAGCGATCGAACTGAGAGAGCGAGCGAGAGAGAGAGAGAGAGAGAGAGAGAGAGAGAGAGACAGAGAGACAGAGAGAGAGAGACAGAGAGACAGAGACAGACAGACAGAGAGACAGAGAGAGAGAGAGACAGAGACAGACAGACTGAGAGAGAGACAGAGACAGACAGAGAGAGAGAGACAGAGACAGACAGAGAGAGAGAGAGACAGACAGACAGACAGAGACAGAGAGACAAAGGGAGATGGGAGAAGGGAAGGTTGGTGTTTGGGTGGGTGGGAGGAGGTGGATGATCGACAGAGACAGTTTAATAGACAGAAGGACTATACGTTACATAAACAAAGCCAAGGTGTCAGGCAGACTGAGAGGTAGGTAGACAATAGACAGTGGAGAAGAAATCTTCCGCACTGGCTATGGATAGTCCTGATAGCAGACGGTGCACGCGTTTTGCTCAATACAAAGAAGAAAAGACTTACTCCGTATGCAAGCAGGTAGACAGAGAGACAATTTGATAGACAAAAGCAGAGAGACAGACACGAGTCTGTGTTGGTGCATCCCTTACTCCTCAGCTATCTTGAAGTAGAACTTACTGTATATATCCAGTTTAGTAGTTGGTTTTGCCATTGACCTATCTTTGATGAGAGATATACATGCCATGTACATGATGGCCTGTTTTTAATGTGTTGATGATATATTTAACAATTAAATACCAACATACCTAAATACCTATCTGTCTGTCTGTCTGTCTGTCTGTCTGTCTGTCTGTCTGTCTGTCTGTCTGTCTGTCTGACTCTCTGTCTGTCTGTCTGTCTGACTGACTGTCTGACTGACTGACTGTCTGTCTGTCTGTCTGTCTGTCTGACTGTCTGTCTATCTATCTGTCTGTCTGTCTGGCTGACTGTGTCTGTCTGTCTGTCTGTCTGTCTGTCTGACTGACTGTATGTCTGACTGACTGTATGTCTGTCTATCTGTCTGTCTGTCTGTCTGTCTGTCTGTCTGTCTGACTGACTGTCTGTCTGACAGACTGACTGTGTCTGTCTGTCTCTGTCCATCCACCCATCGGTGTGTCTACATGTCTGCCTGTCCCTTCTTTTTCTCTCTGTCTGTGTGTCTCTCTTTCAAATAGTTATACTGATTACTCAACCAATTTTTATGTTCTAATTTTCAGTGATACCAAGTCTGCTGTATGTTACCATGGTTACCACAATCTATCAAGCATAGAAGTTTATTTGAAATATTATAACTAATCATATTTATAGACACTTGATTTAATAGCCGATATGTTGGCATGGAAACAAGCTACAGGGTGTGCCCTATTGGGATGTGTTTGTGTCATAGCAGATTTATCCTTGCATACATCTTGGATTCGATCGAATACAGTACTGAGAGTATTTATTGACAACAGTGCCCATGGATTGTTGGCATTTTTATGCTGGGGTATAGCTACACAACTACGGACGACAGATGACGTCTTTCATGCCATACTGTGTGGTATATTGTCATGTGGACTTGACATTGATCACTTTATTGCCAGTGGATCACTTAGTCTCAAGGTAACATATCACATTTTCAAATACACCCCCCCCCCCCACCGCACACACGCTAGAATAGACTCAGCCATACAAGAATGCACTCCACCTATAAGTCCTTGTTAAACAATACACCTAGGTTTCAACCACTGCAGTGGAGGGGTGTCTGAGCAAGCACCCCTGGGGTGGGTGGGTGGGTGGATGGGTGATTGGTAGGTAGGTAGGTATATTGTTAGATGATGGTTGGACAGATAGATGGATGTATGTAGGTAATTACATGGGTGGATAGGTGGATGGATGGATGGATGGATGGATGGATGGAACGATGAATGTATGGATGGATAGACATTTAGACAGACAGATTGATGATTGAATGTGTGGATGGACAGAATCTTTTGCTATTCTTCTTCAATGATTCTAAATATGCCTCCGTTATTTTATCTGTAGGCTGCCCTATCCCTGGATTCAAGACCACTATTCCATTGCACAACTTTGATTCCTGTTATAGCGGTTCTTCTCAAATTAGCCAACGTATTACGACCAATGCCACATCTAAAACCGTTGCCATGGATATTCACTGTAGCTTGGCTAACACATCACATCAGAGATGGTTTCCGTAGAGGACTGTGGTTATGGCCCTTTGGTAACACTGACCCTTTACCTTATTGGCTGTATCTAATAGCAACCATGATGTCACCAGTTGTTACCATGGTGACACTACAAGTAACCAATAGTAGAAAGTTTAGAATGATGACATCAATAGAACAATTGTAGCTGATCTAATGACTTAGTGTTACAGGGTCCAAGACGTATTTCTACAGTACAGATCTCGCATAATGTGCATGAACTATGCTTGCATCTTTAAAGCATCATGCAAGCAAAGTTCATGAACAGTGCTCTTGGGGATTAGTGTATGTAAACAGCATTCAATTTGCACCTTTGAAGTGTCCACAGAGCATCTCATTAACAGTGCATCAAGTTAACAATGCATCAACATCTCATTATAAACATTGCATCTATTGGCATCTAGATAGCAGAGTACATGATTATTACTAAGTCGCAAAGCATGTATACATAAAGTGCTGTTTATTTTGTGTCAGAGATGCAAGCATTGTTCGATGCAGATGCTTTGATGGTGAAACAACAACAACAACAGTGCAACAATGCATAGTTAGCACCCCAATTGTGCAAGAATGATCCTTTTGTGATGCACGCACTCAGGTGATGTTCTATGTGAGCTGCACTGTATGTGTACCACACTCAAATGATAACAAATCTAAAGTGCTTTTAGAGTACACACACATATTACTGCTGCAAAGTAACAGTTGTGGAGGTACATGTGTTACGTTAACTTCTATCAATAATTAAATAATAATATAAGATAAATATAATAAAATGACATTCATTAGTCATTTTTTTCTCTTCATAATACCCAATGTAATCTAATAACTTGTATTAGTCAATTTTACTTTTAATTATATGACTTCACCTAATGTAAACTAATGACATTCACTAGTCAATTTCTCTCTTCACTATCTGACTTTACCAAATGTAATCTAATGACATTCACTAGTCAATTTCTCTCTTCACTATCTGACTTTACCTAATGTAATCTAATGACATTCACTAGTCAATTTTTCTCTTCACTATCTGACTTCACCTAATGTAATTCACTAGTCAATTTTTCTCCTCACTATCTGACTTCACCTAATGTAATTCACTAGTCAATTTCTCTCTTCACTATCTGACTTCACCTACTGTAACCAAATGACATTCATTAGTCAATATTTCTCTCTTCACTATCTGACTTCATCTAATGTAATCTAATGACATTCACTAGTCAATTTCTCTCCTCACTATCTGATAATAAAATTAGCATATAAACTTAACCCAGCCACTGTCTCCCTAAATTGGGTCCAAAATTTAACTAACTATAAGTGCAATACTTTATAAAGACGACCTAAGTTTTATTGTTATTTATGTTGATAATTAAATAAAAGTATTTTGATGAAAGTTTTTAATAAGATAAATTAATATGTGATTCTTTTAATTGAAGATTTTAAAAATTATTGATAATTGCTGAATATAAATATTAAGGTGAAAGTATTTGACTAAACTATGCAATATTTAATATTTCATTTTTTACGTTATTGAATTAATAATATATTGATTATTTTGATATATAATTATTTTGATTAAAGTGGTCATATGATGATTGGGTATTTATTTTGGATTTTTAATTTATGAAATAATTTTATCATGGCTTCCTACTTGAAAAAATCAATGTAAAACAACATGTTTGTAACTCATTACATAGCAAAAAGATAAAATATGTGTAAAAAGTTTGTTATTTTACATACAACAACAAACATTGTACACATTTTATTAATCTTTTGCAATTTATTGAGTTACAAACACAGACTAGGTTTATGTTATTTTACATTAATTTTTCAAGTAGGAAGTCATGATAAAATTGTGTTATAAATTAAAAATCGAAAATAAATACCCATTCATTTTTATGGCCTCTTTAAGTCAACAATTTCTGTTTATTATGTAAATCATGATAGACGTCACGTTTTTGTAAATTCTTAGGAGGCTGAGCACAAATTTCTGGTGATGCAACGAAATATGAAGCGTGTTGAAGCATATATGTTTACAAACTGGTCAATTCATACTATAATTGTTCATCCATTTTGTACAAGGTTTGTTTTAATGTACAGAGCAGACAGCTACGTAATAACCATATCTTTCGCATCAGTGCCTCAAGAGTAAATCTGAGAAAATATTCCCCAATTTTAAGATGTTTAACCACTTGTAATGACGTTTTTAAAGCAAATCCAAACATAGATTTATTTAGTCCTGTTTCCACCTTTCGGTGTGTGCTTCAGGCTGCGTGTTTTTAATAATTTTACCTGTTTTGTTGTTTTTATTTCTGTGTTTACCTTTTATGTCATGTCACTTCTTTCTGTTATTGCTACCCCTTGTTTTTATCTTTTTAGTGCTTGTTTTTCCTTATTTGTTTCTAAAGGTGCCTGTAAATGGGCTTTATGCCCGTTGGTACGTTTTGGACAGTGTCATAAAGAGACATGAGATTTTAGAGTTATGGGTTTATACAGAGATACTTTATTTGATAAAATCAGATATGGTGAATATGTGGTGATAAAAGTAGTTTGAAAACTTACCTTTTTAAGTCATTTTATGACTAGTCATTTGACATATTTTGCCTTTTTGCACGTAAACCTTCTTACTGGGATGTTTCTAATATCAGAACATTTTTAACAGGTTTTTTTCCAATAATATATTTTTGTTGTCTTTTCTGTTTTTTGTTTTTACCAATCAGTTGTACAGCGCATTGTGATTATTTTAATGTAATGTGCTTTATAAGAAATAAAGATTATTATGATTATGATTATGATTATGATTATGATTATTATTATCATTATTATTATCATTAAATGAATGTTCTACATTTAATTTGTATTGCTCCCTTCCTCTTGTGTTGAGTAGAGACACATCACTTCAAAAGAGTAATGAGACCAAGGAATGCATGCTGTGGAAGATATAATTATATTTACCCCTGTTTCCTCCATTTTATGTCGTTTGTATGTTTGTTTGTTTGTTTGTTTGTTATTTTGTTGTTCCGGAAGTGAGCACCATCTTTGACTTGCCTATGTGTGGTAAGGAGAAATGGGTCAACAAAACAATGGAACATCAAAACAAAGGAACAACAAAACAATCGTTAATAAATAACAAATGGACTGCATAATGAAGTGTGTGTGCGTGCGTGTGTGTGTGTGTGTGTGTGTGTGTGTGTGCGCGCGCGCGCGTGTGTGTGTGTGTCTAAGCATGGATCTATTATTGATAATAGATCCATGATCTAATGAACAATTAAAAAAAATTGCTGATTAAAAATCAAATATTCATGTTGATGGTACATACTTCTGTCTACTCAACTTCAACCCAAAATGCCATTTTCTAACCAAACGACATTGTTGGAAATCAAAATCGGAACAGACCATCACGTGATATCAGATCTGTTTGGGAAATTACCCTTTATGTGTACAGTATAAATTCACCAAATAGTTGTCTATTTATTTGAGATATTTACCTTGAGGGCATACGAGTACTCTCATTATGACTTCTGGCCTGCCTATTGTTGCGTTGGTAACCAAGTAATACTGATCTATTGACGACAGATAGCTGATGGAATATAGGTGGTAGTAAGCTGGACATACTTGATTTGGCAAGGAATGTTAATATTTAAACTGGTGTGACCACACGAGAGAGAGAGAGAGAGAGAGAGAGAGAGAGAGAGAGAGAGAGAGAGAGAGAGAGAGAGAGAGAGAGAGAGAGAGAGAGGGGGGGGGACCGGACAGACAGACAGACAGACAGACACAGACACAGACACAGACAGACACAGGGTGAGACAGTGAAATAAGTAAAGGTACCGAGAAAGAGGGCCACGTTTAAAATTAATAGACAGACAGATACCCAGTCAGAATGACATCAACATCAAGCTTACATCATTTCAGCTGTAAATGTCATGTTACATGATCGAAACACCAAGCCTACATCATTTTAGCTGTAAATGTCATGTTACATGACAACGAACAAGCGTGCGACTTTCATTTGTAGGGTTAATCACCATGATATTCAGACCCACTTTTATTTATTCGACAAGGGTCAAAAAACAAATTCAGTGGACAAAGTCGCGAGTGTGACGTCACTAATGTGGACCTGTTTTACCAACATATATACTGCCTGTACTTTCGGTCCAATTTTTCTATAAATGTGATTGATGTAAATTGTTTTGGCGTTATTGTTTGTTATTGTTCAACTTTGCAGACGACATACAAAAGCACCTAATGTGTATCAGTGTGAACGAGTTTTTTTGCTGTAACGGTAGAGTAGAAAAACACAAAGCGTGACGTCACAAGAAGTTGACCGGACGCTAAAGTAGCTACATGTAAGTGATGATACTAAGGGAGTGTTTTGAATATATTCAACTCAGTTGAATGAACAGTGTGTTAACGACCAGGCTGAAATGCTTGTTCCCAAATAGTTTCATATGGTTTACATTCCCACAGTGTCTAAAAATAGACCATGGGGTTGTCATTAGTGAGCGTTTACAAACAAGCAATATATCACCAAAATCCGCGTTGTGACTTTAAAAGCTCTTCTGATCACTAAAGCATGTCAGTAGAATCACGCAGTCGCAACGTTGTGCTAGTCGGCGTCTAGAAGTCTTTACGTCCATTATTCATTGCAGGTAGTTCTGTGTTTAGTAGTCACTGCAGGTAGAGCTGTACATCGGGTAAGTCGTCTTATTTTGTAGTCTCAGTGACTTTTGCGTACACCTAGTAAAGTCACCAAAGTGGTAACGTTAGACAGGTATAGGCATTTACTTTACAGCATGTAGCACACACACACACACACACACACACACACACACACACACACACACACACACACACACACACACACACACACACACGCACGCACACACACACACACATACACACATACATACATACGTGCATACGTGCATACGTGCATACATACATACATACATGCATACATACATACATACATACATACATACATACATACATACATATACATACACAGACACGCACACACGCGCGCACGCACACAAGCACACACACGCGCACGTACGCACGCACGCATGCATGCACAAAGATGCAGACAGACACAGACACACACACATCATGTAGCTTTTTTTAGCTGAGTGAAAGCTGTCAAGCTATGAAGTATTTATTTTTCTGCAGAGTGCAACTTGCTTGTCAATTGAACGGCATCTTTTCTATTATCCTAGTCTTGCACAAGTATGTATTTTGTTCTACTAAATACTTTGAACGACGACTAAACACCGTGATCAGTTTGATATTGTATATATAAGAGTGTCATTTATTGTGAAGCGCAACGTTTGAACCACAATTTAATGTCGTTGATAACTTGACTGTGTGCGTGTAGTACATTCTATCTCTATTTTGTCTATAGTGTTTTGTCTATAGCGATATCACATGTCAGTTAATGTAATGCTGTGATTCGTACACGTTGCAGTTAATACAAATATTTAGATTATTGTATTAAGAATCTAACAGGTGGTTCTGTGGGTTTTTTTTTTAAATACTTATCTGACATGTGTGTGATATTAATGTCTTTATACAAACTGACAAAGATCTTACTCATGTTTGGCGTTTATACAAATCGACAGTACACCCACAAATTTGCGGTATCTGTATAAATTGACCCTGATTTGACCCGTGTATGGCGTTTATTCAGCTCCTTATATACACAAATCAGAACAGAAAGTAAACCGACTCTCCGTTCAAACAGCTGTTGTGTGTGACACCTAGTAGTTTAGCAATGGATTACCCATGTATTCTTATTGTGTCATGAACATCGTGTTAGATAGTAAATCCTTCATTTATAGTCATTTATAGTTTATTAAACTCTAGAGAATACAAGTGATCCGACGAGCAAGTCAAAAGTTAACATGACATATATTTGATTGAAGAAATGAAGTTCAGATGTCGGGTACATTGTTCATATGCAGAATGACCATGTATACTGTCAATGTGTGTCTTTGTATGCATAGGCCACAATTGTGTTTACACACTGGTTTCAACACTTGCTTGAATGCCAAGCAAGTAATAGATAGTCTAGTTCCTATACAGTATCGTTACCAATTACACCTATTGGCATCCATACTGAGTTATGGACACACTGGTTTTGAAACTCAAACTGGTATACACACATGTATCAAGTAATATGCACTGATAGTCTTAAGATCTCATATACGTTTGTTTACTTGGATTCATGAAGTTTGTTTACATCGTCGACAAGTATGATTCATCTTGTTTTGGATAAACACTGTTACTAATGGTTACAAGATGAAATATGTACTCAACAATAGGTAACCTACATCATGACGTCATTATATAATTAAAGCTCGAAATGGGTCAGTGGAGCCCCTTACACATCAACGGTTTTAAGGTAGTCGAAATTATCAATCAAGTGATATCTAATATTTTACCCTCTGTTTCAGAAGCAGTACTTTTGCAGGGTCATTTGAATAATTTCTCGCAAACTTGCTACACTGTATCAGACTCGTAATGTTGACTTTTTAAGAAAATACTTGACTTGTATGTAAGTTTAGTACCAGTTCAACTCAATAACTTGTTTTGGAAAAAAAAAAATATTTTAGTTTGATGAACAATCTCCTTACCAGATTTCAAAACACAATGCAACTTCTTTATTCAATGCCTTTAGTAAAATGTAGTCTGTCTGTAACAATGGACATTATATATGACAAAACATGGCAGGCGTGTCAAGGCCGAGTTAATGGGTTCAAAGTTTTAAATAAATCAAACTGGAGGCCCATCCATTCCCAAATTCGAATAAGTCGAATTAGTTTTAAAGCGACTGTTACAGTGGGCTAAAGTTTGCAGTTTGTGATATAATGGTATCAAGCCATGAGTTGAACAGGTGATTGAACGGACAACCGGATACACAACGAACCCCAGGTCCCCTTTTGTCGGACACACACGAACGATTTACCGTACTACGAATACCTTTCCCCTTCGATGACACACAATACGCGCACCGCACATCCTTCACAAAGATACACAAATATATGTCCATTGTAAATTTGACTGTAAAGGCCGAACTATGCAAATTAGTCGTTGCTAATTCGTGTATTTGTTCTTATTTATTAATGTTTACCTGCCTGACGATTAAAATAAAATCAGCTGATAATACATATTTATCTCTAAAACATATTTCATTTATCAAAACCACACTTTACTATTTCCTAATTCACGAAAAAACAGCACGTACAAAGCTAAGATATCGAAGGTATGTTGTCTCCAGTGACCTCAATATTTTTGTTCATGCTACCTAAGGTGACATGCACGGACGGCTTCATACAAAACCAAATGTATTGTGACGTCACTCATTCATGCTTTAAATACACACACTCTATGACTCTCGTTAGTTGAAAGATGTACTGTTTTCTACTGCACAGAGGAGAATGTCGGAGACGCGTGTATCGCCAACGATGGGTCAACTTACCAGTCTTTATTACAACCAAGAACGTGAAATTGATGTCTTACGAGAATTTATACGGCAGTCAGATGAACGGCTTGTCATTATGAATTGGATTAAGAAGGCTGTACCAAGTATTACAAAGAGAGTACACACTAGTACACATCGTTCCCATGTAAACGTATTGGGCATTGGCAGCGGGTCAGGTGAGTAAGAATTTAATACACCAACATACAAAATCTGACACACCTACACACATATCTATGAATTGCTAATCTTGAAATTAGTTGAATTTTATTTCACAAAATATAACATTATACAAACTATAAAATAATTACAAACAATTCTTATGAGGACCATGGAAGTAGTTCAGTTGACACTAATGTAGTCTGTTGTCTTGCCAAATGTATCGTGTGTGTG